>NW_022103968.1:32129610-32143311 GCF_000313985.2 Echinops telfairi | reverse complement strand
GCATCCACTTAGTATTTGGGGCTGGGACCAGCCCCCTAGACCTCTCCCCTGATTCCCTACTCCACACCGGCATGTTGTCTTCACACCTTGGAACACTGGGTTGAAGTTTGGTCCCTATTTTCCTGTGGATATATAAGCAATACCCTCCCCTTGGGTGGGTTAGCGCCCTGTGCCCCCGCTACCCATTTCTTCCTTATTTTCATCATTTTTTTAATTTCCCATATTTTAAAAGAACTGATTAACAGGTGCTATGTAGTTTCAAAGATTCTTGGAAAATAATGACCCCCAAGGCTATAAAACAGAACTCGTAAAAATTAGAGTTCCAACAAACTGGGAAGTGGAACAGAATGACATGATCTTACCATTTTATTCATCTAGAATCATAACCTCATTCCCTGGTGGCAAAAAGTGTAGGAAACAAATACCAGTGAAAGAAGAGTGGACCCCATCACCAGTAAGGGACCCAGAAAAACCACGATTTTAGTCTTGTATTTTCATTCTCAATAAACACAGTCATTAGATGTCTTGATCTAAGGATGACAGCATATCTTCCCATTTCCATCTTTAGCAACCCTTTGAAATTTGCTTTCTTCAGTAGTTAAATTTCTCCTGCTAGTTATTTACTTCTTGTGGGTGGGAAGTAAGTAGTCCTTTATTGTTATTTATTCCCTACCACATCCACCTGCTCTGTTCTACCTGAAATGTTCTAGATACCCAACTTTATAATTGCCTTGAGTTCTTTCTTTAGAAAGCTATTGTGGGGGGAGGTCAGATGCATAGGCATTAATTAGTGGGCATTCATGCCCCCAAAAGGTATATAGGCCTGAGTCAGCAATATAGATCTCTGGCTCCCCTCTCTTCCCCCTCTCCTCTCCCATCCTCTCCCTTGTTCCCGTGCCCTCCTTCCCTTCCCCCTCTCTCCACGTGGACCGCCAAGCTGGGCTGAGGTGAGCAATGCTACCATGAATTGTGTCTGACTCCATTACTTGACTCTATTATCTCTCATGTTCTCAATGACTTTAATATAATACTTATATATCTCAACCGTATAATTGTGCATTGCTGAACCCGTGGGTAGTAGTAGCGGTGGGGGCTGGCCCCCTACCCACCCCAAACTTAATACAAGCCCTCATTGAACACATTTGGTTCTTAGGCTAAAGAGCAATTACGGTCATTAATTTCTTTGTGCATTTCCCATTTCACTGTCTCCCTCTGTTTTGAATTGATCTGGTAAAGCAGTGGTATAGGATAGGGTCCCTTATTTGAAACAGCACATAATAAAAAGATCCTTTGCCAATTAGTAGTGACTCCAGTAAGGCTGTCTCCATTTCTTCAGGGCGAGAGATTCCCTGCACCTTGCTATACAGTTAGACGTATAGAGTCAAAGGGACCTTGTGATAGTTAGGTTATTTTGGTGCCAACATGGCTCCTGTAGGAACATGTGGGCAGAGTTTAGCCTGTCAATCAGGTCACAGCGTGACTGGAGGGCAACTGAGATAAATGGCTTGCTGAAGGCGGGCCACTGTCTGTTTTCACCTTCCTGTTGAAAAGCCATGCTGAGACCTGCAAGAGCCAAGGAGATGCTTCCACCGCCACTGGATCCACAAGACTTTGCACCCACTGGCCTGTGATCTTCCTGAATTTTACACCATTGCATGTGCTGCGTGAGTCTGAAGACCGATTTATAGGCTAGGATCATACTTATGGGCTAATATCGGACTTATGGACTGATCTGTCTTGGATTGGGATGTTTTCTTAATATACAATTACTCTTTTATATAAATCTCTTTCTTATACATATATGCCACCTCTGGATTTGTTTCTCTAGTCAACCTGGTCAGACCTGTAGTATGATTGATTATAAATGTGCCTATTTTACAGATGATGAAACTCAGGTCTAATAAGTGGTCAAGTTACACAAACTAGACTGGTGGCAGACCACCATAAAAGCCAGGTTTCCTGACTAACAAGCCAATGTTCTCTTTCGTATGTCATGCTAACTCTTACTGAGAAGCCAGTGAAGGCACTTCTACAAAAGGGGTTAAATAGGGTTTGGTGGGGTGGGAGCCTAACTACTATTTATCAGTTTCTATAAGAAGCACATTCTGAGTTGTGCCTCAGACTTCTGCACACATACTTCAACCTCCTGTTCATTCTCGCCCAACACTGCTGAACAGAGTACCCGGGCCAGTGGGCAGGAATATAGGGCTTGTTTTGATTATCTTTAATAACTGGCTTAGAAATGAACAGAATACAATTTATCAAACAAGGGCAAATAGCTACCCACAGAGACACCTCAAAAAAAGAAGTTGATCTTATATTCTAGGATGACTCTTAGACTCTCCAAATTAACCACCTGTCTTTCTTAGAAGTAAATCTGGTACTAACGCTTCCTTAGCCAACCAACTGCAGAGCAACCTACTGGTCTCTGAAAGAGTAAAGACAACCAACGTACTTCCTGGACATACGGGAGAGGGCTCTGAAAACCCAGCTGTTGGGGTGATAACAAAGCAAAAAGCAAACACAAAAAGGGAAAAGAATGAAAAAAAAATCTTAGCATGACTTGGAAAAATACTCACTGAAACGTTTTACATACTGTTACTTTGCCTAGATATGGCCAAGCATCATGAACTATGTCGAGTTAAATGATTAGATTGCTTTCCCAATTCTTCCAGCCTTCAAACTTTGTTATCTGTTCCCAGTTCTTAATATGCAATGCAGAAACAGTTCTGGCCTACAAATGAGTGACCAGTATAGCTGGTAAGAGTTGGGAGGAAAGGCAAATCCGCATGATGATCACTGGCCTCACTGTCTATTGAGCCAATTGTCAAGTTGTGGAGAAAGACAGTAGCCACAAAGCTATCTCCAAAATTATCATATACAAAACTTTTTAACCTTTGGACACCTTTGGACATCTCTTTGTACATCTTAGTCCAAAGTCAAACCTTAGTCTCAGATCATAGAAGTTCATGGCTTTGTTACAAACTATACTCCTGAAAATGATTGCACAAGTTGTATTGGCGAAGTTGAACAAATTGGTGCTATAAATCACTGGTAATGTTCCAAGAGAATAAAAATTTACCTTCCGTCACACCTCACCATTAGAGACGTTCTTTCATAACACAGGTCCTGTCTCATGGAAATGATGGCACCTTCTTCTTTTCCTTAATGCATGGGCTCACAACAAGCCCTCTTCAGTAAACATCCAATGAGGATCTAAGGTTTGCCACTTGGGACTTGGCATTCATAACCATTTCCATGTCTCAAATATATTGTGTTCATAAAACTCACCAGCATTTTTCATTGTTATACTTCCTGTTTATTTTCATATAAGAATAAAATGCAGTAATATACTAAAATATTGCACCATGTTGTACAAGTAAAGATGGGAACACCTCTTGCCAGCAGTAGGTTCTGCCATGTTACGGAGCTAAGTGCTTGTTTAGTTGTGATTGTACAAAAATCTATATTTGCATCCAAAAGGGATCTTAGAGGCATTGAATATACAAAAACTGGTTTTGTCAAGTCAAAAGTGCTGGAAATGAAGATTATATAAATAACAGGAAGGACAACCAAACAATCATCATCATTTCTTGTTCTCCTTTTCCCTTATATTTACCCTTATCATGTAAGTGCCAAGAGGAGTTGAGGGGCTCCTTAAAGGAACACGTACAGAATGGCTACCATGACCCAGGCATGAGGCTGGGTCACTGGCACAAACACTGTCAATGTGGACACACCTGAAGTATACACTGTATCTTAGGTCAGAAACGAGACCCACGACTCCAGAGGCTGTTTACTTCAATAAGAATCCTTGCTTGATAAGTCACAAAAGTCCTAAAATGGATTGAGAAATGAGACTGAAAGACAACTTAAAATCACCCAGAAAAGACCCAGTGAAACTGTACTTAAATGAATCTTGAGGCGTACGGTTTTTTATCTGGGTAGATGGAGAATAATATTTTTTAAGTGTAAGGGAAACGACCATTTAAGAACATGGGTCTGGTATTAATCTTCCTGTAGGTTCAGGCATCATGTGTGCTTTGAAGATAGAATTATGTGCCTGGGCCTTAAAAATAATGACACACTTAAGGCTCTCCATGGTCTGCCCACGAAGACTGTCCAAGCCTAGGGCAATATTCAGTGTGTACAGAAACAGAGAACTAATTCTATTTTAGGATTTTTCCCTCCTCTTCTGGCCTGATAATGGAGTGGGGGAAAGTGAAGGGTCCTCTCTCCTTAGGGCGAGAGCTACAACTTATAGTGGCCACAGACCAATAAATGGCCACAGAGCTGTAATGCCCCAGGCTTCTGAAGGCCAACATGCTTAGATGGTCCCTCACATTACTGTGTTAAAGTATAAATACCCCAAATGAGAAAAATGCATGAGAGTCCCATGTGTGGCAGCCGTGGAAGAAGGAAACTTCTAGAAGGCCAGGAACTGAACTTCTATATCTGGGCTATTAAGGGAGAGGGACTGGCTGTCTGGGGTTGAAAAGTAAAAAGCATGATGAACCAAGGTCAGTGGCCCAGAGTCTACACCCACCTCTTCCTCTAACCGACTGTGTACCCTTGGATCTAAGAGAGTTAGAACGAATCCCGCTCCAAATGATTTTCAGTCTGTTGTCGGTGACCGGCCCTGACAGTGAAGCACTCACTTGAATCCAGAGAACGTTGAAGACTGTTTAACAATTAAGACATTTTCCATCTTTCTTGATACTGAAGATCTTATAACCACCTCTATAAATTAGGCTGGCACCACCTAATAGTAAGAAGTAATAAAAGAACATAACGCAGAGTTGATAGTCTGAAATATAAACTTTCCACCTAATTCACCATTAAAGAAAATACTTTTTAAAATTGTTTTAGTATGTAAGTGAAACCACTTGTAAAGTACACTTCTGATCAATCTCTTTAGGCTTCTGACACACCAAATTGGAGGACCGTATCCCAATAAAGTCTTCATCCTTATGGTAAATCAAGACTAATATGAGGCCCTGGTGAATAAAGTCCTTAGCTTCTCACTTCTTCAAGCCATGCTATGGTTTTCTTCTGCAGCGTGACAGTCCCAATGAGCAGCAGGGCTGCAACAGTTCCCGGCCAAGGTCAGCAGTCCTGTCCATAAAACTCCACGGGAAGACATCCTTAACGGGCTGAAAATCACCAATCTCAAAGTCGTGGCTAAGCTGAGTATTAGGAGGTGGCATCAGCGACCCCTGGGTGGAACTGGTGGAGGTGGAGGATGATGGAAGTTCTCCCTGGTTGGAGGTCTGAAAGAAAAGATTAAGTAAACCTGAATTTTTTTTTAATATATATATATATATATATCATTTTATTAGGGGCTCATACAACTCTTATCACAATCCATACATACATCAGTTGTGTCAAGCACATTTGTACATTAATTGCCCTCATCATTCTCAAAACCTTTGCTCTCCACTTAAGCACCTGGCATCAGCTCCTCATTTTTCCCCTCGCTCCCCCCTCCCTCATGAACCCTTGATAATTTATAAATTATTATCTTGTCATATCTTACACTGTCCGACTTCTCCCTTCACCCACTTTTCTGTTGTCTGTCCCCCAGGGAGGAGGTTATATGTAGATCTTTGTAATTGGTTCCCCCTTTCCACCCCACTCTCCTTCCACCTTCCTGGTATCGCCACTCTCACCACTGGTCCTGAAGGGATCATCGTCCTGGATTCCCTGTGTTTCCAATTCCTATCTGTACCAGTGTACATCCTCTGGTCTAGCCAGATTTGTAAGGTAGAATTGGGATCATGACAGTGGGGTGCGGGGGGAAGGAAGAATTTAGGAACTAGAGGAAAGTCGTATGTTTGATCGTTGCTACACTGCACCCTGACTGGTTCATCTCCTCCCCACAACCCTTCCATAAAGGGATGTCCAGTTGCCTACAGCTGGGCTTTGGGTCTCCACTCCGCACTCCCCCTTATTCACAATGATATGATTTTTTATTCTGATGATGCCTGATACCTGATCCCTTCGACACCTCATGATTGCACAAGCTGGTATGCTTCTTCCAAGTGGGCTTTGTTGCTTCTGAGCTAGATGGCCGCTTGTTTACCTTCAAGCCTTTAAGACCCCAGATTCTATATCTTTTGATAGCCGGGCACCATCAGCTTTCTTCACCACATTTGCTTATGGACTCGCTTTGTCTTCAGCAATTGTGTCAGGAAGGTGAGCATCATAGAATGCCAGTCCAATAAAACAAAGTATTCTTGCATTGAGGGAGTACTTGAGTAAAGGCCCAATGTCCATCTGCTATCTTAATACTAAACCTATACATATATGCACTGGGGATAATAGAAACAGACAAATGGCAACATAAAATGGAATGTTACCTCTATTCTCAAAAGTTCATCAACTTGCAGACAGATATAAACAAAGGCATGGGATGTATTATAATAAAGGTGTTTGGGGAACCAAAAGGAGGAGATTCACCTGGAACACCAGGAAAGGCTCCATTCCACCAGGGAGCTGTCTGGACAGAGTCCTCAAAGATGAGTAAGAATTTTCTCAGCAGATATTGGAGGCGGGCAGGAAGACAGCATTCCAAGAAAAAGACTGGGTACAGACACAGTGGTAAAACATGGGTGCTACCCATGGGAACTCTTAGCAGGGGAATACAGGTGGGGCTTCAGGCTAGATGGGGGTCAGGTCAAGCTAAAACAATTTTTTTTAGAATTGAATGTTAAGGTTTCCATGCCAAGAAGTGACATCATCAGCTGTTTTACGCTTCAGCGAGTGCGCTCTGGTTACAATGTGGAGGAGGGGTGGGCGGGAGGCAGGGAGATCCATGTGGGCCTCCGACAGTAAACTTCACACTGACAGATGGAGTGGAGGGCTGGGTCTGAGAACTGAAAGGGCAGCAGGACAGACAGCCTGGGGATATGGTGGACGTGGGAGCTGTGAGGAGGCAGGAATCACAGGCGAGCTAATCGGGACCATTCTGCCAGGTTGGGAATGCAAAAGAAGGCAACCTGGGGAAGACAATGGTAGGTAGAATGGTGAGTTTAGTTTGGGGGTTGAGATTATTTGTGGATGGATGGATGGATGGATGGACGGGTGGATGGCATCAATTGACCCTGACAACCTTACACATAACAACACAGCGCTGTCCGGTTCTGTGTTTTCCTTGTGATTGCCAGCATGCTCTAATCCACCAGTGTAGCTAGTGTGCCAATTCATCTCACAGAGAGTCTCCCTCACCCCCACTGGCTCTCTACAGCACCAAACTCCATGCCCTCTTCCAGCATCCGCACAGAGATGGAGATTTGGAGTCTTTGTCTGCTGGTGGAGATTAAAGCTGTGGTGGGAACATGCAGAGCACGAGCAACTAGTAAGATAAAGGCCACATCTACCAGTGCTCCTCAGGTGGGGGTGGGGATGGGGGGAGGGAGGCTCAAGAGATGGGTAGGAACGATTGCCAATCCCAAGAGATGACAGATGAGAAGAGGCCATGCAGGTCAGCCTCCTTGCCCATCAGTGGTCAAGGTCAAGCACCTAAGCCATTCAGGAGAGCAGTTCATTTTGTTCGCTGTTCAAAGGTCTCATTTTGCTGTGAAGATTTGCATGCACATTACAAAGCAACTGCATATTTGGAAATCTTTTCTAACACCCGGAATTCCAAATGCAATCAATCACAGTCTTCTTGGTGGACAGTTATTTAATAAAAAATGCTTTCCTACTTTTATGTCCCACTTCGGTTACAACCTGCTTCCAGATCCCTGGACTCCTCCTCTGCCATCTCTGTTTACAGATGTATCCCAGTCTGCACCCTTTAGTATCTGGAACCAGTACCCCCCGCCCCCAACACACACACACACACCCGTTGTCCTATTTTTCTCTCCCATTAAAAAAATCTTGCCTAATCTTTGTAGTTAAAGCTTCAAACTTGCCAACTCCTACCTTAGTACGGAGTTAGACAACTGGCTCCAAAGCCCCCAACCTTTGGGGGTAAAAAGACCTCAGATCTCCTGTCCTGACACCTAGACCTTTCCAAACCAGTGTAACGCTGTGACTGAGACACTGGGTCCTGGAGCTCGGCCTGCCTGCACCTGTCATTTAGAGCAAGTCTGAAGCCTGGGTCTCTTCTGCGAAACAGCGAGGACCCATGATCGAGGGCTATAGTGAGGATGCACTGAGAATAACGCACCTGGAGTGTTGGGCAGCCTGCCCGGCATGCGGTTCATCCAGTAACACACTTAGGACCACAGCCCCTTCTCCACGAGCAACTCTCCCTCGTCACCAACTATGCGATCATTTCCTTTTTGTTTTTTAAAAACTCATTTTGAGGGCTTTTACAGCTCTCATAGCAATCCATACATAAATCGAAACAAGCACATTTGTACATGTGTTGCCATCATCACTTTCTAAACATTTACTTTCTATTGAGCCCTGGGTGTCGGCTCCTCTTCCTCTTCCCCGCCACCCTCGTGGCCCCTTGATAAATTAAATTATTATTGTTTTCATATCTTACACCAACTGCTGTCTCCTTTCCCCCACGGTTTCTGCTCATCCCCCTTGGTGGGGGTGGGGGCGGAAGGACATGACCATTGTCAAGCACGACAAAGTCATGTGAATTCAGAGGACAGGACTCGAGTCTGGCTAAGGTACCTTCTCAGGCTAATATTTCCACATCAGACCCGGTTAGCACCAAGCCTGGTGAATAGGCCAGAGCTTGGCACGTAGGGTGGGGATGTAGCTAGGACATGAGAACTGGCTGGAGGCACAGAGAAAAGTGAGACTTAGCAAAAAAACAAAAAAAACAACAAAACAAGTAAAGGAAACATCTTAGCACAGTCAGCTTCTCTTCCCAGAAGACAGGAAGGAAGGCTGCCTGGTACTTTGTGAACCCACTCCACTGATGAGGAGATTCGTTCGAGTTACACATTTCAAACTGCAAAACCCGCTCCCAGGAAAAAAGCTTCACTCTTTCTGACGCTCCTCCCATCCACTCCACACCACACACCACACACACACACACACACACACACCATCAGAGAATAAAAATCCCCAGATGTTGTGCTTCCGAACAGCTGCTTGCTCTGTTGGCAGGGACGCTTCTTCCTTGTAACTCCCTGAGGCCTTTAAAAGGGGCTGGCAGACCCAAAAATGTACCTCAGGGCCCAACCAAGCAGCCCGTCTGTTGTTGAAAGGAACCAAACCTAGCGCATTGCCATCGAGTTGCTGCCAGCTCATGGCGACCCTGTCGGACAGGGTAGAACTGCCCCTGGGAGTTTCTGAGCCTGGAACTGTTTACCGGAGGAGAGAGCCCCACGTTTCTCCCTCAGAGCAGCTGGTGACTGATGGTCGGTGACTGCCCGAGAGGGGGCCCTTGGAGTCTGAACCCAGAGCACGCTCTCCACCACCCACAGCACAGCCCCTCGCCTGTAGCTTCCTTTCTGAACCCTCTGTGTCTCCTGGTCCTCAGTAGCATGTACTGGCTGCAACAACACAGCACACAGTGTCCGCTAGGAGGGAGCTGAATCCTGGCCAAACACCGCAAAATTGCTCAATAAGCTCATAGTTATCCAGAGATTTCATTTCCAGGTGATTGCTTTTGCTATTTAAAATATTGACATCTGATGGAAGCATCGCTTAAGTGAACGGAGAGCCCGCGTTGCCACATGGCAGCAGGCGTGCAGCATTCCTGAAAGCGCTGCTTGCACTCTGGGGCCACCTCCGCGATCCCCAGGTGCCCCTCTCCCCCGGAACTCAGCGTACAGCACACGTTCACTATTACCTCTGTGACGCCGCCCTCGGAGGCACCCTGGGGGGCCTTTCAAGGGGCACCGCGAGTGCTCCGACTGGCTGGGGGCCTGGACTACGACTCCTGGTCACCTCGGGGACTTCATTATCCTACGGCAGATGAGAAGGAAGAGTGAACATGGCATTCGGCACGGCTGGACACCCGGGTCTCCAAGCCCCTCAGGTCTCCTCAGGTCTGGCTGGAAGTCACTCAGAAGCCGAGACGCAATCAAAGCCAGTGAACCCCCAGGTAGCGTTCCGTTTCTCCCCAGAATCACCGAGGGAGGCCACCTCGTCCAAGTGACCCCTGGACCCTCGGTCACCCTCTGCGGAGCACACTCCTGGCCCAGCAGCAGCAGCCCCTGGGGGCCGATGCGCAGGCTCCTCCCAGACCTGCCTAATCAGAATCCACATGGTAATTCGCTCTGCAGGTAACGTGAATGCATGTTAACGTTTGAGAAGCCCTGCTGTATCTAACCGGGATCAAAAATTGTTTTTAAAACAGCAGCCATGGACTCAATGCTGCCTCCTGGCGACCCCGGGCATCCGCGTAGAACTCCTCCTCAGTGTCTCCAAGAGCTCGTTTCTCAGGACTCCACCTCCCAGTCTTTCTTCCAAGGCACCTGTGGGTGGGCTGGACCCTCCAACCTTTCGGTCAGCAGCTAAGCACGTTAGCCACTGGCACGTTGGCCATTTCTTCCCCAGGGCAGAGCTGGAGAAGGTTTTTTAAGCACACATTCTTGGTTGGGCAAACAGAACGGTGAGTGGTCCTCAGACACAGGGTATTATTGCAAGTTATGCACTATTCACGGGTGGTCGCCTGCCCTTGAGTACCTTCTCAGGGAGTCTGCTGGGAGGGCAGTGGACCTTCCTGCTCACTGGATCAGGGAGACAACCTGACCCAAAGTGATCTAACTTGGACCGGGGCCGGGGCCCACAGCAGCATCTGACGCTTGCTCAAGGGCCTTGTGTATAGGAGAGGCAGAAGCAGCCAATCTGCAGGGAGAGGAGGCAGGTATGTTCGAAGCAGCAGAGCTGAAGGCGTGCACAGCCAGGGCACATGGCGAGCAGTGGCCTGGAAGCTTCGATCCACAGGTCACAGGTGCCTGCCTTGGCTTAATTAGTCAAAATGGGTTTCTGGAACGAGGCCCCCACATAAGAGGAGGGAGAAAAGAGTGGGGGTCCCCGGCTCTCACCTCATTGTCCCCCTCCATCCCGCTGCTCACACTGAGGAGGCTCCTCGTGCTGGATCGGTTACTGGCGCTGCCTGGTGGGGAGAAATAAAACCAGTCACACCGACGACCCTGCAGTCGCCAGGGATAAAACAAAACGCAGAACTTTAGGAATAGTGCATGAGCTGTGGCTGTGGGGTTTTAAAGTAAGAGTTCACCTTTTCTTTTAGCATAAAATGAAATGGCTCCTTTTTTAAATTTATAGTTCTTGCAATATAAAAATCCTGACCCAAACGCATTGCCATAGAGCGGATCCTGACCTATATCATCCCTTTAGAACTGCACCCTGTAGGTTTCCGAAGCTGTCAGTCTTTATGTGGGCAGAAAGCCTCATCTTCCTCCTGTGTGGAGGCTGGTAGTTTCAAACTATTGACCTTGTGGTTAGCAGCCCAACTTAGAACCCACTATGCAATCAGGGCTCCTGAGCTTCCATTACCCCTTCCCTTGGCACCCTTAAATCTTTCACCTCCAATGTCTGGCTCTTAACCTTGCCTCCCCAGGGCCATCTGCCCTGCCCTCTGGTGACCAGCTTGCCCGCAGCTCAGGGCTTGACGTTTGGGATTAGCCTGGCCCTGGCTCCCAGCAGCTCAGGGTTGTGTGCAATCCGGACAAAGTGCTTTCCCTTTTGGGTTGCAAATATCTCACCTATAAAACAGAGGAGAAGACTAGTTCAGACGTTGCTGACTTACGGTCAAATTGTGTGTGTGTGTGTGTGTGTGTGTGTGTGTGTTCACACGCTGTCATGTCCTGTGGTGTGAGGTATAGTAACTGTGGTATGCACACACATGCATGTGCATTTTCTTGGGAGGTGGGTTTAACATAAATATCACATCATCAAAGGGATTTGTGATACAAAACAAGAAGCAGCAGCCCTGGGTCAGATGACCTTGAAATTCAGCTTCTCTCCTGAGCTTGTGCTGCCGTTTTTTGTTGTTTTGACGATGACAACGGAATGGAGGGAACTCCATCCGCTTGGCCTGTGAAACTCGAGTGTCTGGAGCCAGCCAACCCCACCCTGGCTACCAGATGAAGCCCAAGACTCCGCCGGCTCCTCCCTTGGCTGGAGCCATCAGACGTCAAAGGGGAAACCTTTCCTACCTAGACCCTCAACTGACCCGGGAGGTCAGGATTCTCAAAAGGGACTCCTTCTTTGCCGACCTTGCATGAATTCTACCCAGAGCTTCACACCAGTTTGCTCCAGTGGGACCCCCTGCTTAGATTTGGTATTTCCATGCCAGGTATATGGAATCAGAACATGATTTTAACACGATTCCCCCACATGATTATGGGGGTTGTGGGGTGGGGTTTGAACCTGAAAAGCACCAGTTGCAAAGTCCAAGCTGTACCACAGTTAGGGAGGCAACATGAACAGTGTTTAAGCAACTGCCCAAGTTCAAATCCCTTTTCTACCACTGACCTAATCATGAAATGAGGGCATGGCACTAAGGGTCCAGGTCCCCCAAGGGGAAACATCATAGCGCATCTCTCAGAGTTCTCATGAGAATTAATCTATAGAGGAGACTGAGCAAACAGTAGCTGTTCAATAAATAGTAACTACTACGATTAATCCATTTTCTGTTTGTAAACGAGACCGAGAAACAACCACCCTGCAATCTCACTTTGGAGGTATCTGTGAGCCCTGGTGGCATAGTGGTTATGCATTGAGCTGCTAGCTACAAGGACAGCAGTTCAAAACCACCAGCCATTCCGGAGGAGAAAGATGAGGCTTCCTGTTCTCATAAAGAATTACAGCCTCAAATACCCACAGGGGCAGGTCTGCTGAGTCAGAATTGACTCAATGGCAGTGAATTGGGGGCAGGGGTGGGGGTGCCCATGGAAATTAAACCTCACAGGTAGAATGGTCCTGGTTTCTTACACCTCTCACACCCACACCAGGCATCACTGAACACTTCCCAGGCCCCAAGGCCCCAGTTAGCCCGCCCTGCTCACTCGCTGTGCTGGAGGTGCTGTCTGTTTTCCAGTCCCCTCGTCTCAGCTCCGTCCTCGGGGGGAAAACACTTTTCCTGGGCCCGCTCTCATAGACCCCAAACTCCACTTTACCAGGCAGGTGCTGGGAGTGCCGGATTGGGACGGTGATCTCCAAGTCTGGAATTAGAGGAAAGAGGGTGAGCTTCAAGGCACCAGACTGCCATTTACCCAACTCCCTCTCTGCCTGCAGCCCTCACCTGAACCTGCAGGCTGCTGTGAAAGAAGGGGTGGGGGGGTGGGGAGATGGGGAAGGGAGAGGAGGCTGACAGGGTAGGATAGGGACTCCAGGACTCACGTAGAGGACAGGACCCATGCCCCACTCAGTCCTGTGTGCCAGTCAGGAGCAGAGAAAATGGAGAGAACCTGTCATTAGTAAAAGGTGTGGACCTGGCGTGGTCAGCAGGCATGGGACCTGGGTGCCTCAGCCTCTCTGAAATACTTGGAGGAGAGGAATTGGTTCATGACTGATTATCACTGTGGGCTGAGTCCACGTGGCAGTTGGCTCCTAGAAACCCTGTGCTTCCTTGGGAACTTTGGGGCATTTCCACATCGTCCTCCAGGGACCTAGGGGTTGGAATCCAATGGATGGCAGTGGGGTGTGTTGGGTTGGTTTCCAGGCCTCGGGCACAGCTCTAAGAGCTTTCACATTTTAGCCCCACAAAACCCACTGACCTAGAACTACTGTGTCACTGTCTCCATTCAACAGACGGGG
>NW_022103968.1:32109391-32129510 GCF_000313985.2 Echinops telfairi | reverse complement strand
GGGGGCGTGGATTTGAGCCCAAATTCCAGAGTCCGGGTTCTTAGTCATTACTCCAAACCGCTTCTTGGATCCTTAATAGAATGACAGTGAAATTCTACCTTCCAAATCTGGCTAGACCAGGGCATGTACACAGGTACAGGTAAGAGCTGAAACAGGGAATCCAGGACAGATGAACCCCTCAGGACCAATAATGAGAGTAGCGATACCAGGAGGGTAAGAGGGAGGTGGGGAGAGAAAGGGAGAACTGATCACAATGATCTACATACAACCCCCTCTCAGGAGGATGGACAACAGAAAAGTAGGTGAAGAAAGATACTGGTCAGTGTAAGACATGAAAAAATAACAATTTATAAACTATCAAGGGTTCATGAGGGAGGGGGAGGGAGGGAAAGATGAGGAGCTGATACCAAGGGCTCAAGTACAAAGCAAACGTTTTGAGAATGATGATGGCAACAAATGTACAAATGTGCTTGGCACAATGGATGGATGTCAGGCTTGTGATAAGAGCTGTATGAGCCCCCAATAAAATGATTAAATAAATAAGTAAAACGATGGGTGAGGGGTGGGTGGTCCATGATGGGCAGCAATGACTCAGAGAGAGCCGGTCATGGCAGGTCCATCAGGCCCGTGAATGAGCCTAAGGATGGCTAATGGGGTCAGCCCCCACAGCACAGGACACGGTCTGCCATTGCCCCACAAAGCACTGAGCAGGCCTCCTCCCTTGATGGGCCCCGCCCAGTGGCTGATCTTGATTCCTCCCAGCGTGCGGTGAGCAGAGAGACTCCTGCTGATGAAAACACACCAAGGGCAGGTGAAGCCGAGCTCCAGTCACAGGCTCTGCTTGCTGTAAGAGGGCGCTCTACACCAGGGGCAGGGGCTCAAGAAAACGGGTGCTCTGGGGACTTGGGGGACCTGTGCTTTTAGGGCCACAGTGCCACTTCCTCCTCCACCTCCACCTTTCTACCAGCAAGGTGCAGCAGGAAGTTCAGGGAGTCCAGAGCGCCAAAGGCAGAGGTCTGCCAAGACGGGAGCCTATCAACACGGCAGGTGCCAGGGCTGGGTAGTCCATGTCACACTCAGCGTGCCCGTGCCGCAGGGAGAACAGGAAAGCGGCAGGTGGTTGGTTTGCAATGGCATACGCTCTCCTCAACCCGGGGACCTCAATGCAGCTCTGGTGGGTGGTTCAAGTCTAAGCCAGCTGCCCAAGGCCTCGTGCCATGCACACTATTCCCAAGTCCTTGGTCCCTCTGGGCTACAGCTGTGTACTGAAGCTCCCCTCAAGCACAGGGCTCCTTAGGCAGAGACTACCAGCCTGGTGCACGCTCTCTCCCATGGGTGTGAACCCGGCCTAGCAGTATTCTAAGACTCTTTTTAAGGAAGGCACTTAATCTGCTTAACTTTAGTTAACCTTAATGAGGTCATTTTCTACCCTCAGCCAGTTCTATGAGGAAGCAAAGCAAAATATGCTTGTAAGGGCAGTCAGTCCCTGGGTACAAACAAGACTCGTTCCCTGTGCGCGTCTTATGGCTCTTATTCAGCCTTACTTCAGGGCAAAAACAAAGACTTCACGCATTTTCAATGATTTAAAAGCCGCAAAAAAAAAAGTGTAAATAAGTAAAATCTGCACCTACTGCCAGGGAAGGTAACCGTGATGAAGGATCTGTTTCCAGGAAGGGTCATTTCGAGCGTTTCAAAGTAAAGGGAAACACACCACATCTCAGCGGACGAGCATGAGTCGTCAGGAAGTCAGACGTTCGTCCCCCCCGAGGGGCTGCTTAAAGTAGAGGAGGGTCAGCGGTTTCCAAACCAAGTCTGAAGGTCTCCAAAATCCTGATATTCTTTGAATAGTGGTCCATGACAAGAGTCATAATTATCTCCACGTCGCCACCCCCCCACCCCCGCCCCCGGTGTTTTTCTAACAAACTGACCAGTACATGGCCAGAGCACTGGAATGGCCAACAAAGCCCTGAAGACATTTCTTTCGGTCCTTCTTGGACCCAACCAGCTCCGGCAACGTTGGCCTTGATCCAGGGCCACTGCTATGACTATCGGAGAGCTCTGTTCCCATTCCTCTATCTTAGGCGAGCGTCAGGTGACTGCAGAGGAGGCACAGAGGGACTAACGGACCCACTCAAGGTCATAAAGGACCCACCCACTCAGTGACAGAACAGGGATCAGAACCCCAGGGCCCCGGGGCCCAGGCTGCTCCTCTCTGTCCCGCCGGAACTGCGCACGGACACACCCCAAACACAAATAGGATCTTTTCCGTAGGGACGTGGCATTCAAAAGCGTACGAGCATCTCCACGTCACCAGTCTTGCCAGAAATCGAGCCTTCCTCAGTTTCCGGGGTCATCCCAGCTCTGCACCCTTCCAGGAAGGCGGATCACCTCCCTCAGCAAGTGATCATGAGCAGATGCTTCGTTTTTAATTCTCTTTGCTGTGCTAACCCAAATGACAGAAAACACTGATTTTTTTCTTCTTTTCTCTTTCCTATGGCAAACGAAGTTTCCAAATGAAGAGAATCGGTCCCTGTGTCTTATGCGGAGTATGCTCTAGATACAGTCCATCAGGCAGAAACACCATCCACCCTCACTTCCCCTCTGCTCAATACCAGCATGTGCACTGGCTCTCAAAGGCTCTCTGTTTCTAGTGAAGCAGAAGTCTTTTCTATAACGGAGCAGCAGCTCAATATGGGGGCTGATTTTCACAAGGAACTACGATGGAGAATCAATCCCCAAGTGGCCCAAGTACTTGGCACTTGCCTTAACGCGTGCTGGATCGAACCTCCCCAGTGGTACCATGAGTAGACCTGATAGCAATGAGTGTTGGTCAGTTACCCCGAACCCTGACTTCAAGGAGTGTGCTTGCTTCAAATCCATGCCCCTCCTCTACCCCACTTCCCTGCTCACTGCCCCACTCTCAACCTCCCTTTTAGCAAACACACACACAGCAGCCCGAAGGCACCTCAAGGAATTCAGTGGGAGCACCCCTGGACCACCCACTGCCCACAGTCAACTCTGATTCCTAGGGACCTTGCAGGACGGAGAGCTGTGTCTGAGGCTGTGAATCTTGACGGGAGCAGACGGCCTCCCCGCTCTCTCTCGGTGGGTTCAGACTGACACCCTTCAGCTCGCAGCCCAGCGCTCAGCCCACTGTGTCAGGAGGGCTCCTCACCCCTAGCATCTCACACCCTGCTGTCCAGTCGATTCAGACTCATCCTGACCCTAGAGGGCAGCGTAGATCTGCCCCTTTGAGTTTCTGAGGTTTTAAATCTTTTAAAATTCTAATTAATGACTTTCTTTCTTTCTTCTTTCTTATTATTTATTTGTTTGTTTGTTTGTTTATTTAAAATAGATCAAGCCTCATCTTTCTCCAGAGGCATGGTTGGTGGTTCTGAACCACAGACCTCGTGGTGTTCAGTCAACTCCTAAGCCACTATGCCACCAGGGTCTCTCATCCTTGGAATAACTCAACTCACTGCCATTGAGTCGATGCCAACGCATAGCGACCCAAAGGACAGGGTGGAACTGTCCCCTGTGGGTTTCCAAGGCTGTAACAGGAGTAGAAAGCCCTGCCTCTCTTCCGAGGAGCTGCTGGTGGTTTTGAACTGCTGAGCTGGAGGATTGCAGCCCAACGCATCACCGGGACAGCACCACGGCTCCTACCCTGGGAACAGTTCATGATAAAGTATCAGGTAACTAAATACATACATGGATTTTTGTAATGGTCACCAAACACGTCAGATTTACTCGGCCATCAGTGAGGCCCCTCTCTGCTCTTGTGCCCTTGGGCCTCCCTTTGACAGGGCTGGGCTGTCACTGTCAGCAGCCGGGGGCTTTCTGTGGTGGCCCAGGGACGTGTGCTCCTCCCCCAGCAGGCCACCACCCACAGTGCTGGAACACGGTGTGTCCACGCCTCGGGTGTGAAGACTGACTCCCAGAGTCCCTGGTGAGCTGGAGGCCCAACTGCCACAGGAGTAACTGCACTTGGTGGCCCACCTTTGCCTCCCTGTCTCACTCACCCCACCCCCACCAGATCCCCTGGGATCCCCTCCCACGGGTAAGTGACTTGCTTTCGCATAGCTGTTGGGGAGGGTGGGGGTTGGGGAGAAAGGGGTACAAACGAAGGTATGTGTCTTTGGAAAAATTTAAGACACTGACCATTCTGATGCCAACTACAGCCGGAGGGATGTATAAAACACTCAGGCCTGGTTAACTGTGGATCAACTCTTACGTTTCAAAACGCTGACTCCAGGAACGTGAGTCTCTGCCCCATGCATCACCCTTAGATGCCCTGCCTGAGAGCTTGTGTATCACCGTGAGGGTACGTGCTTTCACGGTGTTCCTGTGTGCCAGGCACTGGGCGCAGCCCCATGGACACCCCAGCTCATTCCATCCTCACAGCAACCCCCATGGGCTACACGCTCATTTGTGTCTTTGTGCTGGTGCGGATGGAGGCGTGGAGACGTGAAGCATGTTGCTCGTGGTCTCTCCAGTTAGCAGGTGGGAACAGTGACTTGGAATTTGATGCCAGCCTGCTGGCCCTAGGGCCTGTGCCCACTCCCCTCTACCTTACTGTATGCATGTTGTCTGGCTTCATGATGGCGGCCAGTGGCATCCAGCAGAGCCCGTCAGATGGGCAGGTGGAGGGCGTGGAGGGCACCTGATCAGCCCAGCTCTCGAGCGCTGCAGGCTAAGAACCTGCACTTCCAGCACGACAATGGCCTGACCTTCAAGCACCAGGGCCACCACCAAATCACAGGCCTCTCGATGCTGCCTGCATCTTACAGCCTGCAGCGCTTCATCTACTCAAGAATTCTCTCCTTGGGTTCACGTGTTCTGGCTTTTAAAAAAGCACTCAGCCATCCTCCCATTTAAAGCCCCCGTCGGACCCAAGGCTGGCTGTGCATCGGACCCAAGGCTGGCTGTGCGGAGCTTGGACCGGATTCTCAGCCTTCTCCCTGTCCTCCTCCTCCCAACTACGAGGCCAGACAAGTGTGGGCTTGGGTGGCAGTGGCGGCAGCAGCAGCAGCAATGTAAAATCTAGACACCCAAGCTGAAGTCTTAGGACAACCTCTCTGATTGTCTGTGGTAGCGATAGCCTCTACTCTCTCTTCCCCAAACACTTAAAGTCATTAACATTCACTTGTTACGTCCAGTTGCCTGAGAGTGGACCTAAACTCAAGGGGACCTGGTGCCTGACAGAGCAAAGCAGTGCCCAGCTCTGCACTTCCCCCCACCACCTGCTGTGGATGGAACCATTGGACCCTTCACTGGGCTGCCACCACCTGCACCATTCTGTGCTAGGCATGCAGGGACAGGGCAACGGAAGGAAGCCACAGCAGCCCCAGTGCAGGGAAACCCAGACCTCGACAAATAACATGACCACTACCTCGTCCACTGCTCCAGGGCAAAGACGGGGTCTGACAGGTCTGCACTGGGGAGGGGAGGGTGCCCTGCACTTTGGACGTCGTTCTGGAATGACTGAGGGGCGGCACACCACGCCTGTCATGGAAAGCATGGAGCGCCTGAGTACCGTCAAGGTACTGGGCTTTCCCTGGGGATGAGCTGGGCGCGAATCAGATGACTTCTTGTCCTTGTGGAGCTTACAGTCTAGGAGGGAGCATTCACTGGGCCAAAGGAACAGAAACGTAAGACGATTCCAGAGCACGAGGAGTGCCCTGCAAAGACGGGCAACGATGGGATAGGATGGACTGGCGGCGGAGGCCTCGCTGAGAGCTGAGCTCTGAAGGGTGAAGTCCCGGGCAGATGCAGGAAAAGCATGGGAAACAGCACCTGCCACGGGAGGGAGGGCCGAGGGAAGCATGTGCTCGCCTCGTTTGAGCCCCCAAAGAAGCAAGTTGTGGTGGGAGCCCGGGATGGCAGGGGAGACTGGGGGTGAGCTCGGGTCACATCACGCAGGGCTCCACAGGCCAAGGTGAGGAGCTAGGATTGATAGGTGAGGAGCTCCCGGGGCTCCTAGTGAGTTTGGAGTAAGGGAGTAGTGCCAACTGGTTTTTATTTTTAAAAGGTCATTGGAAGCTCTACATTTCAATGACAGACGGAGCACCCCAAGACTTGAAGAGACACTTCTCCAGAGCAGTGGTACCAATAAGCACATGAAAGGATACTCCAGGGGGCTTCAAAAAGCTCATGGAAACATGGAATCAAAAGATATTTGAAAATTTCCACAAGCGTTTTGAAGCCCCTTCATGTGTCTGGGGGGTGGGAGGGTGCGGAGTGGCTTACTGACCTATTTCTATAGAGAACTCTGACTGAGGCAAAAACAATGAACCAGTGGAAGAGGGCTTTAGAGAGAAGGGGCTGCCCCCCTTGGCTCTTACAGCCCAGTTATTTGCATCTAGGTGGGAAGGGAGGAACCGAGTGAGGATCCTATAGCAGGAAGCAGGCCTGTCTGGGGATCAGCATGTTGTCATGGGATCAGCCTGCCCAGGTCCACGGAAAGTCTGAGTAGGAACGGCAGCCTGAGCCCAGGGGATTATGCAGAGGCAGGACAAGCTGTGGAGGAAGTTTTGACGCAGTGGGGAAAGCCCTGCTTGATGGCTCCTCTTGCTACAAATGACCCGCTTGGTAAAGCCCAGAGCCCCACCACGCCAGAGGTGTACAAACTCCAACCTCTTATGCTCAAGGGATGGGGGTACCACATGGGTGGCACCGGGGGAGGGTGGGCCTCAGGGAGAAGCGGGTTTGACCTACAGTGCACACCTGGAACTCGTAGCCCTGCCAACATACCCCCACAGCTCCATGGCTCAGGGTCCTGGGTGCCAGCAGCCAGGTGAGGGCCAGGCACCTCTGATGTGATTCTCAAGCAAGGTAGAGCCAGACACTGAGTAAAAGACATTCCCCCTTTCTCTGCTCAGGTAACACATCCTCCTAGATGCCAAGGGGACAGTCAGATGCTTGGGGAGAAAGCATTCTCCGCTTCTCTGAGTGGGTGGCGGTGGAGTGTGGCTGGTCCCAATCATCACTCACTCACTCATTCATCTGGGCATGGCAGGGTCCGGGTACTTGACATTCAGAAGACACACAAGACAAAAGCTCTTCTCCAAAGGCCCCCACAGTCCGGTGGGGGTGCAGACTGCACGCAGAGTGACAGGTGCTGGACAGGCAGGCTGCCCACTGAGGCCACAGCAGAAAGGGTCGTCAGGGGCAACAGAAAGAAGCAAAGGTCCACACGGTAATGTCTCCAGCGGATGCTCATACCTGTCTGCTTTCCTGATTTCTGCTTCTCTCTCTGTCTCCGCGTGATGCTATCTCTTAGCCGCTTAAGGTTTTCCTGCAGGGGGGAAAAAACACCGCTCATTTTGAAAGTAGACCTCAGCATGATGCCCCAAGGGCCCTTGGGTTTCTTGCTGATTTCAAGCTGTTTGCAAGACCCATCACACTGCAATCCCATCTTCAACCTGGGCAGGAGGTGCCATGCAGGATCAGTTCCCCCTGACACACCCCCGCCCCCGAGATCCAAGCATAAGCACTCTGCTTTCCCAGAGTGTGCTCGCCCTGCTTTGCCGACATTACCTGTGTTTGCGAACCAAAAGAAATTCAGAGGGGATTTTCCGGGAAAAGGGCACAAAGTAAACTCACACTCCCCATATATTTTGCAGGAAGCCATGAGGACCTCCCCACCCTTCGCCAGAAGAGAGTGGCACCTAGCCCTTTCCCTGGGGTTTTCTGTGTTGTTTGGTAGGAGCCGGTGGTGATTTCTTTAGTCTGGGAACATTCAAAAGAATTCCTCCAAGTTGGGCTGCTAACTTCAATGTCAGCAGTTCAAAACCACCCACTGCTTCTCAGGAGAAGAATGAGGCTTTGGCTCTCATCAAGACGGATGCCTTGTTAACCCAGAGGGTGCAGTTCTATTCTCCCTGTCGGGTTGGGTCAGTGTGAATCAGGATTGACTTGTGACAGTGAGTCTGAGTGAGAGGTGTAAGGGTCAAGATCTGTTGTTCTTTTAACTAATAAGCAGCGATAACCTCCAAGACAGGTGTCTGAGTCATCTAGGGACAAAGCCTCAGAGAAGAATGGATGGAGTAGAAAGACCAGGTGAGGGGAGTCTCAGATGGTTGGGCTGGAAAGGTTTGTCGGTTTGTCCCTGCTAGGCTGAGGGGGACCGAGTTTTGTCCAAGAAATAGGAGGGAAACACTCAAAAGTTGTGAGTTGTTCGCAGCTTGGAGACACACTGGAGGGGACAGACTGCAGTCCCCTCCTGCAGACCCACCTGCAGACTGCGAGGTAAGCTGCCCAGATGTAAGTGATAATGCCGGATAGGGGTGTCACTCACAACACCGAATCGAACTCACTGCCAGCGAGTCCGTGCTGACTCATAGCAACCCTAGTGGGCAGAGGAGAACTGGCCCTGTGAGCTTCCTGGACTGCACCTCTTTACAGGAGTAGAAAGCCCCATCTCTCTCCCGAGGAGTGGCTGGTGGTTTAGAACTGGTGACCTTGCAGTTAGCAGCCCAACCCGTACATACTAGGCCACCCAGGGCTCCTGTGGAGTGTGGCTAGGGGACTGGAATGAAAGAGGAGATGCAAGAGGGCCAGGCATGCACCTAACTGGACACGGAGGCATCTGACGACGGAACCTGTCCCTGGAAGGTAATGGAGGCAAAGAGAAGCAGACGAGTTGGAGAGGGAAGCAGCCTGGAGTGCTGCTTTGTTGTTGGATTTGCTGCAGGGTCAAGGGCACCTGGGGTGGGGTGGGGGTGGGGGTGGGGGGGCTGAAGACATGCATTCAAGAGCCATCTTCACAAGAAGTGGCTGAGGGAAGCCTGAGCCGTGTCCCTTGTGGGCGGGGACGGAGGTGACAGGAGTGGGCAGGGAGGCCACTCCACGAACAGTCCCCAGCTCCCCCTGCCCCTGGAGGTGGTGGTGATGGTGGTTGTGGGGCGTTCAGGAACCACTAAGAGGCGGCCAGGCACAGAACACTGCCAGCCAGCTCCCAGGGGCTACGCCATGTTGGATATGAACCCCAGCTGGCAGATACGCTCACCCGTTGTGAGCACAGAGGAGGAGGAAGCCTCCTGGATATAGTTACAGAAAGACACGGCTACCTATAGTGAACCTTTATAATGTCCGTACTACGGGCCAGGCTGGCTCCTCTAGTGCCCTCCCTTCACGTTTCAAAGCTGAGGGTGCAGAAGCACCCAAGAGCCCAAGGTCATGTAGCTGGCAAAGGGTTTGAACTCAGGCAGTGTGGCGCCAGAACCCTTGGCTACGCTTTGCTGTCCCACGTGGTCACTCAACTCAGCAAGGAGAGAAAAGATAAACAAAAAAGGAAAGAAAACTCAACTGAGCCAAGGCTACTCAACAGGATGGCCACCTGCGGGGCCGCCTACATGCGGCGGGTCCTGAATGTCTGCCTTCCTCCTCCAGTGTGCCTTCCCTCCTCCGAGGGGGCTGGGGCTGGGGCTGGGGCTGGGTGACCCCGTGTGAAGGAGCACTAAGCAGGCAGCAGGGCTCTGAGGTGAGAAAGAGCTGACTAACTGCCTCCTCACCCCCCTGAGCCGCGGTTCTCTGCAAAACGGGAGGGAGAGCATGTATTTCACACGTTCTCTAAGGAGCAAAAGCGAGGGCATCTATTCTGCACTTGACCGGTGCCCAGCACCCTGCAGGCAAAATCCCACAAACACCATTAGGAGCTGCTTCCTTGATCTACCTGCCTCACCCACCCAAGGAAACCCAGCTCCCATCTCCCATCTCCCATCCAGGCTCTCCATAAGTGAGCGCTGTCCCCCACCTCCCAAAGCTGCGTAGCCAAGTTCTCCTGTAAGGGAAGACAGAACACACCCTACTGGGGGTGGCGGGAGGTGGGGTGGGCGGGTACAGCACTGAGGAGGTGGAGGGAAAAGCAAGAGCCCCTGACCTGACTCTGCTTGGCAGATTGAGTGAGTTGGGACATGTCCCTTAACTCTCTCTGGGGCCAAGTTCCTGTGTTTCCAGGGGAAGGAGTTGCACTAGGGATGTGCTCTGTAAGGCTCCTTGGAGCTGTTTTGGTTGTTTTTAATTATGCATGTAGTGCATGAGTACAAGCTCATAAACAAAACAACCACCCTTAAATGTACAGATACCGCCAGATGTCCTCTGATACTCAGCACTCAAACCCCAGACTCTCCCAAGAGGTAGCCTAACCTGGGAGGGACAGGCGTGGCCCCATCCAGAGCTTTGCCTTTGTATTTACAAACCCACCCACTCCCGTCCAGTGGAGCGGGCCTATTGGACGGGCTAGCACTGATCTCAAAGCTTTCTGAAACTAGAAAGCTTTATGGGAGCAGACCGCCCCATCTTTTTCCCACAAACCACTGTCCTTGGAGTGACCCGCCCAGTACAGGGCTCTTTGTACTGGGTGCTGGGCTGTTACCCAGAGGATGGCAGTCCAAACCCACCAGCCAATCCACGGAAGAAATGAGGCTGGCTGCTTCCACAGAGATGGACAAGCTCAGAAACCCGAGCGAGGGCCGAGAGGACTGGGAATTGACCTGGGGTCAGAGGGCTGTTATACGGAAATGGCTGCCCCTCCCCCCCTCCCCCCACCCACTGTGTTTTAATTGGAGCGTTTTTTTAAACTATAACCTACTATGCTTCCTTAGCATTTCTTGGGAGGGTTTCAAGTTGTCTTTGAGGTGTAAAGAGTGCTGGTTCTGTGGGAGACTTGCCCCCGGAGCAGAGAGCAGGACCCTGCACAGAGAAAAGCTGGGAGGTGGAACCTATAGGGCCAGCCACGGGGCGGCCACGGGGCAGCCTGCATTGACAGCTCAGTCTCCGTCCCTGGTCCCCCACCTCATGGCAACCCCAGAAATTCTCCAGCTGTTGGTCAGCGAGCTGTGCTGTTACAGACTACAGGGACGGACAGACACACACACACACACACACACACACACACACACACTCACAATGACAAGCAAACATTCCCAGGCACGGCCACAGGTGCTTGGTTCCAGCAGTAAACAAGACCAGCACCCCCAGGGCCGACAGTCCTGGGGAGAAACAGTGTATCGAATGCCACCCGAGCCGGTTACCTGCTGGAAGCGAAAGGACTCGGAGCGCTTCTTCTGGTTGAGCTGCCACTCTTTGAAGTGGAGCACGGCTTCGTCCACGTTGACGATGCCCAGTTTCACCTGCTCCTGGAGGGTGATGAGCTGCCGCTGGCCTGGCGTTTTCATCCCGGCAAAAGGGTCATATATACTCGACTGGGGCCGATCCCGCCACGGTCTGACAGGTGGCTCTAGAAGAGGGAGAGAGAGAGAGAGAGAGAGAGAGAGAAGCAAAACTCAGCAGAGCTAAGGTGACCAGATTTTCACATCGGGAAAGTGGGACGCCATTGATAAAACTCATATCCTGGCGAAATAGCCACATGGCAGCCGAAAACTGTCTACCCTAGCTTGTCGTGCATTCTTTCCAAAAATCAGGACTTTTTTTAAACGCGGGGAAAATTGTTAAAAAGTGGGACGTCTGGTCACCTTAGCAGAGCTGATGGGGCGGAGGGCGACGAGTTTGGTCACAAGTTCGAGGGACCGTGCCTCAGATGGACAGTAACAGGAGGCAGCCAGAAGGAGGGCAGATGGCAGAGCCCGGGGAGAGGAGAGGACCTAACCATTTCGGTCTATCACACTTGAAGGAGTCCTGGTGGCCCAGTGGGTTAACAACAAAGGTTGTTAATGGCCAGCAGGGGGGGCACTGAAGAGTTTTATCGCTGAAAAGGGGGCAGTAGGCCATGTAAGTCTGGGAACTTTTGTCCTACGCTTCAATTACTGAGCAGTCGGTCAGCCTACATTTCTCAGTCTTGGCTACTGGCAGTGTGGCCGGGTAATTCACTGCGCAGGCTCCTTCCTTTGCATTATAAGATGGTTAGCAGCAAACCTGGCTTTTACCCAGCTGTGTCTCCAGACATTGCCTAATGTCCCTTGACAGGCAAAGTCCCTGCCAGCTGAGAGTCTAAAGTCCCCTCCCAGAAGAGATGACAGGGAAAGGAGCGTGCTCGGGATCCTTCTCCAGGCCTTCCCACCCTCACTGTCTCCAAGCAGCACACGGTGCAGTGACTACAGGCTGATGGGCATGGTGTGCCAGTGGAGCCTGGAATGCCAACTGACTCAGGACTCGAGGCCTTTACCATCAGGTATAAACTGGGTCCTGAGTCATCTCCTTGGGTTGTTCCAGGACCAACACTGGTCAAGTCTTCCACTTGACACATTCCTGGTTCTCTGCTTTGGAGAGTCCAGAAAAAGTGTGACGTGAACCCCCACCCCTAGGCTGAGACTCAGCTGTACTAAGGCTCCCTGGGGGAGGGAGCTAGGATGGGATGGGGGTGATTTGGGCACAGGAAGGCAGTTTGGCATTTTACTGCCCACTGCATGCCGGGCTAATTTTTGATTCTACCTTTCCCCGGCAGGACTTCATTTGAGCACTGTATTCAGGAAGTTATCAGGAAGGAAAAGGGCAGAAGGTTTCCCGATGGGGACGGAAAGCCAGCCTCAAAGAAGCTGAGCTACCATTCAGCCCAACCACTTTCTCCTCTGGTTACACACACGTATATACACACGTACGCTTTTTGTAGGTTTGCCCCTTTCAAGGCAGTCTGTAATGATATTGGGTGATCAGGCTGTTGGGACACAAAATGATGCAAAACCAACCGATTCCAATCCATCACAACCAAAGGTTTTGGTCGTTGTTAGGTCCCACCCAGTCAGTCTGGCTGACAGTGACTGTGTATGCACAAGAGAACAAGATGGCGCCGCCCTGCGCCACCCTCCCAGCCCTCGCTCCTCAGGAGCATTCTGCTTGTACATCTCCCAAGACAGACTGTTCCTGTGTTTGTTGGCCACCATCATGCAAACGCACCGGTCTGCCTGTGGTCTTCCTTACTCACTGTCCAGCTTCCACATGCATCTAAGGCCACTGAAAATTACCCGGGCTGGGGCCAGGTGCACCTGAGCCCTCAAGATGACACCTTTGCCCCTGAACACTTCTCAGTGGTCTTGTGCAGCAGGTCTGCCCAATGCAATACTGTTTCTTGTCTGGACTGCGGCTCCCAGGGGCATCGACTTAGGGTGTCTTGAAATGCTTACATAATGTCACCACTACTTTTCAAAAGAATCACCAGGGATGATACGAAATGCCTCTATTTAAAAACTCAACTCACTGCCATCGGGTCCACTCTGACGCACAGAGACCCTGTAGAGCTGGCCCCATGGGTTTCTGAGACTAACTCTTCACAGGAGTAGAAAGCTTCATCTTCCTCCCAAGGAGCAGCTGGCAGTTTTGAACAGCTGGCCTTGAAGGTAGCAACCCAACTCTGTTATTTAGCACTCAGGAATTAATCAAGTGGAGGAAGGAAAAACACAAGGCACTGTTGTCTTTTTTTTTTTTTTAAGAGAAAAACGGGGCATCTGTAGGGTTCCCTGGTGGCCAATAAACTGTTTCTGAAATAAAGGTTGAGTTCAAGTTTGGGTTAGCCAGCAAGGGAGTTCGTCTACAACAGAGAGGGCTGGACAGTGAGAGAGAGAGCTGCCCACTTCCATCCTGTTGGCATCCATCTCTGTGTACATGGCACTCTGTGGGCTGTACGAACACCTTCTTCTGGTGTGAGAGCATCGTTTGTCTGACCAGCTTACACAATACTCTGTTGTTATTGTCAGCGGCGCCGGAGCCACCCCCGATCGTGGCAACCCCAGACACGATGAGTGCAAGGAGGCCGGGTCCTCGCCATCCCCACGCCCAGCTGCAGACGGCATCATCATGATCCAGTAAGGGGCGAGCTGGTTGGTTTGCAGAAGCAGGTCTCCGGGTCTTTCCTGCTAGTCCATCTCTGTCTGGAAGCTCTGCTGAGAATGCTTCTGCTTCAGAGGGATACGCAGTCCCGACTGGCAGACAGATGGTGCCCGCAGGTGAGGTTTATAGGAATTGAACCCTCGTTGCACACATGGAAGGTGGGGACTCCACCACCCAAACACCACGGTCCCCCTGAAATGCAGGTCTCACTGGATGGACTCCAACTCCTGACAACCCCTTTAGGGTCCCAGGACAGCTGTGCCTCACAGGATTTTCAATGGCTCATTTTCCCCAAAGTAGATGACCAGGCCTTTCTTCTGAGTCACCTCTGGGTAGACCTGAACCTTCAACCTGTTGGCTAGCAACCTGGCATGATGCCCATTTGCACCCATCCAGGGGCATATTCTAGGGTGCCTTAACTTCCTGTTCCCTCCCTTTATCATTAGGATCAGCGGAGAGTCAGCATTCGCCTCCCGTTCTACAGTGGGATGTGTAGTCTTCACTGATGGACCATCACCTGCCTCTTCCACACAGCAGGTAACGCCTAAGAAAGGATTCTGGGAACCAGACAGCTGACTTACCTTTCCGGATGCTCTCCGAGGAAACATACAAATTCTCAGGCCGCTCTTGGCTCTTTTCTGCAAACACTGTAAGATAAAGAACATTCGGAGTAAAAGTCAAATCAGGCCTCTTTCTAAATGGCCCTTATGTATTTTGCACATTGACAGTCAAAATAATGTACAAACAACATCCACAGTGAATCCATGCTAGGAGTCCAGAAAGAGAGAACAAAAAAGAGGAAAACAGGAAACATAAATGGTAAACAAACGGAAGTGGAAAGAGTGGGGTTGAAATCAATGTCACAAAACAAAATGGGTACGAATTGTTGAAGAGAAAGCCAGTTTGCTCTTTAAACTTTTGTCTCACATCACAAGGAAATGTTTTCTTAAGAATAAGAGAGAGAGAGATAATTAATGAGAAGGAAAAGTCAACCAACAACAAAAAGCCGAACTCACTGCCATCGAGTCGGTCCTAACCCATAGCGACCTTATAGGGCAGGGTAGGACTGCTCCCTTTGAGTTTCCAAAACGAGCTGTTTACAGGAGTAGAAAGCCCTGTCTTTCTCTCAGGGAGCGGCTGGTGGTTTCAAGCAGTCAGCCTTGAGGATCGCAACCCAACACATAACCACTACACCACCAAGGCTCCTGAGAAGGAAGGGTGGGGATTATCCAATGAAGAGGAACCAAATAGCCAGTCCACCAAACCTAGACAGTCAAGGCCAGCGGAAGACTTGATCAGTGTATGGGACAGGGGTCCTCAAACTACGGCCCGTGGCCCACAAGCGGCCCGCCGAGGACATTTATCCGGCCCCCCGGGTGTTTTTGCCCTGTTTGTCTTTTTACTTCAAAATGAGATATGTGCAGTGTGCATAGGAATTCGTTCATAGTGTTTTTTATAAAACTATAGTCTGACCCTCCAGCGATCTGAGGGAGAGTGAACTGGCCCCCTATTTTAAAAGTTTGAGAACCCTGGTATGGGAGATCATCAAAGAAAAGGATAATATGAACAAGGACACGTGCTCGGAATATCCACACACCCAAGCCTAGCCAAGGCCATCCCAATGCTGGAGAATTAAAGGAAGAGCCACTTAACACGACAACAAGCGTCCTAAGAGAACTCTGGGCAGTGGAACAAGTAAAATGAGTGCCCTGCTCCAATGGACTGAAACGATGGTCACCTAGTAGTGGGATGAGAGGATGATTAAGATGTCCTGGGTTCGCTTCTTGGCTCTGCCTTGGGGAGAGGGGAAATCTCTTTGTCAATGCCTCTGAAAAGGCTGGAGCTCCGTGGGGTCACTGCCCTCATCTAGCTACAGAATCTGCCCTGAGCCAAGGCCATTGTCTCCTGGGGCTCCTTAGAGACCATTCAGGACCATACAGCTAAGGGACATAGGGAACTCCGGCTGAGTAGCTCTGAAGACCCTACTGGGCATTAGCCCCAGCCACTTGCCTTTAGAAATGTACGGCTCATTGTCGGGCAGCTGGTGAGCACCAGGAGGACCCATCTCTGGCCTGGGTACTGGAACAGGGGGCCTGCTGGCCACATCCACAGAAAAGGTGTCATCCTCATCCACCGTGTGGTAAACATCTTCATCCCGACCAAGCTGGGGCAGCTCCTTCTCCAAACGGGCCATCCCCACACTGCTGCCTAGGAGACAGAGGGGAAGTCAAATGAAAGTGGTGGTCAAAAGAACGGGTGGCTGCTGGGATTCCTCCCATCCCCTGCCCCCATCTCCTGTATACTCTCATCAGAAGTCCATGCAGCTGCTGAGGTACCTCCTTGATTCACCACTGCTCTGCTGCAAAGGACAGTGAACACAAGGTTCTGAAATATTGGTTTTTCTGCTGGGATTCTGTTATTCATCTTATCACAATTAGGAATAAAGATGGCATTGCCCAAAAGGCTTCAGGGTGGTTAAGACTACCCTCACCCCCATCCCTCTTCTGCCACTCTTGCCCCCAGTGCTTGGGCAGCAGTGTACGGATGTCCTGGAGTCCTCCCCACCAACAGTTCCAGCATCTTCTTCCCCATCATTCCAGATGACCATAGCAAATTGTACCAGAGGACTTCCCCACTACCAAGCACTCTTCTAACTAGATTATCCCCTTTGATCTCCTAACAATGCTATGGAGTCAGTCAGCACAGCCAACACTCTCGTGTTGGGGTCTTGAGGGTTAAAATGCTTTGCCCAAACGTACGCTCTTCTTTAGACACCAGTGCTCCCCATAGACTAATGGTCTGGTAATGAGTGCTGATCAAGTGATGAGGCCAGACTGCCACATGGTTCCTTTGGGAAGGAGGTAGGGGACAGCTGGATTTCCTCTGGAGAAGATAACAGAGTGTCCCGGTGGGTAAAGCAGGGACACGACTGCAGGCTCTATGCCTGTGGGCACATCACTTTACCTCTCCTAGCCAATTCTCTCATTGCAACATGAAAGCTGGTACCCAGCTCCCAGGGTTGCAACAAGGATGAATGGAGGTGGTTTTATTTCTCTTTACCTCCTTTGCTTCTTTCTCACTCCTATACTTACCTTCTAAAAACTGTCGGATCATAGAGTCCTTGGAGGTCCAAGAGAAACTGTCTCCAGACCTTTGTGAGGATGCACTGGCTTGTAGCATTTCTACATCTAGAAAGAAATGGGGATTAAGAATTGATATGCTGCTCTTCCACACAGGCAACGTGTGAAGAGGTTTCCATGGATGGAGATAACAAGATTTGGAAGCTTGCTTGCTTGCTTCCTTTTTTTAATGTTTCATTGTAAATTGGGTAAAGGTTTACAGAGCAGATCATTGGTTTTACATTCAATCATTCACACCCATTTTGTTTCCACTCATCCACTGCAATCCCTCAATGTGCCACCACATGTCCCGTGTCCTCCGTGTTTCCTGTTTGTACTCCTCCTCCTTTCCTGAACGTCTGTATTCTGTCCCCGGGGAGGTGCTGCCCTGCTTATTGCAAATGGTTGGTTATGCTAACGTGGGGTAAGGTTAGCTCCAGACCGGAAAGGTGACTAGGGCTCCAGCCGCAGGGGCTCTCTCCACACAGTCAGCCTGGTCTCTCCTAGGATTTTAAGTTTGTTCCATATTTTTCTTCCATTCCACAGAGCCTCCTAATGTGATTCTTCTCGGAGTAGTTGACAGGGGTTGCAGGGCACTACCTAGTTCTTTGGGTCTCGGGGCTGTAGAGACGGATGTTTGCAAGGTCCATCAGTCTATGGGATTAAATGTTTCTGTTTCATCCCTCGCCTTTCCTCCAGAAAGGGAAAGACCAATAGCTGCACCTTAGATGGTTTGTCTTTTTTTTTTCCAGAGCAATATGCCTACATTTTAATTAGGTTACTGATTTATATTATAGCAGTGGTTCTCCACCTTCCTCGTGCCTCAACCCTTTCATACAGTTCCTCATGTGGTGGTGACCCCCCAACCATAAAATTATTTTCATTGCTACTTCATCACTGTCATTTTGCTACTGTTATGAATCAGGACAACCCCTGTGAAAGGGTCGTTCAACCCCCAAAGGGTCTCGACCCACAGGTTGAGAACCGCTGTTATTACATGTTTACGTCATTTTGCTTTTGTTTACCTTTTAACTCAATCTCTTAACCATATTACATTTTTATATGACTGATACTTTTTCATTTTATGTAGAGTTAATTGATTTAGACACTGTGTAGTTCCCAATTTATCTCAACCTGTAGAAATTCCTGGCCTTCATTACTTTGAGCTGAAATGTATGTACCAAATTTAGCTGAAATGCTATATATTGTCTCTCTCTTTTAACTTGATTATGAAGGGGTTGACCTATCAGATCATGTATCCACTAAGGAAGGGTTGACCTATCAGATCATCACTTCTATAGTCTACAACTTTAACAACGTATCAGCCCTGCCGTTAGCATGCCCTGCACCCCAGGTTTGCCTCTCTCCCCTTTGTGGGGTATGACCTTCCTTTCACCAGGCTGGCACCTGCCTTCCCCTCTGCCCGACTCCTTCTCCTCTCTTATCCCATCGCATGCCCAAGAGTCCTCAAAGTTTCTTTCTTTTAGTATAACTTTTATTTTCACATTTTTAAAACAGTGGCCACCTACGAAATGTGTCCCTTTGTGTTTAACTAACTTCACTAAGCGTAATAATGTCTTCCACATCCATCCATGTCGTGACAAGTTTCAGCTTCATCATCATTCGGCAGTGATGCGTAATATTCCATTGTACACAGGAACCCACATGTAAGTATCCCTTCTTCCTCTTGCTATCATGACTGGTGCTGAGATGAAGATGACGGTGGGTGTGCGTGTATCTGCTCATGCTGTGTTCCCTGTTTCGTTATGGTATTACACTGAGCAAAGGGATTGCTGGGTCATATGCTGGCTCCCAGTTCTTTCAGGAAGCACCATCCTGCCTTCGCGCTGTGGTGCAGTTCAGTTGTACAGTCGCCCAGGTTTGGCAACTTTTCCTGAAAGAGACTCAAGCATCCATCCACCCATCGATACATTCAGTACGGACATGCGGAAAGTGTGAGGCATAACAGGAAGCACCCTGCACAGCCCACAGACCCTCATAAGCTCAGTGCAATCATAGGAAGTATCAGATAAACTCAAATTGAGGAATATTCTATAAAATAACTGACTAGTGCTCTTTAAAGTATCTGTAGCGTAGTTTGTAATGTTATACAAATGCCCATTTCCAGACTTTGACTGTTGTACTATGGCTATATGCCCATTTTAGGTACTATCAGGTAAGAATTGGGCAAGGTCAGCGATTCAAAACTATGAGCTGCTCCCCAGGGAGCAGAGGTGCGTCTGTGTGGTCTCAGGGAGATTTACAACGCCTCAGGAACCCGCTGTGAGCTGGAGACGACTCCGTGGCAGCGGCTTGGGTGAAAGGTAAACAGAAATTCTAATATTCTTGCAACTCTTGCCTTAGTCTAAAAGTAGTTCAAAGTGAAAAGTTAAAAGGGAATGAAAAGAAATACAATCACAAGACTAAAGTATTATATGATGTGGGTTTTAAACCCCACCAAGTGAACTGAACTTTGCCTTGAACCCACTTAGAGTAGATTTATGGAACTGACATACTCCCTGGGCTTACGGCGGAGAGGCTAGTGTGAGAAGCAGCAGAAGGCTGCTGTCCCACGGCCATGGTATTGCTGGTGATGAGACTGGTTCAGGTCCTGTGCTTTGCGGTCACTCGATGAATGGTCTTGGGACCAATATGTATTTGCTTTTAACGCCCTCCTTGCTTTCTTCTGACATGTATTAATCTCATTGGCATGGTTCTTCCTCTGTGACTAAGTGCTACTGAAAGTTTTGCCCTATCACCAGCCCCTACTGTTTGTGTAAATAGTATTCAATCACTGAAAGAGTTTAATCTGTATAAGTCAACAACTCATGGATTGCCGTCTAAAGCTGGCCTATACTTGTATAGTTCTCTTTCTCAACAGTGTTTTAAATTATATACCATTGACTAAATTAAGGATACTATAGCTTATGTCCCAGGGGGATGATTTATAATGTTCTCTATCATGAAATGGCAATGATGTCTCTAAAATAAACCAGACACATATATAAACCATAGATATATGAGTGGATTTGGGACTCACACTTAATTCTAGCCCCAACCTAAAAACAATTCGTTCTTGTAACATGGCTCTGCTCATTGCTTGCCCTCAGGAAGAGATCTCTGAAGATTTGGGTGCTACAGAAAAGTGTGGTGATGCCCCTCCCTGCAGAAGAATTTATTTCAAAGGATGGCATTGAATCTGCAGCTCCGGGAGA
>NW_022103968.1:32076335-32107719 GCF_000313985.2 Echinops telfairi | reverse complement strand
TCGGACAGGGCAAGATATGACAAAATAATAATTTATAAATTATCAAGGGTTCATGAGGGAGGGGGGAGCGGGGAGAGAAGGGAAAAAGTGAGGAGCTGATGCCAGGGGCTTAGGTGGAGAGCAAATGTCTTGAGAATGATGAGGGCAATGAATGTATACATGTGTTTTATACAACTGATTTATGTATAGATTGTGATAAGAGCTGTATGAACCCCTAATAAAACAATTTTTAAAAGAAGTGTGGTGAAGAAACCAGATGGTGCCTGGCTATCAGAAAGAATGGTGTCTAGGGTCTTAAAAGCTTGTCTTCAAACAAGCAGACTTCTAAGTGAGGTGTCAACTAAGTCCATATGGAAGAAGCACACCAGCCTGTAAGATCCTAGGATTGTAAATCATAAAGCCCAAATACAAAGGAGGGAATAGTATCACAGCTTAAATTATGAGCCCCGGATTTGCAAAAGATTATGGATGATAGTAGAAGCCCAAAATCCATTTGCAGGGTCCCCACATGGAATAAGTCTGTGGTGAATGCCCTCTGACCACGGTTGAGGGATGATCCGCCTTGCCATCATGTGAAGAGCATTAGAAGGTTGATCATGGTAGAAGTAGTGAGGTTTCAATGTAAAACCCTAACATTTTATCTCCCTTTTGACCCAGTTAAAGTTGTTTCGGTTTTTTCATATTTTCAGTTTTCTCTTTGAGGTTTTTCTGTTTGGTCTAGTCATTGTTGGCGATTTCTGTTTGCTTGCTTCGTATGATCTTGTATGATTGTGTTTCGTTTTGTATGATTTCTGGATATGAAATCCAGGATAGGGAGATCTACAGAGCTAGGGCATGGCAAGTGAGGTAGTTAGTTTATTGTGCCAACCTGGCCAATGAACACATGTGGGGTCAATTGAAGGGCAGAGGGATAAATGGCTCAGTGAGCCTCGCCTTTCTAGTTCTCGGGTCTCTTGCTTTGTGATGATCGGACTGGGGTGCAGCTGCCTTAGCAGTTCCCTGCTTCAGCTTGCAAAGTTCATTTTCTGCAAGACATCCCTGAGGAGAAGCCACATGAACCTACCCCTATGCAGCTCTGGGTGCTGGAGCAGCTGTGTGGAGACCCCTGCCAGCTCTGAGATGCTTACACACTCACTGACTCGGCTTTCCTCCTGCAGTCGGCCTCATTGCGTCTGTTTTGTGAGATGGAGGAGGTCTTTGTGGATGGTGTCGGATATATGGGTTAATGTTGGACTTGTGGGCTTGGGCAGCACTGGGTTGGGATGTTTTCTTGATGTGCACTTAAGCTTTATATAAAACTCTCTCTTATACATGAGTCTCTGTGGATTTGTTTATCTAAAGTACCCAGACTGACACAGCAAGGGAAGATGGGGAGAAATGAGGAATAAGAACACGTATGAGGGGCCACGAGGGATGGGGATGGGGGTGGTGGAGGGAGGGGAAAAGAGGGAGGAGATGATCCCAAGGGCTCAGTGGAAAGTAAATGTCTAGAAAAGAACGATGGAATATACGTACGAACATGTCGGACACAACTGATGTGTGGATTGTAACAAGAGTTGTAAGAGCCCCCAGTAAAATGCTCTTTTAAAAAAAGAGAGAGAAAAAGCAAGCACTAGAGGGAAAAAAGCATGAGAAGAAATTGTTCTGAAATCGATTGTGCTGATGTTTGCACAAATCTTAACAGTACCGAAAGATCAAATTGTATGATATATGAAGGATATGCCAATAAAACTATTTTTAAAAACCCTAAAACTAGAGTTTAACCTAAGTGATGACCTGTGCTGACATAGTCACCCACACTAGTGAGACACACATCTTCCACTGATACTTCCAGAGCACACTCGTTACAACAGTCACCGCACTCAGAGGAGGCCAAACTATGGCCTTTCGAGTATTTATAGTTCATGTATAGCTCCTTCCAGTTTCCCATGCAATTTGCCAGTCAGGGGTCATTTTTCTCATAAGTAATGTTGCCTGGAAACATAAACTTGCCAATTTGACCTTCGGTTAACTTCCTAGCTCAGTTACCCTGGTAATCTGATAAGGAAGTCCACTGGAGTCTCAATTCTCATGCAGAAAGGAAATGTGGCTGCTTGCTCACAGTGATGGTAAGTTGCCTGGGCCCTCTCCACTTCTCTTTTTCTGTCTATAAAATGGTGACTGCAGGCTGTCTCTGCAAGGTCATCAGGACTCAATGATGGGCTTGCTGTAGTGCTCAGTCCTACAGCCAGCTGCTTTCAAATGGACTTCATTCACAGAGCGCTACTGTGTTAGAACTGTGCTCCGTAGGCCTTTCAAAGCTGTGCCTTTGAGAAGCATGAAGGCAACAAATGTACAAATGTGCTTTATACAATTGATGTATGTATGGATTGTGGTAAGAGTTGTATGAGCCCCCAATAAAACGATTTTTTTAAAAAGCTGTGCCTTTTCCGAAGCAGCCCACCTGGTGGTCTGCTTCTAAGGGGCTACTGGGAGGACTTAAACCACTGACCGTTCAGTTCGCAGTCAGGCACTCACCTGTTTGCCACCACCACTCCCCTAGGACTCCTTTTGGGTACATCCAAAGCCATGTAAACCCACTGCCACTGCGTTGTTGTGCCACCTGGCTCACAGTGACGCTGAAGGATCGAGGACACCGCCCCACCGGGTTTCCAACCTTTACGGGAGCAGACTGGCACCTCCTCTCCCGCTGAGCGGCTGGTGGGTCTAAAGCACGGTCTTTCTATTGGCAGTGGAGCACTTCACCACTGCGCTCCCAGGACGCCTTTCTGAGTCCCCTGGAAGGGCGAAGTGATTGGCTAGCTGCGATTGTTATTATGAAATACAATGCCGTGAGGCTTTGTGGAGAATGCTCTGCGCTTACAAAGTGAGGATGCAAAGACTTTCATGCTCTTTGGACATGTGATCTGGACAGAGGCTAAGCTTGCAAGAAGATAAGCCCAAAACCCAGGAAGATCCAACACAGTGGCTTCAACATAACTCCAGTTGTGAGGATGGCACAGGGCTGGACCGTGTCTGGTTAGGCAGTTTCTATGAGTCTGAGCTGACTCGGGAACCTAACAACAGCATGGCCAGCTTCAGGAGCCCTGGTGGGGCTATGGTTAAGCACTTGGCTGCTAACTGAAAGTTCTCTGGTTCGAACCCATCAGCCACTTCACAGCAGAAATGACCCGGCGGTCTCCCACAAAGGGTGCCATGAGCTGGAAATGACTTGCCGCCACAGACCTCGGCTAATGACCCAAGTGGAGAACAGTTCAAAAGAGAAGACCCTACACAAGGGGGTACCAAAAAATAAATTAAGAAACTGGGCGGAGTGGAGCTTTCGTATTACGCATAGCCCACCATCCCAGTCCCTCCCCCCACCCCCACCCCCACCCCCACCCCATGCTAGGCAACTCACTCTGAGTCAGTGCACCCAGTGGTGTTGCCTGGTAAGGTTCTCTCTGATCACAGTGAATTTTTTCATAAAAGCAGTTTTGCTCAAACCTCTTTGTGCGATGGCCGATTTAAGAGAACAACATGCAGCTATGAAATTTTGTTTCCTGCTCAGAAAAAATGACGTAGAAACTATTGTGATGTTGAACACAGCTTATAAGGTAAGCACTATGGGAAAAACTCAAGTGTACAAGTGGTTTTCTTGTTTCAAAAAAAGTGAAATGTCAATTGATGACCAGACTTCGTTTTGACATCCATCAATTTCCCAAACCAATGAAAATGTCCACTCCTAGTGCATTTGGAGTTCATTCCACCTGGTCAGATTGTTAATCAAACTTTCTATTTAGAGGTTCTGAAAAGATTACTTAACGGTGCGACAAAAAGGCGTGACTTGTGGCAGATGGGGGACTTGTTTTGTCACTACAACGATGCACCCGCTCACACAGCCATAGCGTGTCTCTCTTGCACCATGCACCTTACTCGCCTGTACTCATGGTATGACTTCTTTGTTTTCGTGAATGTACAGAAGCATGAAAGAACAGTATTAGAGGTGAAGAAAAAACGAGGGAGGTGCTGTCAGTCACGCAAACAGATGTCCGAAAAACGTTTCCAAGAATGGCACTGAAGATTTGACAAATGGATTAAGTGTCGTGGAGAGTACCTTGAAGGTGATAACGTTGTTTGTATAACAATTTAAATACAGAGCTTTGAAAAAATAATCCTTTTGGGGGGGTACCCCCTCATAGTTTGAACAGTCTTGAGCCCAAGCCTTTTACCTCTGAAGTAATGAATGCTTATGGGTTAACTCTAATATCTGAATTTCTATGCCTAGACTCAAATTTTACACACACGAGCTTTCCAAGTATGAGCTTAAGCCCAGTCATCATGTTTTACATTGGGGGGGGTAGAGGCATAAATGACAACTCTTTAAATATAGAATCCCATAATGGGACTCTGCATCATGAACAAGGCGTGCCTGGCAAGCTCTTCCCCATGGCTCCTGAACACCAAGTGCTGTGTGAACAGAGCCCACGAGCTTCCCTCTCAACAGCCAAGCTTCTGCCGCCGCAGTCAGGAATACAGACCTGACTGGAAGGTCCCAGGTCCACGGCCTGCACTTTCCTGAAGCCTGCCACGCTCTTAATATTGGGGGTAGCAAAGGATCCCTGTGTGTATTAGACAAGGAGCCCTGGTGGCACTGTGGACTAAGCATTGGACTGCTAACCTCAAGGCTGGCGGTTCAAACCTGCTAGCCACTCAGTGGATGAAAGTTATCTGCTTCTGTAAAGATGCACTATCTCAGAACCCCTATAAAGATGCACTGTCTCAGAACGCCCATCGCTGTTAGATGTTATTGAGCAGCCACCGTGTCCATCCATCTTACGAAGGACCCCTTCTTTTTCGCTGCCCCTCTCCTTTACCATGCATAATGTCCTTCTCCAGGGACTGGCCTCTCCTGATATGTCCAAAGTGCATGAGACAAAGTCTCACCATCCTTGCCTCTAAGGAGGATTCTGGCTGCCGTCTTCTAAGACGGGTCTGTTGGTTGCTTTGGCGGTCCATGGTACTTCCCATATTCTTGACCGGCCTTATCATCCCAACACATCGGTTCTTCTTCCATCTTCCTTAACGTCAAACTTTTACATGCATATGAGGCAGTGAAGAAGGCTATGGCTTGGGTCGGGTGCACCGTAATCCTCGACACTCTAAACAGTAGGTTGAGTCAGCGCAAGGCCATCATTTTATCTCTTGACTGCTGCTTCCATGAGCTTTGATTGTGGATCCAAGCCAAGACAATATCCGTGACAGCTTCACTCTTTCCTCCATTTCTCAGGATGGTACGCTGACAGACGTGGGGTGGTGGAGAGCCTCTTTACCATTGAGTTGATAGGAGTTGGAATTGACCCGGTGACCCAGGGCTTGTTTCCCATTTGCTTGGCACAGTGGGACATCAGAGGGACACACAGTACGGATCAGGTGAGTGGCTGAAGTACACAGAGAATTCTGTGTTGCAGGGTGTCTGTTGCCACAGCCCAAAAAGTATTTGTACAGTCAACAGAACAACAAATCCTGCCTTCCGGGTTCGGGTTTGTAGATTCACATTCCAGGCACTTACTAACCTTCACCCCTCGTTGGTTAAAGATCAACGGAAAGGCACCGAAACCTGCTCGTCTAAGGAGAAAGTACAAAGTTCTCTCATCATTTCAGCAGGGCAGAGGGGGGAGAGACGTTGAGGATACGTTTTCCTGGAAAAAGCCAGCGACATGGTCCTTTATTTAAGGAGTCTGTCAGCAGGAACCCATTCCTGGGAAGAGAGCTGCTTGAACAGAGGAGAGAGAGCCTTGGCGGCACCTAATTAAGGAATGAGGCAAGGGCACTGGTGAATTCCACAAGAGGCCCACATGATACTCCTCATGGGACACAAGTCTAGACCATCTCACGCTGCGGTGGAATTACGCTCAGATTACATGTTGTACATTTAATATACAGCCAAGGCTGAGTACATAATAGAGTAACATAACTACTGTGAGTCTGATTTGTCCAGAAAGGCTCTCAACTCTTGAAACGGGGACCCACCCCCCTCCCAAATTGTTTTCAGCAAGTATCTTTTGTGGCAAAGAAACCGCACAGGGCAGGGAGCAGCAGGGTGGTGAACACGTGAGAGCCATCGCCCGCTTCCGTCAGCACCTGGTGGCATGGATTGCCCTGATGGCTTTTGTGACTACACAGCCCAGCCTCTGCAGGCCCGAGTGGAGCAGGGGTGGGATGGAGAAAGAGGAGAAACGAGAGAGGAGGGAGGGAGGGCGAGAAAGAAGAGAAGGAAAGTCTGAGATTACAAGAGCTAAGGCAAAAGCAGCAGCCCCTGAGAAGAGACCAGCGTTTTCTGGTCTTCTTGCGCCTCGGCAATGGACTTCTCCCAAACACAAAGTCCCTCGCTGTGCAGGAGTCAGTCTGCGGCTGCACACCTGGTGGGGGCAGCGATGCACTAACCCCCTCCGCCCCTACTCCACACATCCACACCAGAGGCTCACAGCATCACCACGGTCAAGGTTAACAGAGTCATATACATATAGGGGTGCTGTGTGTTGGCATCAACTCGACGGCAGTGACAGGGAGACCTTATATGTATGTTTAAACCAGCTGGGCAAATCACCCCAGCACCAAACGAGGGACGTGTACGGCTTGTAGCAGATGGTGCGGGGGTGGGGGTGGGGGTCCTGACCATGTCCCTTCAGCCATCACTGCGTCAGTGCTGACAGCTCTGTGTCTCAACCTAAGAGTTGGCCTGTCTGCAGCGGCAGCAAGCCGGAAGTGAACACTTCCTTCCAGCGATGACTGACAGGGCTGGGCAGAAAAACGCCGGGGCTCCCTTGTCCCTTGGGTGGAACGACTTTGGAGCATGCTCCACAGCATCTCCCAGCGTTCCCCAGCGGGTAATGTGCTTCATTAAGAGCCTCTAATTGGCGTCCTCCCTTCTCCTGTCTTCCCTCCCTATTCCCCCTCCAGGTTTTCCTAGGGTCACCTCCCAAATACATTATTTGCACCCGATTCAAATCCAAGTTCAGGCCAGGTACCATCAGCATCGGTGATGCTCAAACCTGGCCCATTGGGCTGATGAGCCCACGTCATCAGAGTTTACACACAACGTGCCCGTGCATCTGTTTAACTGAGCCATGCTGTGCTAGGCACTGGAGAGGTAAGGATAAATAGCTCTAGATGGTCAGCCTAGAGAGGGCGTGGGGAACGTCCAGCCAGCGGGCTGTACAAGGCCTGGGAAATCGTCAACAGCAGCTAACGTCGCACGCTGCACCACAGGGAAGCAGCTCCAGCGCTCACAGTAGGGGTGGTGAGTTCATTCGAGGTTTGACCAGGATGGCCCACCAATGATGCTATAAATTCCCACAGGGCCCTTGGCAGAAAAGGTTCCCCAGTCCTGAGCCAGGATGACTTGTAGCCTAACACCGGACCAGGGAGATTCAAAAAGTGGATGGGGGCAAAAATCCACGATCTTCTCCTTCCATTTTCCCCATGAACTTTCCAAAGCCCCCTGCTGATTCCCCAAAGTGAAGCTGAACTTGAGAGCAATACTGCACATCATGATGTGGAGGAAATCAGCAGGTGTTTAAATGCTTCCCTCCCTCTTCCCGGCCATCGCCTCTCTTCCAGTGGGGAGCTCCAGCAGGAAACCAGCGCGTGTCAGTGAGAATGCCCACCCCCCCCCACCTCCACCATCCCCCCACCCCCCCACCCACCCCCCACCAGCTGGACACGCCCCAGAGAAGTATGATTGAGAGCATTTCAGGCCTAAATTTTGTATTCACTTGTCCTTTTCTGAATTCATTCCCAACAGATTCTAAAGTGATGGCGTCGTGTTTTAATGTTTAGTCTATCTCCCTATCTTTCTAAGGTGCCTGGTGGCATAATTGGTAAGTAAGCTGCTAACCATAACGTCAGCAGTTCAAACCCACCAGCAGCTCGCCAGGCGAGAAATGAGACTTTCTGTTCCCATAAAGAATTACAGCCTCGGAAAGCCACAAGGGCAAATCAGCTCTGTCCGACAGGATCGCTCCGAGTAGGAATTGAGCCAACAGCAGGGAGTGTGTATGCCCATCTTTCCTAAACCCAAACCCAACACTGTTGAGTCCATTCCAACTCAGAACAACCCTCCAGGCCCCGACAGGGCAGGACAGAACTGGTCCACAGCATTTCTAAGACGGTGATCTTGCTGGAAGCAGACCTCCACAGCGTTCTTCCACAGAGTAGCTGGAGGGTTTGAACCAGTGATCTTTCTGTTGGCAGTCAAGCTCTTGACACTCTGCCATCAGGGGCCCTTCGCCTTTCCTACCGTTGCCTCATATGATGCTGGCCACTCGAGCTGGGTAAGCGCCTACTGCTTCACTGCCAGAACTGGATCAACTTGAGCCTTGGTAGCTTGTGTAGACTCCACTCCTGACGGAAACCAGGAGCTGTCCCATCACCTGCGGAACACTCAGAGAATACAGGTACCGAGTCCTCCCAGGCCGGCCTCCCTATTCTCCCCTCCCCCAGGCACTTATCAAAGCCCCATTGTCGAGCAAGGATTGTCAGCAAAGGGCTTTTATACAAAGACTTCTCTATGCCACCTCAGGGCTTTCAGCCTCTTTACTCTTTTACTTTTTATTTACTTGGGGGAGGAACAAGAAGATTGCCATCCGGAAGGGTAACTGGAAACCGCATGTGCAAACCGTGTGGCAACTTAAATTAAATCAACCAGCAAATTGCTATTAAGCACCTAGACCAGTGGTTCTCAACCTTCCTGATGCCACAACCCTTTCATACAGTTCCTCGTGTTGTGGTGAACCCCCAACCACAAAATTATTTTTGTTGCCACTTCATCACTATAACTTTGCTCCTGTTATGAATTGGGCGACCCCTGTGAAAGGGTCGTTTGACCTCCAAGGGGGTCGCGACCCACAGGTTGAGAACCGCTGACCTAGACAGTGCATCAAGTCTGGGCTGGACGCCATGGGCACACCAAGGAACAGAACTCCCGGTTTTTATGGTTCTGACGCTTACAAGCAACGCATGCCTTCCAGAATTCCTCTCAGGGAAGGGCCAGATGATGGGCAAGAGAGCTGGGGTTTTTACACCAGCCTGTGTGATCATGCGGTGTCGATGGGAGCAGGTATCAGGCACCAAAGACCCAGAACGAAAAAGCATGAGGGTGAATGTGGAGTGGAGACCGAAAGCCCATCTGTAGACAATTGGACATCCCCTTACACAAGGGTCACAAGGAAGAGATGAGCCAGTCATGGTGCAGTATAGCATCCATGAAACATACAACTTTCCTCTGGTTTAGTGGTTCTCAACCTGTGGGGTTGTAACCCCTTTGGGGGTTGAACGACCCATTCACAAGGGTTGCCTGATTCATAACAGTAGCAAAATTACAGTGATGAAGTAGCGATGAAAATAATTTTGTGGTTGGGGGTCACCACCACATGAGGAACTGTAGTAAGGGGTCAGGGCATGAGGAAGGTTGAGAACCACTGCTGTAGTTCTTTAATGCGTCCTCTCCCCGCACACTATCATGATCCCACATTATACCTTATAAATCTGGCTAGACCAGAGCATGTACATGGGTACAGGTAAGAGCTGAAGACAGGGGGAATCCAGGATAGATAACCCCCTCAGGACCAATAATGAGAGTAGCAGTAACAGGAGGGTAGGGGGAAGGTGGAGGAAGAAAGGGGAACTGATCACAGTGATCTACATATAACCCCCTCCCTGGGGGACGGACAACAGAAAAGTGGGTGAAGGGAGACATCAGTCAATGTAAGATATGAAAAAACAATACTTTTAAAATTATCAACTGTTTATGTGGGTAGGAGGGAGGGGGAGGGGCAAAAATGAGGAGCTGATACTAAGGACTCAAGCAGAAAGAAAATGTTTTGAAAATGATGATGGCAACAAATGTACAAATGTGCTTGACAAATTGGATGGATGGATGGATGGATTGTGATAAGAGTTGTACGAGCCCCCAATAAAGTGATTTTTAAATGAGAGAGAGAGAGAGTTAGTTGGGGCTTCAAGGGGAAAGGAAAATCAGAAACTGGAACACTGATGGAATGACGGCGATCTAGATGCTATTTATAAATGGGCGCTCGGCTACTAACCAAAAGGCTGGCTTTTGGAATCCACCCAGAAGTGGCTCAGAAGAAAGGTCTGGTGACCGACTGAATGATCCACACTGCTCTACTGGACAGCGAGCACATGAGCCGTCGCGAGTCAGGATCAACCACAACTGGCTTTGGGGGGGATTGTATGGACCCAGCGCTGAGCAACGCTAGAGAAATTGGCTTGAATGAGCTCTGACCCCAGGGAGTGCTGGGTCTACAGGGAGGGGGGGGAAGAGTGGGAAGCCTGGACATCGGCAGAAAGCCAGTTGGGTCCCATCCTCCCAGTGAATGCCTTCCCACCCCTTCTATGGAAAGGCCTCTCCAGGTATGGAAATCAGGCCTTCCAATGTACTCATTTGCATAGCCCTGGTGGGGAAGTGGTTAGAGCACGTGACTGGTAACCAAAAAAGGTCACAGTTCAAACCTGCCAGAGGTCCCCTGCAGGAGAAAGACCTGCTGTCAGACTGAGCGCCTTGGAAACCTGACGGGGTCTTGTCACTCTGCCCCTGGGGGTCTTTCTGAGTCAGAACTGACTCGGAGAGCTGTTCCTAGGTGCCCTCTAGTCCGCTCCGCCTCACAGGGACCTATGTCCAACCGGACAGACCACTGCCTGCTCCTGAGCCATGCTCAGAAGTCCTCCCCATGTTTGAGCCCATTGTTGCAGCCCGTGTCAGCCCATCTCTCTGAGTCTTCCTCTTGACCCTCTACTTGACCAAGCACAATGCCCTTCTCCCGGGCTTGCTTCCTCTTACTAACGCGACAAAGTCTCCCTTCGAAGGACCCTCTGGCTGCTCTGGCTGTCCTTCCGCCAACACACGTGTTCACTCTTCTCCAAGTCCACGCTCTGTTTAACATTCTTCATCAAGACCGTAACTCAAAGGCATGACTACTCCCTCAGCATTCCTTATTCACGGTCCAGCTCCTGCGTGCCTAGGAGGTCACTGATAACACTGACGTCGTCAACGTGAGACCTTGCTTTTGAACGTTTGAAAGAGGATCCTCAGCGGGCAACTCACAGGAGGTTTGGGGCTTGGGTCCTCTCCCTCCATGGCACTGTCACGAGGTGGCAGTGTGATTTCACAGCCAGCTCTCCCACTAGAATGTACATACTTGAAGGCGGGGCCATGTCCCTTGTTCACCGGCGACTCCTCACCTGGGACACTGATGGAGACAGACGAAGGCTCCAGGAAGTGTGTGTGGGATGAGCGAGTAGAGGAGTGAACCCCCACACGCATGAAGGTAGAAACTAGCGAGCCCATGAACGTGGAGCTGTGTGGACTCTGTGAAGAACCTGGGTGCCATTCTGCAGGCCAAGAAACGAGAAGGCTGACTGGGGCGACTGGAACAGCAGAGCCAATGACTGCATGGAGGCATGGCAGGACAGGGCGCTCCTGCCACCCCGTGATGTCCCGCGCACGACACAGGAAAGTGAACATAAGAGTGCTGGCAAACCACTCCCCATGCAATATTCTAGTACTTTCACATTCTGGTACTTTCACATTCGAGACACTGTTGGGTGTCAACTGCATGTCGCCCCGAGAGCGAGGCACTGGAGATGACAAAAAGCTGTAAGACAAGCTTCGAAGTCGGGCTGGGGCGGGCCGTTAAGAGACGCATGTAAACCAGTCGAGCCCAGAGTGAAAGATGTACAGGACTGGGAAAAGCAGGGCTCAAGGCTACGCAGGTCCAGCTGGAGCCGAGCGCTGGTGAGGGCCGGGTGGGGGTGGTGCTGATCATGGGGCGACCTTACAACACAGCGGAGAACAATGCCACTGAGTTCCACCCATAGCCACCCTTCCAGACAGAGCACAACTGCCCACTGGGCTTCCAATGGTAACCTTTACAGGAGCAGATTGCTCATCTCCTCCCTCTTGCTGGTGGATTTCAACCGCTGCGCTTTGGGTTGGCAGCTCAGCGTTAACCTCTGTGCCACCAGGGTAGAGTAATGTTGAAACCGATCTTCCTGGAGAGCTGATATCAAGGAGTTCAAGAAGAAAGAAAACGTTTTGAAAATGATGGTGGCAGCAATTGTACAATTATGCTTGATCTAATTGAATTATGGATTGTTATAGTATCTGTAAGAGCTCCCAGTAAAATGATAAACAACAACAAAATCGATCTTCCAAGTTGATCCTCAGCTAAGAATTTGTATTTCCTGCCCAGAATCAGAAGCTCCCTTTTTGTTTTTTTAATCATTTTATTGGAGGCCCTTACCGATCTTATAACAGTCCATCCATCCATCCATTGTGTGAAGCACATTTATCATCATCCTTTTCAAAACATTTTCTATCTACTTGAGCCCTTGGTATCAGCTCCGGAACCTGCTGTTAACAAATCCCCGAGAGATACTTTCTTTTTTAAGAGAACAAGGGGTTTATTGCACAGAGCAAGGAGGATGGATGCTCAGATCTGACTCCCTGAATAGTTGGGGTTTTACACCTTTACGACTTAGGTAAGAGGGAAGCTATGCCTATACAAAGGATGTTTACAAGCATTTGGTGTTTATGCATTTGCAAGTGGATCAGGATGAGCACAGTGGCGATGTGTCCCATGTCCAGAACAAGGTGTCCTGGGCAGATGGTGGGGTGCATCGTGTCCCCAGTTCTTCAGGACATGGCCAGTCGAACACGCCTGCTTCAAGGGTCAGAACAGAACGGATCCAGTTTAGGCTGGTCCTTACCGCTGCTTTTCCCGTGTTTAGGGCTTCCTGAGTCAGTACTTTCCACCACTTCTCCAACCTGGAACCAACTTGATCGGGAAATGTGTCTTTTTTTCAAAGGAGACACTCAGGGGATTCCTATCGATCCCCAGGTGATTTTTTTTTTCCATAGATGGACTGAATCAGAATCTACATTTTAACAAGATCCGGGGTGATCAGGATGGAATAATCAGGGAGTCATGCTGGCATGAAATGACCGGAAGGCCTGGTTTAAAACACTTCATTCCACAGGCTTCCAAGAAGCACTTCAGGGGAAGTGCACGGCAGTACAGAGCCAGGCCCTTCCTCTGTGATGCTCTGGACAGGACTGGGACAGCCCTGCCTCCAACCCAAGCAGCCCCACTGCCCCTAACCCTTGGTTCTACTGGTGGGTGGCGGTGGATAGCAGACCAACGAGGAGTGAGCCTCAGAAGCTGCCGGGGTAAGGGGGCAGGTAAGCACGCAGCAGTGACTCGGTCACCTGGTGTTTTAGCGGACAAATGGCCCGCCAGCTGGGCCTTGCCTCCAGCTCAGAGGGAGCCCAGCTCGCAGAGAGCGGCTGTGATGAGAGAACGCATGTAAAGAAACCTGACGGCTCCAGATAATGTTACAGAGACGGCAGTTGCCAAGCAGGTTGCTAAGGGGAGCCAGCAAGTTAGCGCGGGTGAAATCAGCCCCCTGCTATATACAAAGCCGGCCTCAGAACTGTGAGGGGAGGACCGGGGGTTCAAAAGAAAAGGGGTCCAACCCATGGGTAACAAGAGGCAGAACAGCCCTCTGGGGTTGACTTGAGAGTTTACGTTTCCTGTGGCAAACAAGACACTACGCCTTGCTCCTTTTCCTTCCTGCCTTCCCCTGACAGAGGAAAGATGAGCCTTTGGGATATCAGAGCAGAACCACAACCTACCAAGCGGATGACCTTGGAAACAGACTGGACAAAGGACGCCCGGACGTGCCTTCGGCCGGCCGGAGTACTCAGAGCCTCAGGGACGTGACCCGTCACGGGGTGAGGCTTTCAACGCCGAAGTTAATAACCGATCCCACAGGACGATCAGGACCCCTGTACCAGTCTCTGACGGTGGCAAGGTTAGGCACAAAAGAACCAAGTGGGAACAGATTTGGAGGCAGCGTAAACCTTCCAAAGGAGATTCGCTGTAGTCTTTGCATAAGCTTCACCTCGCACGAAGGCATTTGCTTCTTAAATGTTAAGGTGTGGGGATGGAGGGTTTAAATCTGTGGAGGCTCACCTACAAAATCCTCAGCGAACAGAGAGCAAAGCGCAAGGTCTGGTAAAAAGGCATAGCACTACCACCTGGTGGCAGCATATCGAAGCTAAAGACGGGGAGGAGGGAGCATGTGTACACACACGCAGGCTTCAGGGCCGGAGACACTGGAGCAGACTCAAAATCTCAGGTCAGAACCCAGCACTGCTCCCCCACCCCTCCATTTCACGCGGGGAAACTTCCCTGCCAGTCTTCCTACAGAGGGACTGTCTGGGATTCCTCCTGAAGAAAGGGGAACCCGTGAAATTCACTGCCAGAGTTGACTCGACCCATACGCAGCCTCTCCACAGGGCAGTGCGCAACTGTCTCTGCGGGTTTCTGGGACTGTAGCTCTGGATGGGAGTCGAAAGCCTCCTCTTTCTCCCACCACCCTTTCCCAAATGCCAGATGAAACGGGCAGCGTGCTCCCAGCATGGTCAGGTGACCTCTGAGCCGGCTGGAGAGGGCTGGTTGGGGCTGGATGGGTGGAGCGCTGGCAGCTGGCCCAGCGCCTGGCCCTAGATACTTGTCTGGTAAGTGAGTGAGTGAACCAGTGAATGAACACAGCCTAACTTCTTACTAAAGCTCGGCAGTTGGAAACCACCAGCCACTGTCCTCTAGGGGATGTTTTGAAAATCTACGAGGCTGTTTGGGTTGTGCCAATGGTACAGGGACACAAGTGGCATTTAGAACTGGGAGGAGGGAAGGGATAGGTCTTCAAAACCATGTACTTTACGCCCCCGACTTAAGAAATACCCTAGGTACGTTTAAAAAAATTGCTTACGTAACATAATTAGACATGTATATCTACACAGCTATGTGTATACATATTTTGTTTCGGATCGGAAGAGTCAAGAGAAGATACGGACAAATATGGCCACCAAACTGTTACTGCTGCTGTATTGGTTGGCAGGGCGGATTCATACGGCGTTTCGTCAACTACGTTATCCATTTCTGTGTGACTGCCAAGTGTTTTGATAAATGGACACGAGGGCTTCAAAACGTTTGTGGGAAAGCAGAATGAAAAGATGGTGGGATTTGTCCCACGAGCATGTGGAAATCCCCTATGACGTCTGCACTTGGAAAAAAAGACTAGGAGCCAATATGCACAAAAGCTGTGAGCTATCGAGGCCATGGGAGAGGGCACATTGGGCACCAGTGTACTTCATATTAACCCAGTAAATTCAGCTTCCCCCAAACAAACAAGCCTTGCTGTCATAGCCTAAGCCTAGAATGTACACTGCTTCACACGGGGACACGGTTGCTATTGTTACCTTGCCTCAAGACACGCTCCATTTTCCAGGAATTCAATCGTGAGGAAAGTGGCGAGGAGGCAATCAACAGTGGCTTGCTCATGAGAAGCATCCAGGCACGGACACCACCACTGCTGGTGGCACCCGAGTCACTGAGGCCTTCGATGTGCTGGTCACGTCTGAGACCGTGGCCCGGGCAGCGATTCTGCTAAGTGTCTGCATCCCTTTGCACGATGTCTTCACGTGTGGGCATGCCTGCGCACTCCCTCCGCCCTGTTTCTCATTCATGCTTCCATTAGGGCAGCGTATTTAGTGGCTTAACACGGTAGAGTATGAGCCTCCCGGTGGGTCTTAAGGAGCTCTTACAAAATGCTTGTCACAAAAGGGGGACGTGGGGACAGGCGGGATTGAAAGCCACCGATGTAGTCTCAGACCACAAGGCGATGATGCCCCCATCCATTCTGGTGTCCAGACCATGGCGTCAGCCCTCACATAAGCAGTGGCAGGCCCGGCAGGGGCTGTCTGGAGGAGGATTCTGCTTGGCACCGCGCGTGACTACAGATGTCTTTGTGTCAAACAGAATCCTCATCCCGCTGAGGTGGGGCGGGGGTAAGCAGGGACTTCCCCCAACCACAAAGAATGAAGCAAGTCGCTTGCTGGCACAAAGACCGGCACAGGGCTGGGCTGAGCTACTTACAGAGGTCTTCCGAGGCGGCGGGGGCAAAGGTGGCCATGGACTCATAGAGGTCCTCATCGCAACCCGGGTTCAGGGAACATTTCATGAGCAGGTCTGTGGAGAGGTGGGCCATGGTCTCGTACACGTCGTCGGCCTCCTCCCCTTGCATCAGTTCCTCCTTGATGTGGCTCTTCAACATGTCCACCGTTTCCTGAAAGAGGAGGCAGGGTCCTCAGGCACACTCAGAATCTGCTTTCTGGGCAGAGCTGGGCCGACAAGCAGAGCCGGTGGCGAGCAGAAGCGAGTCAGCGGGGCAGGATGGCAATCGTGTGTGCATGCTGGTAGTTCCCAGAGACCGGAACCTCCCCGAGGCTGCTTCTGTTTCAGGATTGTGTTTGTTTGGAATATGTGTGTGTGTGTGTAGATGTGTGTATAGATGTGTGTATGTATATGTGTGTATATATATGGTGCGTGTATGTATATAGGTGTATGTATACATGGTGCGTGTGTATATAGATGTGTGTATCTATGTACCAATGCATCGAACAAGGGAGACTGCAGAAGAACTGATGTATTTGAAGTGTGGAGCTGGAGAAGAATATGGAAAGGACTATGCACTGCTAAAAAGACAAACCAATCTGTCCTGGAGGAAGGCAGGCCAGCGTGCTGCTCAGAGACAAGGATGGCCAGACTTTGTCTTACACACTTTGGACACTTGTCAGGAGAGACCAGTGCCTGCAGAAGGGCATTCTGCTTGCAGAGTGGAAGGGCGGAGGGAAAAGAGCAAGGCCCTCAATGAGATGGACTGGCACAGTGGCTGCATCCATGGGCTCATAGGAGCACTTGTGAGGACGGTGCCGGACCGGGCAGTGTTTTGTGCTGTTGTGAGAGGGTCGCTGTGATCGGGCCGACTCCGTGGCAGCTAACAACCACATATGTAACAAGACTCTTGCCATTTCCATGCTTTTTACAGGCACAGCTCGGGGACATGAGTTACGTTCGCGATGCACTGCAACCGTCAAGGCGCTTCGGGTGATGGTGGTAGAACACTCTGGAAATGGACAGTGGTAAGAGTTGCTTACGCTCTTAGTTTTAATCTCCTTATGACTGACCTTGCTGATTAAGTTTCTTATGCACAGACTTACACACTCAAGAGACATTCATTAGAAGGTCAGTGACCCCAGGTGGGAATCGTACCATTCTCTCAAGCGCGTCCTATGTGCCTGGGGTCACCGTGAGTCAGAAGGGACCTGATTCACAGTGGGTTTGATTTTTTTGGTGTGATCACACTCCAGTGCAGCGGTTCTCAACCTGTGGGTCAAAAGCCCTTTGGGAGCCGAACGATCCTTTCACAGGGGTTGCCCAATTCATAACAGTAGCAAAATTACAGTTAGGAAGAAGCAACAAAAATAATGTTATGAACGGGGGTCGCCAACATGAGAAGCTGTATTAAAGGGTTGCGGCTGTATTAAAAGGTTGAGAACCACTGCCCTGCTGGTTTCTCAACGAGGAAATGGCACCAGAGAATGTGACGCGTATTGATGGGTCACAGCAGAATTCAAACGGGCTCAACGGGGCTGCAGTCCAGTGGCCTTGCACGTGTGGGTGCACAGAGGCTCCCCAGGAACTCAGTACGCTCGTCTTGCGTTCCCACCAGCGGGCTTCTCCAGTGTTCCTCCGCGTTCCTTCCTCCCGTCACTTGATGCCTGTTTTGGAATGGTGTGCCCTGAAGTCAAGATTGCCCCCTGTCCTAGTGCCTCCGGGCGTTGGAATTGAGAGGACTGGCTTCTCCGAAACAGCTATACAACCTTTCCCGGTAAGAAACTGATATTTCACAATCCTTATTTCAGCATGAACCCACAATTTTTTTCCTGTCCACCTCGCCCTCAAAGAGCTGGCCTGCTAACGACACTCTGAGTCGGTTTCCTGGAGGGGACCGGGGGCAGCGAGGAAGGACTGAGCCTCGGGGCCTAGGAGCTATTGGGTTTTCAGTCGTGCAGAGAAGAAACAGGACAGCTCTTTGATGTGCCACCTGTCGGGGCAATCTCTTGGCACCAAGGCTGAACATGCAAGGGCTGAAGGTGACGACTGTCCCAGGCCAAGGACAGCATGAGAACAGTGGGCCAGATGGACTCCAGGGAAACCTGAAAACACATCTCTATTCTTCCCTGTTACATACAGCAAGATAAACACGCCCTGGCTTTCGCAACTGGGTTCAAATCTCAACCGACTCCGCCCTGACTCGTGTCGTTACACTCCTAAGTGAGTTTCCCTGTGTGTGATGGGGTAACGGCAGTGCCAACGTCAAAGGTCTGTGAGGAGGAACACGTGAAATCATGCATGTGCCAAGCAAATCAACTCTAAGAGTAGGAGTTATTGCGATGGGCGCAATATACCCTCCATACAAAAGGCTGGCATGGGAACGAAATGTTGTGTCCTACACGTGTGCGAGTCCACAGCACAGCCAAGTAAATATTCCCGACTGTCAGCGCTGTGGAACCCCTTTTCTGCCAGTGGTGTGCCATGCAGGGACTCCCGCTATTCTATTCGTTCAAAACACAACAACCTTCCCCGGCTCTGGGAAGGTACCCACGAGAAAGTGTGGTGAGGAGACACTGACTTGGGGATTTTCAAATACAGAGCAGAGAACTAAGTTCCTGGGGGAAGTGTCAGGCTCACCTGTTTGGAAAGCACAAGACTGGGAGGCGCTCACTGCTCTTTTGGGGGTCCCACAGACCTGTGGTAGAGGCAGAGCCATTCTTACACGCCCTCTGTGTACTGTGCAGACAGTAAGTCGGGCGAGGGGGGTGTTGCAGCTAGGAAACGCTGCTACCGCTAAGACAGTGGTGCTAGTACTGGGCATGGAGTGAGAGCTGGCTCAGAGAGGGATACATTAGGTAGGGGCCATGGGTAAGGTGACCAGACGTCCCGCTCTTGGTGGGACAGTCCCAATTTTTAACAATTTTTCCCGCGTCCCGCGGCATTTTAAAAGTCCCAATTTTTGGAAAGAATGCATGACAAGCTAGGGTATACATAGGTTTTGGGCTGCTATGTGGCTATTTAGCCAGGATATGAGTTTTATCAATGGTGACCCGCTTTCCCAATGTTCAAATCTGGTCACCTTCACCACGGAGGACCTAGGGCCCAAACTGGATGTGCAAACATGCTGAGGCTATCCAAGGTCAGACCCAGCAGAGGGGCTGAAAGAGGCTGAGCCGCACAGCCAGCCTCCTCGATGCCTCAGATACTGAGCATGACCGTATCGTGCGTTTTGGAAGGAATCAATCCTAACACAGCCCAACGGTGGTCGAGATAACTGGAGCACCTAGCCCCGGGATCCTGAAGGTGGATGGAAAAGGGATGATGAAATCGGCGTGGACCTTTAGCAGAATCACTCTAGCAATGTCTCTGTAATTCAGTGGTTCTCCACCTTCCTCACGCCGCGACCCTTTCATACAGTTCCTCATGTTGTGGTGACCCCCCCCCAACCATAAAATTATTTTCGTTGCTACTTCATCACTGCCATTTTGCTACTGCTATGAATCAGGACGATCCCTGTGAAAGAGTCCTTCGACCCCCAAAGGGGTCATGACCCACAGGTTGAGAACTGCTACTGTAAATGCTTTCAGAGTGACCCTCAGTGCTCTGTCCAATGATTAGGTTTTACCGTCAAGCCGACTCTATGAGTAAAACCATCAGGACCTTCCTTCTGCACGTTAGGACACAGAGTGAGAAGATCGGTGACTTTCCCAAAGTCATGTAACTAACAAGTGTTGGTGCAGAGAGATTTAAACCCAGGTCTATCTGGCTCCTTTGTTAACCTCGCGTGTACAGTTGACAGCCACAAGAGGCACCTGAGGACAGCCTGGACATGAAATCCGGCCACATCCTAGGTGAAAAGGTAGCCCTAGGGACTCCCTGCACACTCCCCAGCCGGGGCCATTCCCACCTGGACCTTACCACATACTCGTCGATGAACTGCCGCAGGTCCCTGAAGCCATGCTTCTCAGCGATGGTGTTGGGGTAGTGCCCGTGCTTGTTGGCCACACTGTATGCCTGGAGGGCTCCCGGGCAGGTGAGCAACAAGGCGGTGAGGTTCTTCAAGCCATACTTGGCAGCAAAATGCAACAAGGTGGGCAGCTCCTCATCCCTCTGATCTGAAAACCATGTCAAGGGAAATGAAAGGGATGGTCAGCACGCTCACTCATTCTTGTTCGCAGAGACCAAGCTGTCAAGCCCAGCAGGGCACCGAGTCGACAATCAATCGCTGCTTGTTGGTTGGCTGACCAACCATTAGACGATTCCTTGGAGGCACCCCTGAAGATCATGTCCTCGGATGGCAAAGGAGATGGTATTTGAAATAACTAGCAGATCTAATCAATGGCATCCTACCTTCTTCCTCCAAAAGGATCCAGGAATCCTGAGAATATATTATTAATAGAAAACGTGCTGACGTTCTAAGCTCTTACATGAAAACCACCATGTCCGACAAGAGTCATGTTCTGACCTTCTCTGCAGGCTTCAGAGCAGGCTTGTTCCGTACTTATAAAAAGAAACAAGTTCATCTCTTAGCTCCTCTCTCCAATGTCAAAAAGATGTGCTAAAGGATCCTGGGTAGGTTAATCCTTCTGAAGCCTTTAGCTTTGAACGAAAAAATATTTACAGACAATCTCAAAGACACCTGGGAGGGTCAAACAAGGCAGTGTCACTGAAGTCCTTTGCTGGGAGAGGTGTTGAATGCTGTGGGAAACAAAGAACTGCTGAGAATCATGGGATACGGATACCTAGTGCTGGCCAGGTAAACTTGACCAAGAAGATAGACCTGTGCTATAGAGGTGGTGGAAGAACCTCCCCACGAACCCCACAAAAGTTTATTTCTAAGCTCAATAATGATACAGATAGATAAATAGATGGATGGATGGATGGATGGATAGACAGACAGACAGACAGACAGACAGACAGACAGATAGATAGATAGATAGATACAGATAGATTTGTTTGTTTGACAAGCCCAATATGGTCCCCAGAACAAAGAATCTAGGGCAGTGGTTCTCAACCTTCCTCATGCCGCAACCCTTTCAGACAGCTCCTCATATTGTGGTGACCCCCAACCATAAAATCATTTTCATTGCTACTTCATCACTGTCAACTTGCTACTGTTATGAACCGGGCGATCCCTGCGAAAGGGTTGTTCGATCCCCAAAGGGGGGCGCGACCCACAGGTTGAGAACCGCTGATCTAAAGGTGTCCCCTGGGCCTTTGGATGTTAGGCTATGACATGCTTCCTCCTGAGCCCCAAGCTTAAGAATAGAGGATATTATTATCTTCTGGAAATGATGCGAGGGCATTCCACAGCAGGAAAATGGGAAGCAGGGACAAGAGTCCCCAGAGAAGGTTAGAAGGGAAGGAAGCTTCTTTGTCGTGTTTCTCTTAGGTTATGAAAGAAGGCACTGAGGCAGCAGGTCACCAGAGCCTTGGGAAGCATCCGTGCAGTGCAGACACAGCGTGAAGGGCATCATCCACGGAAGCCCCATAACAGGCATCTTGTCCAGAGCACCAGGCCTCTCCCCGTTCCCAGCATGCCCTGTGTCCACAAGAGGAAGCATCTGTTCAGAGCCCACAGTGAGGCAGACACTCGCCGGCCTAGCCTCCGTCCTCCAGTGCTCACAGCCAACAAAGCAGACTGACAAAGCTGGGGACTGGGGACACCAAAGGTGCTGGGGATAAAACCTGCCAGAGAAAGCCTCCCTGAGAAAGCACGGCCTAAGCTGAGACGTGAGCAGGGACGGGGAGGAAGATACTGCACTTGCACGAGTTGAGCAGCAAGAGACAGGACAGCATCTCCCTGAGGCATACTTTCCACGGAGATAGAACAGACAAGAGAGGGACTAGGGAGTGTGAGGCCCCCTGGGCAGGGCTTTTCAACAAGGTGGACTTTGACTAGAGGGCAAGTGGGAACCAAGAGGCTTTCAGGCAAAGAGGTCAAGTATTGAGATTTGCATCTAAGCATCTCTGGCTACAGGAGACCAGCAGAAACTATGTGTGTGGGACAAGGACGAAATGCTGCAGCCAGCAGGCAGCCACCAGCTCCCTGCCGGTTTCCTGAGGGCTGGCTGTCAGCTCACTTGTCATCGCGTCCTCTTCTTCCAATTGGCTGATTCCAAAGAGGTGCAGCCCGCTTGCTGGGATGTTGTTCTTCAGGGACTCGGTGAGCAGTTTATCGAGGGTCTCCGTGTTGTAGGGCACAATTTTGAAGGCCTGAATGAAAAAGCCAAGATGGTTGGCTGGGAAGTCCAGAGAGCTGCCCTCCGTCACATTGGAGGGAGACACTCCCTTCCGCAAGCAGCAGCTACGCGCCCAGAAATCTCCGGTTTCCGTCCCTGCCCTTACCTGGCACATGAACTCCACAGGGTTTGCGGCATTGGACAATAAATTCCCAATTTCTTCCATGTCAGTATAATAGCTGATGGTGGCTTCACACACCATGAGGTCCCTGGAATATACCGCCAGAGAAACATCCCCCGACGAAAAGTCTGAGCGGAAGAAGGAAAAAAACACCACAGAAATGAGGTACACAGTGTACTACTGTACTTTAGTGCCTCCTTGCTACCCAGGAAGGTCGGTTCCGTGGGGCCAGAAGGTGGGAGGGATCCCAGACGGTGGCAGTGGTGTTTCGGCCTCGGTGGGCCAGTGGAACGGATCCACTCGCTCTGCTGCTCTCCTCACTACGTGCTCAGCCTGGGGCAGGATTCAACACCGCCACAGGAAGGGGTTTTGAGGGGGAAAGAAAAGAAATTAAAAATACACCAACCACAAAGATTCAATTCACAAAAGAGGAAATGCAGCAAGTTGAGAACATGGGGGGTGGGGGGGAACATTCAACTTCACTAGTAATCAAAGAAGTGCAAATTAGAACAATGAACTACTTTTTTTTAAATTGTCAAATTAGCAAAAAATAAAATTAAATACTTAACATCATCACCCTGAGCACTGGTGACGACAGAGGAAAGACGCTCGATGAGAGTGTTGTTTCAGGAAGCCACTGAGCTCTATTTTCCAAGAACCTCACCAACGATCCCCTTTCAAGGTTTCCGTCCCACGGAGAGAAGGCCAAACGCAAAAGGAAACCAAACATTCCCACCCCACCCCCCACTATCATGACCCCAGCAACACCTTACAAATCTGATTAGACCAGAGCATGTGCACTGGTACAGATAAGAGCTGGAAACAGGGGATCCAGGACAGATAAACCTTCAGGAACAATAATAGGAGTAGCAATACCAGGAGAGTAGGGGGAAGGTGTGGGGAGAAAGGGGGACTAGATCACAATGATTGGCATATAACCGTCACCCCACCACCACCACTGCCAAAGGGGACAGTCACATGGGTGAAGGAAGACAGGGTCAGTCCAAGATATGAAAATAATAATAATTTATAAATTATCAAGGGTTCATGACGGAGGGAGGGGAAGTGGGTGGGGAAGGGAGGAAAAAAATGAGGAGCTGCTACCAAGGGCTCAAGTAGGAAGAAAATGTTTTGTAAAGGATGATGGCAACATATGTACAAATGTGCTCGACACAATGGATGTATGGGTTGTTAGGAGAGCTATAAGTGCCCCCAATAAAATGATTTAAAGAAACAAATAGAAAATCAAACTTCATGCAGAGAGAGATGCTCATTATTACCATCATCAGAGTGATAAGAAAACCAGAAATTACACACAGACACACGGAAGAAATGAAAAATGGCAAAAGGCTACTTCTATGCACCGGAGGCGTGAGAGAGTCTAAGGTACAGGGGGCACCATTAGGGACGGGTTCAGTCCTTATGGCACGCCCACACAATGGATTCCCTTACAACCACAAAGCATCACCTCGTAAAAGAAAAGAGTCTGGTGAATTCGTGGACTGGGAATTGGGCTGCGAAGCTGCGAGGTCAGCACTTTAAGTCCGCAGCCACTTCTGGAGAGAAAGATGGAGGTGCTCCGCCCCTGGAAAGACTGACATTCTCAGAAACCCGAAGGAGCGACGGCACCCCGCCCTACAAGGTCCCCATGAGTCAGAACGGACTTGAAGGCAGTGAGCTGGAAAAGAATCTTTACGAAGGGGAAAATTCTCACCGCGTACCCCAGGTAACAAGAGGTCAACCAGCAAGTCTGAAGCTGTCCACAGATATGGAAACAGACAGGAAACCGTTGATTTCCTTTGCAGGGAGGGCGGGTGAGGAATTTTCTATTCACTGGTTACTTTCTGCTTACTGTGTCATTCAAATTTTCTGCATTGAGCTTACGTTCATTCTGAAATTTTAAAAATATGGCATGGCCCAGAAAGTTGTAAGTCCTTATGATGACGTGAATGCTGACGTGGTAGGGAAGGAATCCGCAGCGCCTGACTATACACAGAAAAAGAGAGCACCACGGAGCGTCCGACATGACCGAGGCAGGTAGGCGCCTGTGAAGTGACTCGTCCGCCACCGCTCTCGTTTCAAAAGGGTTTTAGTCTATTGACTTTATCATCGGAAACACGGTCATCTGCCAAGTGCCTGATCATCATCCATAAACGTTTCTGCAACTTCCCTTTCATTTCCATAGACTGTGAGCGCCATGCCCCGGGGCAGGTGTCCCTGTGTTCTCAGCGGCTCGGGGAAGACGGGAAAGGAAAAAGCAAGCGAGAGCGAGCAGCGTTCTCAACACCAAGCCTGATTTCCAGAGATCAACAGAGCTACTCACTGGGCGCTTTGACCGAAAGGGTGTACTCATTCTCCAGCTTGGCTTCCACCCAGATCGACGGAGAATCCTCGCGAGAAAATTCTGCTTCCGCCGTCACTCTCTCGTCCAGCTTACATCTCACGATTATGTAGACCGTGGTTGCTGCCTGCAACGGGAGACCAGTCACTGTCCCCTCCGCTCCTACGAGGGGGCTGGGCCTGGGGCCCTAGACCCACGTGTGGGTTCCACAGTGCAGGGGTGGGAAGAGAACAACAGTCTTCTACCCTCCCCAGTGAGACACAGTCCACTCCTCCCCTCACCCACTCCCAGTCTCGAGAGGAAACATTCAAAACCCTCTCGACACCTGAACGGAGTCTTCTTTAAGCTGCTGAATCTACTAAGAAGAAAACACGAAGGCTTGTATTTTGCACGGTTCTGTATTACGTTTTTATAGCAATTCTATAAATACTATAGGTATTTTAGAAAGGCATTGTTCCATGGCAGAATTGGGGGAGGGGGTGTTGGGTTGGGAAGCTCTTTACTACTGCTAAGAGCACTATTCTAGACTAACTAGCCTTGCTCCTCAAAATGTAATCTAGGCAGCACTGGCTTGCCACGGAGCGTGTTAGAAATGCAGAAGGTTAGGCCCCGTCCAGGCCTGCTGAGAACAAGCTCAGGTCCCAGGTCTGCCCCTGAACAAGGTCCCCCAGGTTATCTTTACAGTCCAGTCCATTGGGGTTTGGAAGCAAGTGTACAGAGCAAATCCGTTTCCCATCCGACCATTTACACGACTTTGCCTCATGACACTGGTGGCAATCCGCTCCAATGTAACAATGCTCGCCCCACTTCCTCCCTGTGTCACCCATTTCCATTTGCCCCCTTTCCCTCCCCTGCCTGTCTACAAATTTTGTCTCTGCCCTTTGGTTGTTCTGAGGCGGACGCTCCTCCCAGCGAACTCTGAGCGCACCCTGGGAGTGCGGGAGAGGTCGGAGACCTCTGGGCCAGCCCTTAGTTCTTCTCGGCTGAACACAAAGAAGGTCCTGGGGAATTCCTTTTCCCCAGGACTTGGAGACACCGAGCAACGGGACTGCTTCCCCTTGCTTCGGGATTCTCTTGCCAAGTCTGCCAAATGGAATGGTTTTGCTTTCTTGTGCTGACTCAGCTCCAAACGGGTCTTCTCCATTCTGCACGGCCGCACCTTCCTCCCTGGAGCAGCTGGGGCTTCAAAGCGCTCCCCTTTGGTTATCAGGCAAGTGCTGAATCACAGCACCGCCAGGGCCCCTGGTAACGAGGGACAGAACCCGCCTTGCACTGCCATCTTGTTGACTGTATGTAACTCACTAGCAACCCCACATAGGGTTTCTGAGACTGGAAATCTGCACAGAAGCAAACAGCCACCTCAACTTTCTTCCAAGGAGTGGCAGGTAGGTTTGAACTAGTGGTCCTGCAGTTAGTGGCCCAATGCCTGATTCACAGTTCCACTGGGACTCCTAAAACAGGAAAAAGGAGCGCTTTCTGGCCCTCGCTGATCTCTGGATAGTCATCCTAAGATTCTGCCCTAATGTCCTCACAGTCGTCCTGCGTGACAGGCACAGGAGGAGGAGATGGCCAGCGGGGATTTGACACCAGGTGGATGGGGTCTGGTGAGGCTGAGAATGGGCGGGTCTGGGGTGTCATCACTCCGGATGTAGGTCAAGCCGGGACCTGCCTGCTGCTTCTCCAGGAATCTTAGGAGGCCAGACAGAAGGAGTGGCTCTCCTCTCCTGGCAGTCTGGACCGGGTACTAGAGCTTCAGTTCTAAGACACTTGGTTTGTGGAAGGCTGCGCGGTTCGGAGTGGGAGTCCTAATCCATGTCACGTCGAGCCATAAATCCAGCCTCTGAGTGATTTCTGACCATTAACCAGCGATGTGGCAGCTTTTGCCTTAGGCAGAGAGTGTGCATTATTACAGTAGATGACAGCCCGGGGAAGGGCAGCCTGACTCTCAGGTTTGCTGGGGAAATCGGGAACCAACCTAGGGGCTAGGCCTCAGGGCCACAGGGTCATGAGGCATGACCCAACCACCATGTAGACAGATGGATGAAGGCCCGGAACCAATCCTGCAAGCCTTGCTAACCGGCTTGTTTATAGATTCCAATCACGGCCCTGTGCCACTTCTGTCCCTCCACCTTCAACAGCGGCAAGCTGCCACCAAGCCTGCTTTTGTAGTGAGTCCCTTCATTTCCCAGAGTCCATAATTTTAAAAAATACTCTTTAGCCCAAACCAATCCAGTCTATGCATCAAACCCAGCCCAAAGCATTAATTTGTAAACCCAATGTAGGAAGGCCTTGTCCGCACCCCGTGGCTTCAAGCTGAAGGAAACTGCTCCCAATGACAGGGAGGGAGGCCAGCACTTCCAGGGTCCACCGCTCCACTCCCTGCTCGGATTTAAGTTTGCCACGCGCAGTGGGAAGTCGATGTTTGCTCTGAGCTGGCATAAGCACCACGCCGTTCTCCTCAGGAGAGGTAGGACAATGGAAAAAACTAGAAATACTCCGGTGGGAGTGAAGGGACAGTGGTGGCATCAGCTGATCCATCACATTCAAGTTACCTGTTAGACCACAGCCCTCCCCTGAAAGTTTTAGTAGTACGAGGCCTATGCCTCTATCTGATCCCTGTAACAGGTAATAATGGCCATCAAGTCTCCCCCATCAGGCTGCAGGGCACTCAGCGATGGCTGGCTCATGGGAAGCCATCGCTTAGGGTCCCAGCATCTCCTTCCTTACCGAGCTAGGAAAGTGGGGATGGCCATCAGGAACCCAGCGTGGAAAGGCTAGCAGGAACAGACCCAGGCCTCCAACTCCAGAGTTGGTACAAGTGTCTAGTCATGCTTTGGACCCACTGGTTTCCCACCCAGATATTCTATATTCTTTGCTCCATGAAGGTAGGTGGGGGGGCCTCTCAGCTTACTGATAGCAACCCTCCTGCTCTCATCTCTCTCTGACTGGAAGGCGTTAAACATGTCCAAGGTCCAGGTAATGGGGTTCCAGGGCAAGTAGAACACAGGAGAGGCCTCAAGGGAAGGCTGCGTGCAACATGAAAATCCCACTCCCTGTGCTTACAAACTGCATCCATTCAAAAGCATCCTGCTCTGATGGCTACTTGCCAGGGCCCCAGGACGCCTACCCCACAGCGGATGCGGTCTGGCTGCACCACCATCAGGTTCCCAGACGGCTTCTCCGGCGGCAGGTTCTGCTGCTTCGGGCAGGGAAGGACCTTGTCGTCCTCGGTCTCGGTGTCGGTGACTGAGTCACAGCCGGAATCTGGGAAAGAAAGGGCGCTCCGATTGACGACAGAAGAGAAAAGAACGGGCACGCGTGTTTCATCCCAGAAAAGGCCCACACATCGCCAGACATTTGTTTGTATATTTGTTTGTACAGGAAGCGGGTTTGAACGGCAACCAACTGGAAGCGGAAGAGAGGGACTCGGGAATTCATTAATGAGGACCTAATGAGGAAATAGGAGCCCTGGTGTAGTGGTTACAAATTGGGCTGCTAACTGCAAGGTCAGCAGTTTGAAACCACGAGCTGCTCCAAGGGAGAAAGACGGGGCTTTTGATTGCCAGAAAGAGTTGCAGTCGCGGCATGACCAAATAATAATAATTTATAAATTGTCAAGGGTTCTTGAGGGAGGGGGGAACGGGAAGGGAGGGGAAAAAACGAGGAGCTGATACCAAGGGCTCAAGTAGACAGCGAATGTTTTGGGAATGATGATGGCAACAAATGTACAAATGTGCTTGACACAATGGATGGATGGATGGATTATGATAACAGTTGTATGGGCCCCCAATAATATGATTTTTTTTAAAAAGGAGTTCGACAAAAATATCATATCATTGTAAATGAGGGGAAGTGCAGAGTGGAGACCCAAAGCCCATCTGTAGGCAACTGGACACCTACTTATAGAGGGTCTTGGGGAGGAGTCTAGCCAGTCAGGGTGCAGGGTATCAACGATGAAACATACAACTTTCCTCTAGTTCTTAAATGCTTCCTCCCCTCACTATCATGAACCCAATTCTACCTTACAAGTCTGGCTAGACCAGAGGATGGACACTGGTACAGATAGGAACTGGAAACACAGGGAATCCAGGACGGGTGATCCCTTCAGGACCAGTGGCGAGAGTGGCCATACCAGTGGCCATACCGGGAGGGTAGAGGGAGAGTGGGGTAGAAAGGGGGAACTGACTATAGGGATCTACATATAACCTCCTCCCTGCGGGACGGACAACAGAAAAGTGGGTGAAGGGAGACAGCGGACAGTGTAAGATATGACAAAATAATAATAATTTATAAATTATCAAGGGTTCATGAGGGAGAGAGGAGCGGGGAGGGAGGTGGGGACATGAGGAGCTGATATCAAGGGCTCAAATAGAAAGCAAATGCTTTGAGAATGATGATGCCAACAAATGTACAAATGCTTGACACAATGGATGTATGGATGGATTGTGATAAGAATTGTATGAGCCCCCAACAAAATGATTTTTTTTTTTAAAAAAAGGAGTTCTAGTCTTGGAAACTCACAAGGGCAGCTCTCCCCTGTCCCGCAGGGCTGCTGGGTCAGCAGCGAATCACTGGCAGTGTCTGAGGAATCATTTGGGAGGAGATTTGTCCGTCTTCAACAACTTAAAAGATCTGTTCATTTTATTTTTTTTATCTGTTCATTTTAAAGCACAATTTAAACAACCAATAGACCAGACAGCCAGAATTTACAACCTTCATAGAGAACAACAAACTGAAAATGAAATCCAGATGTTTACAGCAGGATTATTCAGAATGCCCAAAAGATGGAAACAAGCACAATGCCTCTGAACTGATGAACAGGTAAGTTAAATGTGTTCTGTCCGTAGAATGGACTATTATTTCGGGGGAAAAGGAGAACTGGAGAGCTGGTACATGCTATAATACAGATGAGTAAAGAGAACATGCTCAGTGGGGAAAAACAGGGTGACGTAGCTATGGTTCCACGCCCATGAAGGGCGAAAGCAGACACATCCGTGCAGCCATCGAGTCGGCTGGCGGCATCTCAGGGCCGGGGCTGAGTTGGGGGCAGTGAGCAGAAGGCAATGACTTAAAGGATGGGGTCTCTCTTTTGAGGTTAAAACACACGGGAGCTTAGAAAAGATCATGGAAAAATGGAATTAAAACAATGGAATTTTCCCCAAAATTTTCTTTAGCCTCCTCATATTCTCAAATTTGTTGTGGCAATGGCTATCTACATTTGTGAATATACAAAGTCTTTGAAATATGTGCTTTGCGTGAGTGAATTATATGACATGAATTATATCTTAATAAAACTGTCACCTAATAAAACCAATAGCAACTCATAAATGGCTAAAACTTGGGAATAAATAGGACAAAGGAGTAATCTCAATCATATATGTACAGATCACGGAGCTTTCTAAGAATGCACACGAAGTCCGTTAAGCAGACATTTCTAAACAGAGTACAAATTAATTTCCCTCCAAAATGGCATGATCATTCCTTCTCACTGATCATCAGAGACAAGTGGACAAAAATAACATCCGCTCCGGCGTGCTGCTGGACAGGAGGGTGGGCGGGCGGGCACTCTCGCTCAACAGTGGATAGAGGACAAGCTGTCAGAATGCTCTGGAAAGCTCCATGGCCACATGGAGAGGAGAAGAAAGCCGTTAAAATCTTCATACATTTTGCCACGGGCTTCTACTTCCAAAACTCTCTCATACCGAGGAAGATGAATGTGTGAAATGCAGACAAAGATAATAAATCTGCATGTCTACTGAATCGCTGTTTACATGAGTAAAGAAACAACCTAAACGTCTGATGCGATTTTTAAAAAGGTCCTTTTCAAAGGCTTTTGAGCAAAAGGGTGGAAAGCTTGTCGTATCAGGTCAAGCTAAAGAAAGCAAGCATAGCATGGTATTGCATGCACGACCTCAGTTAAAGACCTTTCTACTCTGCATATATACTTCCTCTCCTCTCCCTCCTTTGCCCCCTTCCTTGTGCTCTCTTCCCTTCCCTCCGACTCTTGTACGTGTTTGCATATTTTGCACGGCGAGGAAGCAGTCCTGCTGATAATGAGGATGATCATGAGCAGGAAAGCAGCAACCCGATCGATGGGCTCATCGTTTTACCAGCGAGCACGGATGCCACGAGAGAGACAGATCCTAACAGCACAGGCACTGGCACCGTTCCAGCACTAGGGGAAGACACAAACTAGTCCCCCCAGCGAGCCCATTTTTTAGTCACCTCTCAGAGCCACCAGCAGGAAGTCAGGACATTTCCACTGATGCTGATTGTGGCAAAAACGCCCTGTGAGATTCCTCAAGCCACAACAGCCTCGCCCATTGGGAGAATCCAACCACTCCAGCAGCTTCAGAGTGGCCTTGGAAAGAAATGCCAACACAGAAGTAAAGGGGGCTGGCTACAAAGCCCACAGGGAAGAAGCACACCAGCCTGTGTGACCACGAGGTGTCGAAGGGATCAGGGATCAGGCATCAAAGAACAAAAAATCGTATCATTGTAAATGAGGGGGAGGGCGGAGTGGGGACCCAAAGCCCATCTGTAGGCAACTGGACACCCCCTTACAGAAGGGTCTTGGGGAGGAGATGAGCCAGTCAGGGTGCAGGGTAGCAACGATGAAACATACAACTTTCCTCTAGTTCTTAAATGCTTCCTCCCC
>NW_022103968.1:32043848-32076086 GCF_000313985.2 Echinops telfairi | reverse complement strand
AATAATAATAATTTATATATTATCAAGGGTTCATGAGGGAGGGAGAAGCGGGGAGGGAGGAGGGAAAATGAGGAGCTGATATCAAGAGCTCAAACAGAAAGCAAATGCTTTGAGAACGATGATGGCAACAAATGAACAAATGTGCTTGACACAATGGATGGATGGATGGATTGTGATAAGAGTTGTATGAGCCCCCAATAAAATGATTTAAAAAAAAAACTCAAGGCAAAAATTCCATGAGCTTTCTTTCTATTTTCCCACCAACATTCTGAAGTCCCCTGTAAGCTCATTGAAACTGACCTGACGAAGTGGGATGACCTCCCAAACGTTATCACCCGAATACTTGGATCCATCCCTCAAACCCTGGCCTCAACATCCAAATCAACACACCTTGCAGTCTTCTGCAAGGGGCTGCTAACTGCAAGGTGAGCAGTTTGAAACCACTAGTTGCCCCAAGGCAGAGCTTTCCACTCGCATAAAAAATCAGTCTTGGAAACCCACAGGGGTAGTTCTACCCTGTCCTATGGGCTGAGCCAGTGGCAGGGGATTTGGATGTCTGAGTTTGCTGCCCCAAGGATCACGTGCTGGGCAGCTAACCGGAGAGTCAACAGCTCGAAACTGCCCGTTGCTCCTCAGGAGAAAGACATGGCTTTCTTCTCTCGTAAAGAGCTACGGGCTGGGAACCTCAGTTCTACTGTCTTAGACAGTCATGATGAGGCAAAACTGACTTGGCAGTGAGTTTTGTGGCCCCCAGGAGCCCTGGTGGCCCTGTTGGGTCAGTACCTGGCTGCTCACCGCAAGGTCAGCAGTTCAAACCCAGCAGCCATTCTGCGGAACTCTCTGTAGAGTCTCTGAGAAAACAATCAACCCGCTGGCAGTGGGTTTGGTTTGGGTTTGGGTTTTGCTGCATCGAGACTCAAGTAATTATGTTGGAGTGAAGGCCCTCGGAACACCCCCGTGTAAATCTTATTAAGATACGAATCGAATTCTCAGTGCTTTACAACAACATCCTGTTGGCTTTTACGAGCTCTAGAGAAACTCTGGAGAAAATATAGTAGCATACTCTCTCTTTGCAGCTGTTTCCCTCAAATTCTAATCTGTAAAGGGCCTGTGTGCAAATCGATCCTTGCATTCTGTGCAGAGAAAGTTTCCCTCCTCAGGGAATTTGCTTGCTTTCTCTCGGGCATTGAGAGCAGGGTAGCATGGCATGTTTCGCCTTTGCCTTGCTGCCAGGCAGGTCCGTGAGCAGCAGATTGTCACCACTGTTTACACGGCGGCCCAGGTTCTTGGTTTTGCTTATTCCTCTTTCTCTCTCTTTTTAAATACTGTGTTAATTTTGAGAGCAACTTTGAATATTTGGGGGATCTACATAGGATAGAAGCCAATGATTCTCAAACCAGCATCTAACAGAAGTCCTCAAATATATTTTTTATGAGTGCCTGGCTTCTTTTTTTTTCATTTAGATGGTTATTGAAAATACGATACAGGCTTGCTGGGGAGGAGAGGGATGAATAGTTGGGATACAGGGGCATTTTTAGGGCAGGGAAATTATTCTGTAGGATACTGTAATGGTGAGTACCAGACATTAAATTTTCCTAAAACCCATAGGACTGGGGAGGGAAAGAATGCTTCAGAGACTAGATACCTATTATTTCGGGTGATGAGAAAAGTGGCATTGAATATAGGTGCAGTGCGCACAGCAGGATCCAAGTAAGTGATGACTTTGAGAAATGGTCAAGGAAAGAATGGCTGTTCTAAAGAATTGGACACCCATCAGATGGCAACAACTGTAACCAACACCGACTAAACAACTAGTGTACGATCACCTACAGACACACCTTTCACTCTGCTGTGCGTGAGCTGGAACCAACTTGCTGCCACCCAACAACAATGATACCAACAAGCCACATAGGTACATGAGTAGGTACAGGTGCATACATAATGTGAGACCAGATAGGCCTATCTACAGTCCTGATACATGGAAATACAGATAGCTGTGTGCAGGCACACAGTCACCGAAGATACAACTAACGATACTCCTCAGACAACCAAACAACTTCCAAGACGGTTCTCTGGGTTTGAAGGCACAGGACGAAATGCTGGTGAACTGAGAAGCATTTGAAGTCTTAAAGCAGCGGTTCTCCACCGTCCTCATGCCGCGACCCTTTCACACAGTTCCTCATGTGGTGGCGACCCCCAACCATAACATTATTTTCGTTGCTACTTCATCACTGTCATTTTGCTACTTTTATGAATCGGGCCAGCGCCATGAAAGAGGCGTTTGGCCCGCAAAGGGGTCACGACCCACAGGTTGAGAACCACTGTCTTAAAAGTCGTGTAAGGAGTCCTCTAAATAGATCTGTTACTTTCTACTTGTCAAGAGCGAAAGAGTTAAGAAGGTAAGCAGAATCCCACTGAAGAAACAAGTCTACAGGGTTGATGGCCGACTAGAGCCACAGCCTCATTCATCCTGAAGCCAAAAGAACTGGCGCTCAGTCACCATCACTGACCTTTCCGACCAGGTCACACTAGATGGTCACAGAATGGAAGCAAAACTAGAACAGATTCTGGGTTTTTTTAAGACTAGATTAATCAGGCCGGAAGACTTCCTGAGACTATTGCCAGAGATGCTCTTTGCATCCTGAATTGAAACTATTCCCTAAGATCACTGTTTAGTGAGACAGCAGAGTTGCACACAAAATAACTATGCTACTCGTGAAGAAAGGCATAGAATGGGCGTGGAGGCAACGTGATCTCCTGACTTCAAAAAGGGGAGGGAGAATCACCATCATTATCATCAGCTGCTCAAGACTCATTCCTATGGTGCAAAGATCTGACATCTCCACCCTCCAAACTTCCTTACCAAGCCTGATACCAACCACCCCCACTATCTGCTTCTCAGTTGGGTTCGAGAATTCATTGCAACGGTCATGCAGAACTCACAGACCATACTCATGATTATGGGGTTTCTCAGGGAAGTTAAAAGGTTACAGCTACGAATCAGAGATTCAATTGACGTATGGATTGTGATAAGATTTTTGAAAAACCACAAGAATCAGAACTGCTCAAGAGAGTTCTTCAGTCAGGGCAGCCCCTTCTCATCCAGGCCCGCAGGCAGGCCTCTGTCCTTCAGGCTGTCAACCTGGCCTCTGCCCTCCTCAGGCAATGTCTCAACATTCTTTTAGCCCTGCGGATCAATGCCCAAAGGGCATTCCAGTCCACCAAAAGCCTCAGCCCAAAGGTGTTCAGCTCTAGCTCAGTGGGTCAGCAAACCTAGCTCACCGATTAAGTGCCTGGAGGCACCCTACTCCACAAGCAAGACCCCTGCCTGGAGGCACTCAGCAGGGCTTGTTCTCAGAAGTTTGCTGCTCTGTCTCACGCTCTGGCTCTTGGTTCTGCGGCTGCCCCTCATCTGCGGATTTTCTGGTGTTATTTTCTGTCATTAAATAGAGGAGGTTCAATGTACAGGAGTCTTGGGGTCTTCCAGGGCTCATTCCACTCCTGGCTCTTCTTGATGGTAGTGAGATCCCCCTTCTTGCTTCTGAGATGGCACAGTGGTTGTGCATCTTGAGGCTAGCCTCCAGGCCAGCAGTTCACTAGGCCCTCCATGGGAGAAAGCGGAGGCTTTACACTCTAGTAAAAGAGCTACAGTCTCAGAAAGCCTTGTTGGGTCACTATGAATTGGAATCAACTCTATGGCAGTGAATTTGGTTTTGGGGTTTATGGATGGCAAAACCATTCAATCTCCTTGCTAGATTAGCAAATTGGGTTGGTTTTTGTTTTTGTTTTTGGTGTTTTTTAATCATAATTAACCCTATTAACCATCCCTTACAACTGAATCCTTTAGTCCTATTCTCCCCCTAACTCCTCTTATCCAGACCCATCAGGAAAATGTCTTTTGGTGGCAATAACAGAGATGATGGTTAGAAGAGTTCTGTTAATTAATTCACAACCCTGCAAAAAGGTGTTCTGAAAAAAAATCATCTCTCTGAAACCAAAAGGTCAGGATTCACTCTGAAGCGAAGATGAGATAAGGGTCCAGGGAGACTGGAGTACTGGAAATGGCAGTCAGACCACAAGGAATGTGGACACACTGTGCGAAATGCAACCAATATCAAGTTGTGCAGACATTGTCAAATGGAAATCTAGCCTGCTGTGCAAACTTTCACCAAAGGCACAAGGAAACATTACCAACGTGCTCACGCGCACCGCGCACACACACACACACACACACACACAGATGGCTGAGGTTTAATGCAAACTGTGGACTTTAGTTAATAGTACCAAGAATGATGCGTAAGTTATAACAATGTAAGATGTTTGACTTAGGACACACAGTACTCAGGAGAGAGTCTATGGGAACTCTTGGTACTTCTTGCACAACTTTTCTAGGAAGCTAAAACTGCCTTAAAAAATATTTTTTGAAAAAGGTTTAAATACAATATAAGGATTTTCCAGATGATCGTGTTGTGACAGCTTAACTGCTAACCGGAAAGTTGGCAGCTTGAACCCACCAAGCGGCCCCACAGGAGCTGAGACTCCGAGTCTGCTGCCATGAAAACATTCCACCCGAGGGAAGCAGACGCGGCCGTTCTGTTCTGTAACCCACAGAGTCACGACATTTCGGAACAGATGGGCCGACACCTACCAGCAATGAGAACATGCTACAATCAGGACCTGCCACGGGATAAGGAGGTCCTTTGCTGGGGTTTGTGTTTGCAATCACTTGGTAGCTAGGTCATGCTAATGAGGAGAGACCAGACCAATGTAACAATACAGCAGACCGTCATGTAAAGGAGGCATTTGTGCCCACTTGAACAATGGGTTGCCCTTCAAAGGGAGAATGAGTCAAAGACTCCTCACCCCAGAAAGATGCAAGCGCTCTCAACAAAATCAGTGCCCAGGGCTCCATGACCTGACCATGCTGCTGCTTCAAGAAACCTGCAGCGTCTAGAAGGAGTATGAGAGTAGTCAACTTGCCCTTTAATTATTTTAAGTATGTATTTGTGTTGTGTTCATTTGTTTGGCTTTCAGAGTCAGAAAAGAATAATAAGAAAAACAAGTTAAATATGTTTACGCAAGTGAAAACACAATTAAAAGAATCTGTCCACACTAAAGGTTCATAATAACTCGCCCCGCCCCCTTTAGAAGGGAGCCCATGTTTCTTGGGTCTGATAAGGCACAAATTTTAAATATGCATAGTATATGTATCCACCTGGGCCCACCACACTCAAGCCACGTGGCACACTAACACCAGGTGAGAGGGCTGGGTGACAGACCCAACATTCATATTAATAATGTTAACAATGAAAGTTACTGTTTATCAAATATTATGGTAAGTGCTTCATAGTCTTTATTTCATTTAATCCTCAAAACAAAATAGGATCAATACCCTATTCCCATTCTATAGCTGGAAAACACACTGGCTGTCAATCTGTTGTCCTGTGGGGACTGCTATGATGCTGAGAGCTATGCCACCAAGATTTCAAAAACCAGCAGGATCACTCATGGTGACTAGGCTTCAGTAGAGCTTCCACACTGAGACAGGTTGGGAAGAAAGACCTGTCGGATCCACTCCTGAGAAAATATGGACAGTGAAAACCTCATGGATGGCAACAGAACATTGTCTAATGTATCACTGAGTGAACAGGTGGAAAGCACTAAAAAACAAAACCCAAAACTGAGAAACACAGCTATTTACTGGTGATTGGAACAGGAAAGTTAGAAATCAGTAAGAAGAATGAGTAGTTGGAACATGTGACCCAGTAACGGAAATGATGTGGAAGACTGCATGACAGAATTTCCCAAGACCACCTTGGATTGCAAATACCCCTTTTCAACAACATACGTGGAAAATATACACATGGACTTGACTGGATGTAACACACAGGAATCAAGTTGGCTGCATCTATGGAAAGAGAAGATAGGGAATCTCAACAGTGAGAACAAGGCTAGGCATAAACTATCAATTGCTCATATGCAAGTTCAAGTTGAAGTTGAAAGACAATGAAAACAAGTCCATGAGAGGCAAAATAAGGTCTCCAGTATATCCCACCTGAATTTAGAAGCCATCTAAAGAATAGATTTTACCCACTGAACACTAGTGATTGAAGACCAGACAGAAGAGTTGTGGAATGGCAACACGGACATCATAAATGCAGAAAGTAAAAGATTATTAAAAAGACAAGAAAAACAACAACAAAAGATAAGAAATGACTAAAATGGATGTCAGCAGCAACTCTGACACTTATCTTAGAATAGTTATAATGAACAAAAGAAATCATGAAACAAAGAGCTGAACAAATATTTCCAAAGGGCAGCTCATGGAGACAAAGAATTAAAATGAAATATGCAAAAACCTGAAGTTAGAAAAACACACTGGTCATTTCTCAAGCTAGACGAACTGAAGGAAAAATTCAAGCCTGGAGTTGCCATATTGAAGGATCCGATGGGCAAAACAATTGAACAACCCAAGAAACGTCAGAAAAGGACAGAAGAAATACATAGTCGTTGCACCAAAAAGAACTGGTCAACATCTAACCTTGTCAGGAGATAACACATGATCAAGGACAACGATACTGAAGGAAGGAGTCCAAGCTGAACTGAAGGCATTGTGAAGAACAAGTCTTCAGCAATGGATGGAGGAGCAGGTTAGAGAGGCTGTACTGATGTGATCGCCATGTTCCTAACTGCGGTCTCTTCTGCCAAGGGCATCTCAAAACCATTCTGGTGAAAATGTTGAGCCAAGCTGGTACAGGGTACGTCTTCAACACCGAGAGAAGCCGGCTTCGGGAGAAACTGACCCTCTTGCGTTATGATCCTATTGGGCACAAAAAAAGTCCTCTTTGTGGAACAGAAAGAATATACACTCCCTCTAGCTCTCTTTTTCCAGCTGCTGCTCCGCTTTCTGCGGTCTCTCTCTCTCTCATTCTCTCTCTCTCTCTCTCTATCTCCGCCCCCCCTCAAGTCACCATGTGTGGGAGGGTGCAGTCCCGTATTCAGTTAACTATAAAACCTGAAACTTCTATCCTTTATAAAAACTCACTTGGATCGGAAAAAAAAATACGCTCCCTCTAAACAGTGGACGGAAAATGAATTTGATGTATAAATGAGAAGACTGGAGGGTGGGACACTGATTCAGAAATCCTGCTGCAGGTAATAAAAGAAGAGGGAACGGCCTGGAATCGCTGCCTCCTGTGGTTTGCAGGCCACTGTGAAGGGAAACAAGACAGAGAAAGAAAGTTCTTCATGTTAGGGCATAGGTCATTGTACCACACTTACTTATCTTCCTAGATATTTGTAGAGTTCCTAATAAAAAACATTAAAATAGCAACAAAAAGAACAAAGAAATTGATGGAATACCAGTTGAGATGTTTGCTGGAAGTACTTACTCATCTATGCCAAGAAATGTAGAAGACAGGACCTGATTGGAAGGGATCCATAGGTGTGCCTATTCCAATCAAAGGTGGTCCAATTAAAAATCCTGGATAGAATGGGAAGAAAATGTGGAATAAAACCCCAAATCAAAATAGAGACCAGGATTACTAGTCGGATAGAGACTGGTGGGACCCCCAAGACTATGGCTCTTAGTTACCTTTTAGCTGTGAAACTGAACTCACTCACTCCTGAGTTAAGTCAACCATTTTGATCAAAAAACCAAACTTACTGCCACTGAGTCAATACTGACTCATAGTGACCCTATAGGACAGGTTAGTACTGTCCCTGTGAGCTTCTGAGACTGCAATTTTTGTCTTTCTCCCTAAGAGCTGCTGGTGGCTTTAAACTGCTGACCTTGAGGTTCATAGTCCAACGTGTAACCACTACACCACCTGAGCTCCTAAGATCAAAAGGGCAGCATTGATCCGAGGGCACAGCGTGGAGGGTTCGGGAAGGAAGGAGCAAAACAGGAAACACGGGGTGGGGGGTGGGGGGATGGGGGATGGCACACTGGGGCACTGCAATGGAGGAGTTCAAGCAAAATGGGTATGAAGTGTTCAATGTAAAACTGATATCCGCTCTGTAAACCTTCACCTAACCTGCAGTACAACGTGTAGCAAAAAGAAAGTTGATCCAACAGAATGTGGACAGTATTTCTTAAATATCATTAATATCATATGTAAGTAAAATTAGGCTGAACACAGTTCAGAAACACTCACAGCACTATACTGACAAGAGAACTACCAGGAATCCAAGACAGATTCGGAAGAGAACATGGAATTAGGGATACATTCCTGATGTTGGGTGCATCTCCGCGGAAAGCAGAGAATACCAGAAGTATGTTTGCCTGGGTTTTACTGGTTTGGGGAGGCACTGGACTGGGTGGCTCCCAACAAATTAGAGACAACATTGTCAATAATGGGAACCCAGGACAGCATAGGTTGTGCTCATGTGGAACCTGCACATAAGCTGAGAGGCGATTGTTGGAACGAAACAAGGGGCAGTGGCTTCAAATGGGTAATTCGGTGCACATCAGGATTGTATGTTTTCCCCACACTTACTCCATTCCATCTGTATGCCGAGCAAATAAACCAAGACGCTGGACTGCACGAAGAGGAACGAACACAGCACTGGGTTCGGAGGAAGCCTCGTTAGCAACCTGTGAAGTGCTCCTTAGAAGCGAAGATGATGAGACTTGGTCTCAGTTACTTTGAACATGTTATCAGGAGAGACCACACTCACTCCCACATTGTCATAGCAACCTATAGGATAGGGTTGTGTTTCCCTGGTGTGTTTCCAAGACTAACTCTTTACCGGAGTACAAAGCCTCATCTTTCTCCCTTGAAGTGGTTCGTGGTTTCAAACAGCTGAGCTTGTGGTTAGCCGCCCAACACTTAACCACTGGGCTACCAGGGCTCTGGGATCATGAGCGACAAGTCCCTGGAAAAACACATGTTTGGTAAAGTAGAGTGTCACCAAAAAAGAGGAAGACCTCCCCGGGAGCTGCACCAGTGGGCTCAAACACAGCAGAGACTGTGAGGGTGAGCAGAACAGGAAGTGGTTTTGTTCGGTTGTGCATAGGGTCGCTGTGAGTTGGCACCAACTTGAAGGCAGCTAACCACCACCAGCAAGCTAAGAATACTGTGCCTCTACGGATGAAAGGGGCTTGGTCAAGGTCACACAGCAGTCAAGAGGCTGCGCTGCGTGTGTGCACTGCCTCTTTCATGGATGAGGTCCAAGACAGCGGAAAGAAAGGCAGCACGACTTGCTCTCCCAGGTCGGGAATTGTGACCGTGCCACTCATGAAAGCCCTTTCGTTTTTGTTGGCATCGGTACCCGGTAGCGATACCTAGTTGTTCTCGTCAATGACACGTTTGTTGGGTACACCGTGACCTCTCCTGATCTCAACAGGGCAAATTAGCGCATTCCAACACATGCCTTGGTGCCTCTGGCTGCAACCTCTAATTTTCCAATTCTTGAGATCCGAGAGCACAATTCTCGGCATCAATCAGCACTATCTATTTTTGATAGGCTGGGGAAGGCTAGGGCAGAAGGGTTGAAGAATGGTGTATGTCGTCCTTGGAAAGAGTTTGCAGAGTGTAGACAGCCAACGTCCTTTACAAAGTGATGGTCCATCTTGGGAAGAGTACAAGGATTGTTCTTTTTTTTAAGGATTGTTCTTAAAAACAGACAAGCACAACTGTCATCTGCTGAGCCTTTTCTACTATAGGCCAGGAACCACACAAAACATTTAGCAGGGATGGTTCCACTCAATCACAGCCACATGCTGTGGGCGTGGCGTCAGGAGAGACCAGTCCCTGGAGAAGGACATCATGTTTGGTAAAGTGGAGGGGCAGCAAAAAAAAAAAAAAAAAAAGCAGGGGGACATGCTCAGTGAGATGGATGGACACAGGGGCTGCATCCAGGGCTCAGGCATAAGAACATGGTGAGGGTGGCGCAGGACTGGGCAGGGTTCCGTCCTGTTGTCCAGAGCGTCGCTATGGGTCGGAGCTGACCCCATGGCACCTGGCAACAGTCACATGATATGGGTAAGATTAGGCCCCATTGTACAGATGGGGAAAATACCGCAGACAGTTAAGTATGTTTTCCAAGTCAATGTATGGGAATCTAACCCCCAAACCCAATGCGCATCCACTTTGCCAAGATTTTCTAAACTGTGCGCCACACACACGGCAAACCTTCAAGGCAGAGATCACCATTCCTCCACCTTCAATACCAAGAAGAAAGACTAAACTTGATGAGAGGATGTCTTTAACACCTACAAAACCACCAGGTCAGCAGTTCAAAACCCATCAGCTATTCCGTGGAGAAGGAGGCTAGCTGTTCCCATAAAGATTTACAGTCCTGGAAACCCTATACAAGGTCACTAAAAGAAGTCTCAGCATGTCTTCGACGGTCGTGGTCTTGACCCTTTGACCCCTGACAACCAAACAGGTAACATGAGGCTCCACACGAAAAGAACTGACGGAGATGGTGAGCATCGCTTAACTGAGTGAGCTCATGTGTCTGAGTGATTCGGAAAACGCTGCCACGTGCAACACAGCAGACCTTTAGCAAAGTTGAGAAAAACTTTCTGAAGGATGAAGACAAGTTCAAGTAAATCAATCAAACCATATTTGGATACTGGGCTCCCCCTCTGTTGAAAAACAAAAAAGTACACTACTGTGATAGTTAAGATTTATTGTGCCAGCCTGGCCGATAAGCACATGTGGGATTAATCAAAAGGCAGAGAGATAAATGGCTCGGTGAAGCTCGCCTTTCTTGTTCTCTGGTCTCTTGCTCTCTGAAGGTCGGATCAAAGTGCAGCTGCCTTAGTTCTTTGGCCTCAGCTTACAAGGCTCACTTCCTGCAAGACATCTCTGAGGAGAAGCCACATGGACCTACCCCGATGCAGCCCTGGGTGCTGGAGCAGCCGTGTGGAGACCCCTGCCAGCGCTGAGATGCTTACACACTCACTGATTCGGCTATCCTCCTGCATTTGGTGTTATTGCGTGTGTTTTGTGAGTTTGAGGAGGACTTTGTAGATCAGTGTCAGACATATGGGCTAATGTCGGATTTATGGGCGCAGACTGGGCTGGGTTGGGATGCTTTCTTAATGTATACTTACCTTTTATATCAAACTCTCTCTTATATACATATGAGTTTCTGTGGATTTGTTTTGCTAGTCTACCCAGACTAACACACTATCTTTATTTCAATTAACAAGGTAACTCCTAACTCATTCACTTCTTTCTTCAGAAGATATTCATTGGGTGCACTCAAAGTCTATCCCACGCCCCAGGAGCCGTGGGTGAATGTACACTGTCACTTACACTGAAGGGTCCACACAGGAGAGAGACTACCTCTTCCCAACGTCCAGTGTCAGATGAGGACGGCTATGGCTTTACAGCGAAGCATCCCATGGGATAAACCGAGGTTGATAAGAAACAGACTCTGGTGCCCATAAAGACTGAAGGGAGTGACTAGCAGGGCCTTGAAAGGCGCAGAGGATACTGGCACGGGGCTGGAAGGGCTTTCCTGCAGATATAAAGAAAGGTCTGACCGAGGGCACTGCGACAGGGGAGTACACGATGTGTTTAAACAGGAAGCATGGGGGGCACCTTCTGTTGGGAGGAGGGAAGAGAGGGGAGCCTGGGTGCCTGGGAGCATCTTGAAGGCCATACAGAGATGTTTGGTCTTTATCTAAGAGCTGTGCCAGCAGAAAACCTCAGGAGGGTGTTACTGCTTAATGGGCACAGAGTTTTTGTTTAAGGTAATGGAAATGGCTGGAGGAAAAAATAGTAGTGACGGTTGCAAAAAAAACGGGCGGCATTCATCGGAGCAGGAAATTCTGAGCTAGAAAATATGGTTCTGTCTTTCTAAAAGTTAACCGAATTTTATCTGTTTAAAAAAAAATAATTGCCGACATGCAAGTTGAGGATGCCTGTGCTTTTGTAAAGCCTGATCGGAATGAAGAAGGGGAGGGCTGATCACACCACAGGAAGCACTGCCCTCAAGCTCGAACGCAGCACAACCCAGACGCTAACCCAGTGTCACCAGGCCGACATCCTGCGCTCTGCACGGTCACGAAGAAATACGGTGTATAATTAGCCTGAAAGTCCACCACAACATGGTTTCCAAAGTGCTCAGAAAAGCATGCTTAAGTAGTAGACCAGCCGTTCTTCCTACAGTGTGTTTTATTTCTACTCGTTAGAAGCTCAGAAAACCAGTGTTGCTTCTGCTATAGGTCTTGAGAAGTCTCCAAGGGAAGGCTCAGAGCAGGCCTCTCACCAGATTCCAAACGCACAGATTCACAAGAAGGCGCTTTGGCTCCCTGCAGTGCCTGTGGGTTTCACAGGGCGGAGGGTGAGAGGCTTGCAATGGTGGGAGTCACATCTTGACTTTCAACAGACCCCCCATCTCCCCAACTTCCTGGCAAACAAGAAGGCTGCGTTTTCATTTTAGTCATCACCCGTGGGTCTTCTTACCCCTGTTCACACACTCTGGTTAATGGATACCAGATTTCCTGTCCAACTAGCCACTGTCATTTACGAAGCTCCCAACAACGTGGGACGAGTATGCCCAGCCTGCAAGTCACTCACTAGCTCTAGAGTCAAAGACAGTCATCAAATGATGAGGTGTGCAGACTGCTGGGTGTTCTTTAACCCGTCTCCTCCCTTCTCTGTGAATGCCACTAAGATGTCTTACTGGCAATAAAGTCAGTAAGGGAAGGGAGGAGGTGACCGTCATTTATTAGCTGATAGTGTGAGTTAATTACAATGGCACGAATCCAACCAGTGCCCTCATCATGGTCATTATCATCATCATCCTCGTAGTGCCAAAAAGGCAAGAGATCCTATGCGTGCACACCCAACTCAGACTTTAAATAAGTTTCGGGGGGGAAGGGGGGGAAGTGTTTCTGGTAAACCACTCATGGTAAACAACGATAAGGAGGTCAAGAGGAAAACTGATTGCCCTGAAGCACCCGACACCTCCTCCAGTGCAATCAACGCTGCAGGCTCACCTGTCGTGTCCCACCTGCACTGCCATCCAGGTGTTCGGTGCCAGCTGTGGATTCCTGAGGCCACTCGCTGACAGTACACGTCAGTGGATTTGTCATGCTGGGTGGAAGGCTGGGGGTGAAGGAGCCTACAATACATCTGCCCAGTCTATTTCCAGCTCGTGTGGGCAAGGAATAGTTTTTGTCTTCATTCACCAGACAATTGACCTGGGCCTCATCAGGGTGGAGGGGAAAAGAGGGAGCAGAGAGGAGACCAGAGGTCTCCAAAACCATTAGCCCCCCCAGGTCCTCGACGTGAACTACTCCGAGTCCGGCTGTTGTGTTTCGTTTTTTAAGCAAAAAGATGACTTGTCTTCCCTTCCCCGCCCCAACCCAACCTACCTGCTCTTCAGCTCGAGCAAAAATAGCATCTGGTGCAGGCTGCCATGACAACCAAAGAGAGCGTGCGCTCACCCTTGTCCACCGATGAGAAAACATGGGCTGCAGCCCCTCCCATCTCCTCCCAGTCATGCCTCCCTCCCCGCAAGGGTCGCCTCCTAGACCAGATCCCAGCGAAGCCTAAGCAATGTTTATTATCAACTTTAGTCACAAATACTATGTGATAGTTATACATTTCTTAGACATACTGTTCCTTAGATTATATGAATACTAACAACAAAATTGTTTTGTACAATCTTTCTTCTTTGAATTACATTATTAATAACTGAGTGGGAGCTCTTTTGTTTTTTTAAATTTTCCGCCATCTTTTCTTTCAATTACTATCTCATCTCAAAAAAGTTAGTGATACAGATTGGCAAATTGATTTAGGTTGTCTCATTACCACTGCCCTGTTGTAATGGCAACACCAGATAATGTGATAAAATCATCGACCCTAAAAACACCACCACCAACAAAACAACACTGCTCACTTGTGGCCTGAAGAGGAAACCACTGGATTCAAAGCGCCATATGATGGGGTACTAGAGACTGTCAATTAGAAGGTTTAAAAAGTAAATTAGCATAGCCTTAGCCTCCTAAGTCTATTGAGACATTTGAAAGCTGAGCTGCTCATGGAAACTGTTTTTCTTGTTATAACTAACTACAGGGATGCTTTGATTAAAAATGATACATTCCGACTGAAACACTACACCAAGATTCTATAGTCATTCATTATAGTCACCCCTCTGTCACTGACACCTGCTGGTCTGCACCCCCTCCGCCCCAGTGACACCACTGGCCACGAGCCCTCTTACAAAGCCACCACGAGGAAGCGCTCGTGATGGGTGGAGCCCAGCTGCTTTGTTCTCATCCCGGAAGCAGAGCACTGGGACGCCATGCCAACCCTGTGTTGGCGGTCTCCCTGCTCCGGTTGAGAGGGTGGTGTCTTTGTGTGCTTTCTCTCTTTTAAGACTTAATAAATGTTCTCTTTTAAAAAATATAAAACACCAGTATCATAAAAAGCAACGCGTGAACGTGGAGTTCGCTCACCACCCGGCACCTTAGAACTTTCTCATTTGCTCTCGTGTGTGTGATCCATGTGGCCACGCCCATCTTGCAGGTGAATAAAGGCCAGGGGAAGGTAACACACTGGCTCTAAGCCAGAAGCAGCCGGTTTGACCGTCGAACCCCACTCAGAACCCAGGGTTCCTGGTTGCAAGTAGTTGCCTGAAGTGGGAACCAGTGGCTCCCAGGAAGCATGACCAAATGGGAAATGACGTCCGTGCAAGCTGCTTCCCGGCCACAGAATGCGGTTCCCTTCACGCGGTCGCCGGGCGAAACCTATAAAGGGTTGTGACAATGGGCCTCCTCCCCAAAACGGTGCATGAGTTCCAGAAGGGACCGCTTCCATTCAAGCCCAGGCAGTAAACACAAGAAAGGAATTCTCTACTGCGCCCAGGAAAGCTCCATTGACCGAGTTTATCAGGGTCCTTGGAGAAGCACCTCAAAGGCCCCCATAGGGAAAGGCTCCCCACCCAAGGCACCCAGCTCTAGAGACCTTCAGGCCCCTATTTCGTCGTTCAGGAAGTCCCTATGTTGCTGACAGCAGGAGAGACCACAGGCCCTGTGAAAGGCTTCCTCTTTCCTCATTTCTTTCCGACACTTATAAACGCCTTCCTCTCTCGATGTAAATTTGGTTCAAATGGCACCATGCAGGCTTGTAATGAGGCCGCTAATAACTAGTCTTTTAAAGGCTCCTCTTGGTTTCCTGGGTCAGAAATCAATTCTAATCTAAACAGACAGTGATGTCTGGATTTATCGGTGGGAGGACAAACAGATGGGCTTTGTTCGGGGCAGGCCTAGGCTTATTTTCACCCAGGCAAGAATTGAGAGGCCCAAGGAAAGTCTTGGTTCAAACACCAAGCATAGGAAACGGTCCCTTTGTCTCTCTACCACGCTAGGGAAGGTCACAACGGTATCTACTTTACCCCTACCTTTGCTGACCCTTAGCGTTCTGGCCCAGAGAAGCTGTGACATGGGACCGATTAATTTCACTTTCTATTTCTAAGAAGGGTAACTTTCAATCTCACACTCCTGACCGAATCTGCCCCGCTTCACAGTGTGGTCAGGATGAGTGGTAACACATTTCTCCTTGAAAGGAAACACGTATTCTGCTTAAGTGATTATGAGCGAAAGACAACCAAGCAAAACCCCAAACAGCAAAACAAAATTCCTTTGACCTGGGAATGGCTAAGCGCCCAAAGCGTGGATTACCAGGGCAAGGTTCCAAAGAGATTTTCTATTTCTTAGGTATGTAAATGCAGCTACTGAAGGGTTCTGGAACAGAACATGCCACCGAGCCTCAGAAGGTCCTATGTCAAGCTCATCTCTGCCATCACTTACTAGGCTATCTTGAGACGCCTAAGTTTCAACTTCCTCTCCTCAAATGGAAATGCTTGTCCCCGCCTGGCCAGTTGCACAGGCTTAATGGGATTACATTATATCAACGCAGAAGTACTTTGGAAATGGAAAAGCACGAGGCAAAGTTAAGTACTGGTGCTTTTTTTAAACAGTTTTATTGGCACATAATGCACCTGCCATACAATTCAGTGGTTTAAATATATTGAAAAGAGTTGTGCAATCATCACCACAATCAATTTTAGAATATTTTCTTCACTTGTACCCATTAATATTAGCTCCCGATTGCCCCTGCCATACATTAAGAAACTATTAATCTAGGTACTATCCCTATGGATTACTTATCCTGGATTTCATGTAGAGGAAATCACACACACACACACACACACACACACACACACTCAGTGACAAGAAAATACAACACAGAAAAATCTCAATCCAAGACAGCAGAAGATCATAGAAACTAGAAGAAACTAAAAATGGGTCCAAAGTGAAAACAAATGACCGTATGTTCAATTTTAACACTATCTGCAGAATTCCACTTCCCGTTGCCTTCTGATTTGAGGGCCAGGCCATTCATACAGGTGCACAGTTTGAAACTACCAGTCAGTTGCTCTTCGGGAGAAAGAAGGGGGTTCTATTCCTGTAAAGAGTTACAGTAGGAAACTCACTCAAAGTGCCACGCTGTCCTGTAGGGTTGCCTATGAATCAGTATCAACTTGGTGGCCGTGAATGAGAATCAATCGCCTGAGGGAATTCAATTGAGGCTAACTATCATCCACTGCCTTCGGCAATCTGGGTGCTCAGAATTTAAGTTCTAATACCTTTCCCTCTTCTGCTCTTGACTTTTATTATTTACAATTCTTGCATCACGCAGGTGGGTGTACTCCTTCCATGCGGGTTTAGTGCACATATTTGTGATTTTCTTAACTATCATTTTTGAATGATTAGCTATCATTTACTGACTGATTCTACCCATAGAACTGAGCAGGAATGCCGCTCTGCTTTGGGTAGCCGAGTTAGCCAAACAAATGTGGCCCCAGAAAGGCGTGTCCAGCAGGCCAGGGATGTTTCACGTAGCCAAAGACACGGGAAAGAACACTAGCTCCAGCACAGACTAGGGCTACTTCCAGGTTGGATCAGTGAGCGTTGAATTCTTCAAATGAAACAGGTGTCCTGTACCTATCAGATTGCCCCGGGCAACTGTTCTTACTGTGGCAAAGGATGGGGATTTTAAAAGCGGGAACCACGTTGCTTTCGACTCAAGAGTTTCCACTAAAACGGAAGCCTGGACTTCCTGGTGTCCTGCCTCTTGCCTCGGCTTAGGGATCATGGCAGGGGGCAGTCTACCTGCATACCAACTTCAGCTGGGTCACTCACTATCTGTCCCTTGGTGCCTCAGTCCCCCCAATACAAACAGCAGCACGAATGCCACCTACCTCACACACGAGTTGGAAGCATAAGATGAGTTAATTCACATAAAATGCTTAAAAGAGTGGCAAAGAGTAACCACTCAATAGTCATTAGCAATTAGTGTTGTTTTTCTTGGGCCCGAATTGTTTCCCCCTAGACCATGATTTCTTTCACGGCACAGTCCTTGACATTCATCTTTGTATCCCCAGAGCCTAGAACATAGTAGGAAATCAATAAATGCTTCTTGCATGAATGTATGAATCAATGAATGAGATAAGGCTAACTACATAAACTACTAGCTGCTGGGGGGGGGGGGGGGGGGGGGGGGGCGGCTGGGAGGACCTGCAAGCCTTTGTGCCTTGAGGCTTTTAGTGTGTAAGTCAGAGGTAAACAGGAAATTGTCTCACCCCTTAATTTATCTAGCAGGCTGATCCAAGCGGCCCTGAGGAGTCCTGCATGGTGTACTGTATACCCAGGTCTGCTGAGCAGCAAATGCTAACACGGGATTAAACTGGCAAAGGATTTTATTGGGGAGAAACGCCTGGGAGAGAAAACGGGAAGGAGAAGGCTGGGAGAGCCATCAGACTGTCTGATCCTGATGAAGAGGGAGAAGGCTAAGTAAGCAGCAGCGTCCTCGGCCACTGCTGTCAAAGGCAGAGTTTGCCAGTCTGTCGGGAGTCAGGACACGGAAGCCAGCCCCTTGAGAAGTCTCCTGTCTTTGTCTGCCGCCGTGCCCTACCAGGCTCGGACATGGGCTGGGAGCAGCCATGGGGAGCATGGTCAATTGCCATGGTGGATTTCGGAGTGCAGCACTAATTTAAGGCCTTCTCAAGATTTCCAAATACATGGCAATACTAAGAACACAGGAGCCCTTGTAGCACAATGGTTAAAAATACAGCCACTAACCCAAAAGTCACCAGTCCCAATCCACTCTCAGTGGAAGCAAAGGCCGAGTAATTTGCTCCCATAAAGAGTTCGTCATTAGGAAGCCCTATGGGGCAGGTCTCTGTCGGATTGGGTCACTATGAGTTAAAATTGATTCAATGGCATACACCAATATTTAAAAGCACGGGGGTTGGAGGTCAGGTAATCTGGGTTGCATCCCAGCTCTACCACCTAGGAGCTTGGACAAGTTACACAAGCCCTCAAAGCCTAATTACCCTCATTTGTAAAGGTCGATTATAAAACGTTGTCAAACACTACATCTTACAAGTATTTAATGCCCCAAAGAGTAAAGGCAACTGCCACTTCTAGGGCTATTATCACTGTTAATAACACAGTATTTCTACTAGTAATTAGGACACGAGACCAGCGCACACTGCTCACACTTGCGTTTGAGTTCCGTGGGGTATGGACCACGAGGCTGAAAGGATAGCAGCTTGGCAATAACACAATTCAAATAAGCAAACCAGCTTATCTACAAATGAAAGGGCACGGGACTTTCCCTGTGAGGTTAGTTCCTGGAGGGGCATCCTCCTACAGTCACAGCCCCTTGCCCCGCTGCTGCTGGCTGAGGTCCATCTGCAGAGTTCTCTAGCACATCCTCTGCCAGCTGGGAGACCACTGCTTGCCATGAAGGGAGGCGTTGCCAAGAAGCCTGCCCCCCCATCTCTGGACTCTGAGGGACTTGGCTCTCTGCTGCGATTTGCACAGTCTGAGCACCTATTTGGAGATTTTTTTTTTTTTGCTTGCCGCTTTAACTCTTTTCCCCCTAAGACACTGAAAAACATGTTTTTCTGATAGTGGTCATTGCCTAGATACTTTCTAAACTCCGGCCCCAGCATCTTCCTGGAGACAGTCCATGGCTGGGCTGGCTGTGACCTGAGGTAGTTGCAGGTCTCCGAGCTATGAACCGATGGCAGTGAATTGTGACTGTTTTCAAGGCCCCAGTTGATCTGGCTCAGGCCTCTCCTAACCTTGCTGACCTCCGTGGTGTGGTAGCAGTTACAAGCAGAAGCAACAAGAAATGCCGCCCCAGACAAACTAGTTAGCAAGCTCTCCCACTAATTTCTCAGAAGCCTTCCTCCCACCCACCCCTTTCCCAGAGCATCACCAAATTCACCCGTTGGGATTTCTGTATTTTTGTCTTTGGATAAATGACCTTCAATTTGTCTCACTGAAAAAGAGTCAAAAACAAATGGGAAAAGTATTGATTTTCCTTTAATAATTAACAACCTCACAGAGTTGCTTACTGCCGCTCCCAGTTAGCGCCATTCCAGGGCATGTTAGCTTTCTGCCTTCGAACTAAAATCCAACAGTTGAGTTGCCCTGTTTCAGCCTGAGGTTGAACAGTAAAAGAATTGGTTGAACTCAAAGCTGGGCCTTTCCATCTAAAACAAGATCCAGGGCTCTTTGGATGAGAAAACAAACTCTCAAAGCAGTCCAACAGTCCAACTACCCGCTCTGTGTGAATAATTTCTGGATTCGGCTGCTGCTTTTTTTTTTTTTCCAGCCACTGGTCCTCCAAGCCAGAAGAAGGTGCATACTGAACCAACCTGGCACCAGATATGCCCAGTGTACAGGGCAGAGGATTCCATCTCTGGGGAGAAATGCTGGTGGAGTCATCTTCTGCTTCCATTACACACAAAAAATGTTCACCATCTAAGTAATGAGTCTCTTATTGCCACTTTTGTTTGGCTCTTGTTTACATTCAGCCCATGCATCCATTTAAAAACAAATCATGATTGCTCTTACAAATCCAAATTCTCAAAAAATCTGTGCCCTTAAGTAAAACCTGGGCATCCTCCTACAGGTCAACCATTCATTTATTATCTACCTTTTACCACTCAACCTCAGGTGAATCTCTTCCCTTCCCAGGTCCCAGGTATTCTCTGTAGTAGGCCTCTTTCCAGAGCTTCGGCAGTCTCTGCATAAAGAAACAATGGGGAACGTCTCCTCGCCCTCTTGCTCGCCATGTCTGGCTCTTCCAGTGTCGCCGCCATGAAGAAAGTGGTTCAGCAGCTCCGGCTGGAGGCCGGGCTCAACCGTGTGAAAGTTTCCCAGGCAGCTGCAGATTTGAAACAGTTTTGTCTGCAGAATGCTCAACATGACCCACTGCTGACTGGAGTATCTTCGAGTACAAATCCCTTTAGACCCCAGAAAGTCTGTTCATTTTTGTAGTAAGATGAATCTTTCAAAGGTTTCCTAAGCCACTTCTCATGAACCAGTGAATATTCAAGGAGAGCTAAATTTGAACTTGTACAAAAGCTTGTCTTCACAGTTACATGTGCCATACTATACAAACTTCTACTTTTGTCAGTCCTTAACATCTACCTCTCTGAATTTTCATGAATTTCTATTTCACAAGGGTTGTTTTATATACACTGGCATCTGCATATAATAAAATAAACTTAATACAAAAAAAAAAAAAAAAAGAAACAATGGGATTTGATTTGTGGGATGCTGTCTAGTTCTGATACTCCGTGAGCCCCCTGGCCTTGACAAGTAAATGCTAACGTGGAAACCCTGAAGGTGCCCTGGTGATGTAATGGGTTACACATTGAACTACCAACTGTTTAAGGTCAGAGGTTCAAACTCACCAATGACTCCTAGGGAGAAAAAGGAGGCCACCTGTTCCCATAAAGATTTACAGTCTCAGAAATCAAATGGGGCAGCTGTGTTCTGTCCAACAAGGTTGCTACGAGTCAGAATCAACTTGGTGGCAATGGGCTTGGCTTGGCTAGAAGTCCTGGTGGGACAATAGTTAAGCACTCAGCTGCTAACCAAAAGGCCAGTGGTGAAAACTCACCAGTGCTCCACAGAGAGGGACCGGCACTCTGCTCTGGTAGAGATCACGGCCCAGGAAACCCAATGGAACAGTTCAGCTCTGCCATCAGGGGTTGTTAGCAGTCAAAACTGACTCGGGGCACCAGCAACATCAACAAGCACAAATACACAGTCCCTTTGATCTTTTTTTCTTTCCAACAGTTTTATTGGCACATACTTTACATATCACACAATTCAATCATTCACTCGGTCAATCATATCAAGAAGAATTGAACCATCATTACCCCATCAATTTTAGAACATCCCCACCACCACCATGATTAAATCGCCTATAAAATGAGTTGTTCAAATAAACAAGTTAATTAATTAAATGATGAGATAGATAAAATGAGTTGTGCAAGCACAGTCAGTTCTAATGCTCCCTTCCCCCTCCCACCTTCATTGTTTACTCCTGAAAACCCCTTTCCCTCCCTATCAACCACCCCCAAGTCCCCTGAACCATGTGCAAACATGTCTCTCCAATTCCCCATGTGGCTATTTTTAATATAGGATACCCGGCACGAGGGCACACCTTCTGAATGAGCCGTGAATGTGCGAACAAAATAGCACTCTCGCCATTGCTTTATTTAAAATTATAGAAACCACGAAAATCCATCCCAATGATCCTTGGAAGTGCAGCAGGGAGAATGGGAGTGTTTGCAAATACCCTGCTGGAGTGACAAATCAGAATGCAGGGCTATGTATGCAGCTTTCACCAGCATAGCGAGATAACTGACCTTTGACAATGAAAAATACTTCTTATATAATAGGAGCTATAGAGGAAGAAGTCTGTCAAAAAGGAGCATGGCTAAAAGGCTTACAAGCAGCCAAGCAGGGTACAACAAATGATCTCTGTTTACCTGGAGCGAGAGAAAGCAGGAGAGCCAGGAATCGGAGGAGATAAAAGGTGTGGTTAATTGCCTCCAAGGACAACTGCCTTTTCTGGCCTGAGACCAAAAGAACTGGATGGTGCCCAGCTACCATTACTAAGCATTCGGATCAATGCTTCTCTAAAAGTATCCTGATTAAAAGGAGGAATCCAAAGCAGAAACTGAAATTCCCATAGACTTCAGACTTTCTGAACCCTTGGGAACTCCTACCCTGAAATAACCTGAAACCTTAAACCAAAGCCATCCCCTGAAGTCTTCTTAAAACCAAACAACACGAAGGATCTACATGGGACCACAGAGCCCTGATGGCAGAGTGGTTACAAATTGCAGGGTCAGTCGCTTGAAACTACCAGCTGCTCCAAGGGAGAAAGACGGGGCTTTCAGCTCATGTAAAGTCTCACCAGAAGGGCTTAACATAGAGGCCTGGCAGAAAGAACTGAGCCTTGCCTCACAGCTGCCTGCACCCTTGGCCTGAGGGCTGGAGTATTCAGATGGGAGAAGAAGGGCAGAGGGGCAATCCCAGACCTGTGGCAGTAGTCATTGAACCTTAGGGGGAACTTGCCGTTTGGTGGGAGTTTAATCGATAGGGACCACCATATATTTAGTACACCGATGCTTCCCCTGCACAGCAACATGACAGGTTCTGATCTTTTGGACAAAGATTTGAACTTGGAAGAACTGATCCAGGAAGTTTCCAAAGCTGAACTGTGTGGAGCAACATCTTACGGGTTGCGACTCAGAGTGGAACTGTGGTGGCAGAGACTCCTCACTACAGTGTCCAGAGTGATGTGTCATGGGAAACATGGATGATGTTACAAGTGCAGGGGCCTTATACCCCAGGGGGTATATCATTCTTTTCTGTTTATATGGGCTTTTGTTTTCCTGCCTTTAGGTTGCTTGTTATTATTTGTGTGTTTGTCTTTTGTTGTTGCTGTTGGGGGGTTAATTGGTCTTATGGGGTTTGAAATTGCCATAATATGACCACCAGAGTAACCCTGAGTTGTGCAGGGCCAAGCCGATGGAGTCTGGGCCCCCACTGAACTCTAACCCCAATCCAAGAAGAGTTATTCTGAAAATATGGCCCTGCTCAATACTCACCCTCATGTAATGATCACTGAAGATAAGGTGCTACAGCAAAGGGTGGTGAAGAAAGCAGATGGTGCCTGGCTATCAATCGGAATAGTGTGTAGGGTCTTAAAGGCTTGTATTCAAACAGCCATCTAAGTGAGGAGATAAGCACACACCGAAGAAGCACAGCAGCTTGTGTGATCCAAAGATAACAGTAATGAAATTCAAATATGACAAAGGGAAAGGTATCAGAGCCCAAATTATGAATGCCCAATCTGTAGCAGGGTATGGAGAAGAGTGGGAGCCCCAACCGTCTACAGAGTCTCTAGTCAGATTAAGCAGCTGGCAGATCCCCTCTAGCCACAGGAAGGGTCTCACACAGCCTTAGTGCCAGATACAGATCGCTGTTATTGTGATTATAGTGGGTAGAACTGGATACTTGGGCCAGTTGACCCCTCTCTTAACCCAATTTAAAATTGTACTAAATGCAAGTATTTCTTGCTTGCTTCATGACAAAATTTCCTCCCTCCCTGGTCTTTTAAATAGTCATGGTGAACTTTTCTTTCTTATTCATTATTTGCAATGTTTATCTCTGTATTATTATTATTATTTTATCCTGACCACTTTGCTTTGTTCCTGTTTTTTACTGTTTCTGTTGGGTTTTCCAGTTTATGAAGCACAGTAGAGGCATAGAGATAAGAACTGATCCAAGGATTTACAGGGGATGTAGGGGGTATAGGAGATAGGGAGGGGGTGGGGGAGTAAGCAATGTGGACGGTGGGATGGAGCACTAGAACTGATGTTGATTACACGACTCATTTTAAAAGCGATTTAACCATGGTGGAAGGGGGAATTTACTAAAATTGATTGTGGTGATGATTGTACAACCCGTCTTGAAAGGATTGATATGCTGAATTGTGTGATATGTGGATTAAGTGCCAAGAAAACTATTTGAAAAGAAAAAAGGTTTTCACAGTCGCAGAAACTCACAGGGGCAGTTCCACCCTGTCCTATAGAGAGTTGCTAAGGGTCAGCATCGACTCGATGGCCATGGGGGGTGTTTGATGTTTTCAAATAGAGGACCAAGTGATAAGGCAACTTGAGGGATTAGACAGGAACCTTGGGCAGCGGTGAGTTTATGTCAATGGGGAGTACAACTGAGAAAAAGAAAATGGATGTACCACTTGAAGACCAAAATCAATGTGCATGAATATCTACGTACAAACAGTTGAATCAGTTCCATGTTTTTGAAAGGCGCACAGGTTAAGCAGGCCCCAAGCTGTTCTTTCTCTTCAGCTCAGCAACCTGATGTGGATTACTACCACCAGCCACCTACCCACCCCGCCTCCGCCCCCTTCTCACGAAGAGTCCACAAGACCCTGCTTGTTCTGTTGTCCTCTCCCTGACTGCAGTCTCTGTGTTGGGTCTTGTAAGTCCAGAAATCACAAGTCTCTTTCCATGTTGATCAACGTTCAACAGCCTGGCCAACCTGGAGACACCAACACAAAGATGCCTGTCGAGGATGAGGAGTGGCCATGCGTATAAAACAGGCACCGAGTAGCTGGTAGGCTCCCATGCACAAAACCTCAGTACCTCCACATCCTGCTAATAAAAGTTTCATCTGAGTTATCGCATTATGGATACTGCAAATTCTCTGAGGCAAAGTTCAACTTCAGAGTAATCCCTACTTTAGTGAGAACAATTTTTGAATTGTAAGATTACCAGAGCCTTAAGAATCATTTGGTGCAAAATTCCACTCTGGAAAGGATTTTTTTTGTTTGTTTAATGCTAGTCAACTCTATTGGAATGCTTACAGTAAGGATTGTTCTCTTCTTTAATAAGTTCATTCTGCTGGTGGGCATGTCAAGTGACCTGTGAATGCCCACCCTTTCCAGCCTTCCGGAGCTAGCTGAAATGTGTTCTGCTGCCAACTCGACATGCTTTCAACAACAAAGGCGTAGCATGTCCTGAGTTTGGGCAAGTTTGAGGATTCCCCGATGTACAGGTTTGGTGACATCAAGACCCAGGTTCTTTCCATGTATTTACCCTCGCATCATCAGCTAGTGGCAAGACGGCTGTGGCAGCTCAAACGTCACTGCAGACACAAGGTCCAGAGAAGAAAGAGGAAACTATCCCCTCCCCGCCACACACAAGCATGGACCATGAACCCTTTCCTTCGCTCAATGCCATGCGCTCATTGGCCGCCACTAGTCACTTGGGATGGAAAGGATGCAGAACTCCACTGTGATGCCCGCCACCCCTGCGCACCCAGGAACCTCACGACAAACTGAGTTCTCCCTGTTGCTGCACTCCAGAACACGGCACCGTCTCGTCCTCCCAATACCCTGGTTAGACCTTCTCTGGATATAATCTTGTTGATTAGTTTTCTCCTTAAAAAAAAAATAAGAAGAAGAATGGTACCCAGAATGGAGCAGCATTCTGGGTAGAATATGTGAAATTGAGAAATGCCAGGCTCTGGGAGCTGTGTTTTATTAAAGTAGCTTACGTGTGCGATCGCCTTTTTAGTGGCAACATCTCAGGTGATTGCTTTATTAAACCAGGAGTCAACTGTAAATCCAGCCGTCTGTTTTCACCAGCTGGTGTCAGGGTGGATTTCTGCCGTTCTGTACTAGTTACAATGCTTTTATGGACCTATGAGCAGAACTCAGAACCATCCCTATCGAAGTAGATCGAGGTAACTTTGAATAATGTTCCTGCCACTCAGTTTAATAACTACTCGGTCACCTAAAAACAAAATGTTCACAAGGATCTACATATAAGCCCCTCCCAGGGGGATGGATACAGAAAAGTGGGAGAAGGGAGGCAGCGGTCAGTATAAGACATGAAAACATAATAATAATTTATACATTATCAAGGGTCATTCGGGGAGAGGATAGGGGAGGGGGGAAAAATAAAGAAGCTGATACCAAGGGCTCAAGTCGAAAGAAAATGTTTTGAAAAGGATGATGGCAACAAATGTACAAATGTGCTTGACACAATGGATGGATGGATGGTGCTAAGAGTTGTACGAGCCCCCAATAAAAAGATTTTTTTAAATGTTATCCATCTACAGTTTGATATAGGAGTGCTGTATCCCACAAAGTCAGAGAATAATTAAACAGAAAGGTTCAAGACCATAGCCTGTGGTGCCCCAGCAGACAAGTTTTCAAGGATGACCATTAATGAATGACCAGGAATCCAATTACTTCTGAGGTTCTGCTGATAACAGCCATCAAAGAGAGGATTTTGACTAAGCTTGGGAGGGCAGTCCTGGGGCCTAGGACACACAGCTGAGTACAAAGAGGGCTCAATGAGGGTGAACGACAAGGCATGAAGGTGCTGAACCAGAAGGCTGCCACGCAGGTGGGTCATAATAGAGAAGGCAAAAAGAAAAAGAGCTAGAAGTTCATCCAAAGACAAATTCAGTTCCTTCCAAATTTTACTCAGTACACACCGTGTTTCATCAGAAGTAAGACATCCCCCCAAAATAAGACCTACTTACAGTTTTGCCTCTCGCTGAAATATAAGGCATCCCCCCAAAAATAAGGCCACCCCAATAATAAGGCCCCCCGAAGCTACCATAACTCTGGACCGTAGCAGCGGGCGCCGCCACGCAGCCCACTGTTGGCTGCAGCGCAGCCGAGAAGACAGGAAGTGCAAGTAAATGTACCACAGATTGTTGTAAATGGAAATAATGGTAGCAACAAGAAATTCTTGATACTGTAGGATTCACAGTTTGTCTGGTTATGCTGGTTTGTGATGACAACTCCTACCGTACCGTATACAGGTAATAAATTTCCTTTTTTGTTGTTCAACAATAAATGTGTACTGTATTCTTCTTCATGGAAAAATAAGATGTCCCTGAAAATAAGACCTAGCGCATCTTTGGGAGCAAAAATTAATATAAGACCCTGTCTTATTTTCGAGGAAACGGGGTAGGTAGCAGCAACTGTACCTGGGATACTGAAAATTGTGCCCAGCTCCCAAGTCATATACTGACTGTGTGCATCTTTATTATTTTGGTCTGTAATTAGCCAGGTGAGCAATGGCAGATAGAGATTTTGCCCAGACACCAAAGATCCCGGCTTCTATAGATGCGGTTCTCAGAAAGCTAATGATATCCTTACCGCTTTTACCCTAGTGGAAAAAGATGCAAATGCTTACGTGTGTGTTTGCATTTTAATAGAGTAAGAGACATATACTCGGCTATAGGTATACAGGTGCGGGATCGGCAGTGTTTCATTCCATTGTACAAAGGTGAGTCAGAATCCACTCCCTGGCACCTAACAACAGCACCAGAGAGACAGAGTATAGAGCAATCTAGAAATAGAAACACATATACAGACACTGGAGGGTACTTTAAAAAGGACATGTACACACATGCACACAGACATGAGGATGTGCTAACAGAGCAACAACACATAAACGCCAGGGAACTAAGTAGGTAGTGTGAAAGAGTTAAGAGCCAGGTAAACACCTGTTCATTATCACATCTAGTGTGAAAGAGTTAAGAGCCAGGTAAACACCTGTTCATTATCACATCAGCTACTCCTTCACTCTTCCATCTTGAATAAGAAGTCATTTATCTGTAAGAGGCCTATTCTCCAGGTGGATTTTCCATGCTCGTGCTCGAAGCGTTAGAGCAACTTGATATCATAACCCTCTCTACAGTTGGTTCCCAGATCTGGAGGCACCGTTTCTAAGCACCGAGCTGTGAAGCAAAAAGGCCACGAGGCGGCAGAAGGCCTCCAGGGTGACAGCCTTGGGGACCCGCTGGGCAGAGCTGCTCTGCTCTGTCCGTGAGGGTCCTTGTGAGTCAGAATCGGGTGACCCGCACTGGGGTGGCAGCTTGTTTCCCTTCCCCACCCTTGCAGCTAGACCAAGGGACTCCAGGTTCGAACCACGGCTGAAGTCTTCTCAGCTCCTGCCTCCTGCCCGGAACGCCTTTCCCTTAACCCTAAAACCTTCTCTGCTACCCAGTGACACTGGCTCGTGGCTGTTCACCTTTGCTGGCGCCACATCTCAGCCCGGAAGACATGGTCTGGACGCAGAGCACATCCTTTCTTTCACCTCCTGTTTGACTCCTGAGGACAGCAGCAGCCTCCAGGTCAGCCTGTGTGGGCATGACCCCTGGGGAGGAGCGGGTGGGCCCCGACCATCCTCTTTCCCCCCATTAAGAGAGGCTTTTGTAGCCACTTCACCAGCTGACACCAAGTCTTTCCTCGGTTCTCTAATCAAAACCTTGGCAGGGTTTTACATAAGATGAAATTTACATTCAATCATCACCATAGCAACCATCACCCAGAATTAGATACAACTCCCCCCACCCCTCCGGTATAATCTACCTTAAAAAAATAAAAAAAAAAGCTGCAAATCCAAGTTATTCAGATAAGCATTAAAAGCCTATTTTGAAAAACTACATTTAAACAAGCTGTAACAAGGCTCTAACACAATCGTGTGGAGTGGTTTTTAGACACTTAGCACCATGCTGTTAGTCCCTGGACTGGTTGCAACGACACCGCTGAAGCCTCAAGGATTGAGCCTGGAGCAAGGATCCATTAAACCAGACCAAGGCTTTACGCATAAGAACCATGCCTGGGAAGTTGCCCCATCTAAGAACCCTGAACTAAGGCAGAGAATGATGATCATTTTCAAAAGGAGATTTTGCATCAAATTTAAAAATCCATAAAACAAGGTTCTGTTTGATTATGCTATATGTAACTGACAAATCTCTTGCAATTTCCGGGATTCACTAACTAGCTGCAGAGAAACGAGTCCCCTGTGAATGTGACAAGGCTGCATGGAAACTCTGCAAAGGTAAGAGAGAGTAAAGTACAGAGATCAGAAATGTATCTGTTAGGTAGGTTAGCAAAGGGCTGGGAATGTCTGTTAACGCGTGCCCAGAGGGCCAAGCTGGGGAAACAAAGGAGTGGCGCACTGCACATGCTCAGGGTTCCCAAAGGTAGGCAGGGGTGGGCATGAACTTGAATTGGCCCACCGAGGCCAAGGTGAATTCAATTCAGCCAATGGGGTCGATCAGGGGTCGTCCACCACGCCTCCCCGTGGAATCCTTAAAAAGGCAGGAGCCAGAGTCAGGGGAGAGAGAACTTAGGCGCAGAGAGCTTCGGCGGAACTTTGGCACGCTTTGCAGGACCGAGCCGCTTCCAGCCAGGACGCATGTCCGGGAGGAGCCCCTTGGGTGCCGTGTAAACCTGAAACTTCTAACCTTCATAAAACTCACTTCGATCGGCGTGAATTCTTTCTCGCGCGGAGCCAAGGACCGAGGTATAAATCTAGCTCCAGAGAGATCTAACATATCCACCCCCGCCCAAGAGACTCACGGTTTTTGTCTTTTTTTTTCAATGAAGCAAGACGCTGGGTATTTGAAAATGACACAAGCGTATCACAGATTTATGAAACGCGCAGAAAAGACACCATTTAGAAACTTTACCAAAACAAACAACAACAGAAAACCTGCTCTGAAACTGGCCCCACCGACTAGTTAATGGTTACCATCCCATCATGCCGTTTCAACAAGGTCTTTAGCCTGAGGCACCTCCTGGTGGGCTGGAACCACCAACCTTTTAGCTAGTAGTGGAGGGCTGACTCATCTGCATTGGCATTGAGTTCATGTCAGCTTACATCAACTCTTTAGCAGGGTAGAATGACCCTTGTGAATTTCTGAGACTAACTCTTTAGGTGGGGATTGGAAAGGCCCATCTTTCTCCCTCGGAGTGGCTGGTGGTTTCAAACCTCAGACCTTGCGGTAAGCAACCTAATGCCTAACCACCATGGCAGCAGGGCTCCTGTGCCACCGGCGATGCCTCCAATGACTGTTATAGTATGCTAAATGCCCCTGAGAGCCGGGAGTTGTGCAAGGAAAGGAGACACCGTTCTTACAGAGTCTCAGTCACTCCTTCCCATTCCACTGGTCCAGCAAGTTAGCCAAGGGGACAAGGAGGTGACAGTTCCTAATAGTTGCCAAATGTTCTCATGTGCCTGGAAGTGAGACAGCTTACATAGGAAGTGCAATAATGTACGTAGGAAAAGAGCTAGACCAGGAGTGATATGCTGGATTCTTCTCAGGTGCCAACTCCAGGGGAATGGGAGGGGCTGCCGCCAGCCCCGAGAGAGACCCATGCTGAGACTAAGCTCCAGCTCAGTGCGGACAGGTGCCCTGGACCCATTAACGAAATCGAATCTAGCCGAAGGGAGGCCTGCATTGTACAGTCTGTACCACTGTCCAAAGGGGTGTGTGTGTGTGTGTGCGCACGCTTACACTGCCAATGGTTCAGTTAGCAGCTGATCAATAAATGATTTGCTCCACTCAGACAGACTGACTTCCTTCCACATCACTGGCAAAGATAAGGGCCAAATACTATATGCAAATACATTCTATGTTAAAAAAAATAGTGGCAGGTGGGGGAGAACAGGCATGCCTTAAGAAAAAAACTATGAGCTTACATATGATGCTGTCATATCAGCTAGGAGAGCATTTGAGTTGACATCTCTGATAAATGGGCCATGTTGACAGTTAGCAAGGAGAACGACCTGAGGAAAAGGTTGGTGTCCTCTAGTAAGCAGCTGGAGCGTCTAATCAATATGTGCATTGCAACTAACACCTGGGCACTTGGTTTTGCTTGTTTGGTTGTTTCTTGGTGTAAGCAAGATCATAATCTCCCAACACAGCCTCCTCGTAAGGATGCAGACGTGCGTGGCTTTTGTGGTCAAAAGAAGCAAAGGATGTCTTTTTGAGCATGTCAGGGCTGTAGACTTTTGAAAATTGGAAATAAACATATCCACAAGAGCCACAAAATTCAGCTTGTGAGTTATTCACGTCTTGCCTTTTTTTAATTTTAAGTTTCTTAGATGACCAGTGTCAAATCTAAAATAACCCGGTATGGTTTTGCGGTGATCATTTCAGCAGCCACCAAAGCTGACAAGCAGAAATCTACCAGTGTCATGAGCTTAAGCAGAAGAGAACAACTCCCCATTTCCATCTCTCCCAGCACTCCCCGATTCTGGGTCTTCACTGTTCTGGTTCATGCAGAGAGGCAGAAAGGACATTGACCATCCTCATGTGCCTCCTGCCCTGGTACCACTTTCATGGCTGCGATCACAGCCAAGGGTGGGCCTCCTCTCTCTTGCAGCTGGAAGACGGAGGTCTTCTCCTTGCTCCCATTTCAAAGGGAATTGTTAGACTGCCCACCCGCTGTGGCGGTGCACTGCCTACAGCTTACTGACGATATGCATGAGATGCCACCTGTTTGCCAGGACAGCCCAGTCCTTGAAGCCCTGGCAGTTGTGCAGGGTCATGAGGATCTAAATAAACTAAGCACAGAGAAAAGATCAACGGTAGGAGAATCTTGGTGTGTTCATCAGGAAGAAGGCAGACGAACAGCAAACGTGAGCCAAATCTAGTTCTCCAAATCTCCTCATTTAAGAGCGGGCCCCTTAGGCCAGGAGAGGGGACCCTTCAAGACCTTTTCCGATTATCAAAAAGCTCGTAAAATGGATGAAACTCACTTCCTCTCTCAGCAGGAAAGAGGCAAAAGTTCCAATGATCTGGGGGGGGGGGGAATGTATTGGGTTGTGGGGCCATTGTGAATAGAGAGAGTGAGAAGGCTGGCAGCATCTTGGACACTGAGGCTGGTCTTGAGAAAGGCCAGCATGCCCTAAAACCGACTATGGAGTAGGACAGCCAACGGGGTGGGAGGAGGGGAAAGGGAGAGTCAGAGCCTAGGTAGCCTGGGATCTGGCAACCTTCACCCATGCGCGTGCGCCTTGGAGCCCCACCTCGATCCGTTTCAGACGGGGTGAGTAGACACGGTTCAAGGCATGCACTGCTCACCAAAATACATAAATACATTGCTGGTATAAAATTGAAGACATCACCAGGGGCCAGGGAGAGAGGTGGTGGGGAGCTGGGACATGTCATGTTAAGGGGAAAAAAGAAATGTGATCGTTAGGTTGCTATATTTCATCCAGTGGTCCACCGTTCCACGTGTGGGCTTTAGGAAAAGCCACCTGGGCAGTTTGAGGGAGGATGGCCTGGAGAAGTCGGCAGAATAAACACGAAGACTGAGCAGAAAGCAGTTGCTTGTGAACTACAGTGAACCCTCACCACTTCGCACTTCGACTTCCAGGGCTTCACTCTATCGGCTTCACTCTATCGCGGTTTTTGCCTAACAGCACCCACTGCCTACACCCGCTCCTTCAGAGGAAAAAGACGGCGACCCACCTGTAGAGTACATCCCTTACGTCATTTCATAGGCTATTGATTACAGTATTTGTAAGAACTATGTATAA
>NW_022103968.1:32019819-32043591 GCF_000313985.2 Echinops telfairi | reverse complement strand
CTAGAACCGATTAACCGCGATAAACAAGGGTTCACTGTATAACATTCAAAGCAAATGGCAAAGCAGAATGCCTACAACATTCCCTTGACCAAAAACAACCGAAAAAGGAGAATGTATGATTTTAAAAATTCAATTAACTGAAAAAAATCAAGTTGCAGAACATGCTCACAATGCTTCTATTATAATGCCTGTGTATGCTTCATAAATACACCAAAAGGGTCTAGAGAGAGATACCAATTGTGAATCTATGTGAATCAACCTCTAAGGAAGAGACGTAAAATCTGGGGAGCTGTTGAACATTTTCTTCTAACAATCACCTTGTATTACCTTGATAATGTTTTTAAAGAGATTCGTAGAATGGTAAGTAAATAAATAAAAAGATGACTATATGATAAAATTTCATGATAGTCCTGTGAGGTAGGTAGGCACTGTCATCTCCTTGGCCAGATAATAAAAGGAGCTCTGATGGGGTTGTGACCTAAGTATTGGGCTGTGAACCACAAGGTTGATGTATGGATTGTTATAATATGATTGCCAGGCACCATCAGCTTTCTTCACCACATTTGCTTATGAACCCATTTTGTCTCCAGCGATCGTGTCGGGAAGGCGAGCATCACGGGATGCCAGGTTATTAGAACAAAGTGTTCTTGCATTGAGCAAGAACTTGAGGCCCAATGTCGGTGTGCTACCTTAATACTTAACCTATAAATATATGTACATAGACCTATATCCCTATTGTTACATATTAATATATTCACACATGTACATGCCTATGTCTTGCCTCCTAGATCTTTCCTCTATAGCCGTTTACTCTTCTTCCTAGGGCCTTCCCACTGCACTTTCTGCACCTGCACCCTGATCCAATGAATGCAGCAACAGGGAACTGGTAGGAAGGGGGGAGGGGAGGGGACCTGGACCTGGCAACACAAGGCAGGCCCTGGGGTCGCCAGCAGGGATGAAATGAGCCCCCATCTTCCAAAAGTACAAGGGAAAATTCCATTATCTATTCATTCCATTTCCCCAAGAATTTTATAAAGCCCCTTCCTAAGTCCCGGAGACCTTTAGAGGATGCTAAGCCTAGGAGCTCAGGAGGATTCATTATGTCCCCTGCAGACTCCATAATCCCTCTGCAGCATGTAATACAGCGTCACACCCTCACTCAACTCACTGAGTGGGTGTTTAATAAATATATATTAATGGAAGGGCGGCAGGATCACCTGAAGTGAATGTGAAACTGCATTTGATTCCTTATTTAGATTACGGGTGTTCTGAAAGCATTTTTTTCCCCTTGACATCTCAGGATGTAGCCAGTCAACTCACGCTGGCGACAGATAATGACGATGACCCGAGCGAGCGAGTAATTTAATTGAATCACTCCATCCTAAAGCAACTTCTGTGCTCCAGGAATTCGGCCCAACAGGATTTCTCCTATCTCTGTGCCCACACTGCATGGGCATGAGGGAGGATCCCACAAATAAAAAGGCCGGGATGATGATGTCATGGAAGAAGCCAGTTTGGGGAGGCGGTTGAACATTCGTACTAGGAGGCCTTGCTGTTCAGGTGATGATGATGATGATACAACCCCGATTAAATGGAGTGAATATTTGGAGGTGTGGGGTTGGCACTCAGGGGCTGGACCTGGAAGGATAGGGCTGCCCCTTTATTCATATTCATATCAGACATCTGCCATGGACCATGGTCTCTGCTGGGATGCAATCCAAGCAACTCTGGCTCTTGGTTCAAAGGAGGGGATCTTAAATCGAGTCCTCTCGTGAAGATAAGTAGGGGGCCAGTGAAATAGAGTAAGATCATCCATAAAATGGATGGACACGGAGGTTACAACACAGAGCTCGAATGTAGCAACAATCTGAGGGTGGTGTGGGGCTGGGCTGGGTTCCATTCTGCTGTACAGAGGGTCACTACGCGTCGGCACCCAAACAACACTAGAGAAGAGGGGATCCGTCCCAAAGCACAGAGGGACAGAGGAGCAGGCCATGCCTATGCTATCCTCCTCTGACTGGGCCAGCTTGGGATCCTGGTGTACCTTTAATTTTTACTATAGACGCTTATGAACCAATTGGTTGTGGCTTGTGCCGTCGATGCTGTGTGGAAGATGTATAAAGCACTGCCACGTGCCACGTTTTCTGGACCCCGTGACAGTGCTGTCTGGCATTTAAAAGAAGACAGGAGGTTAAGCAGTGCTGGCCAAGCAGGCACACACACAGGCTGACAGGGGTGGGATGGAATAGTGGCCAGTGACTAGCGTGGTGGAAACTGTGGGTGCTTCCGTGGATGCGCCGAAATGCTATTATGCTTTTCAGCGGCTGGTGGGGTGGGGTGCCCTGCGTATTTCTGTCCTTATCCTTTACCACTCAGCCCATGCCATTTTGCATTAAATCCTCTTAGGGTTCCTGAAGGCTTGTTTGCAGGACTGCCGAAGGTAACATTTGTTTGTGTAAATGTTTCATGCTTTCAGTGTTGTTCCCAGCTGGAGTGGCTTCAACCGGCTTCTTCCTATGGCATCATCCTTTCAGTCACTCACACTCAAAACTGTATTATCGTGTTCCCTCTGCCGAGTCTCCTTTCTCAATGTATTACACATACCCCCCTGCTTTCCACTGGCCACCAGTCGTTCACGCTAACCACCCTAACACGTGCATTAGAATAAAGATTTTGTGCACCGACACCCTCTACGACTTAGGGAAGGAGGTAAAAAGCTAGACCCAACCTTCCTTGCATTCCATGACTATGTGACTCACCACTCCTCATCCCTCCTCTCCTTGACCTACACGTCCAGTCTACCCCTCGCCCCAGGCCCATCCTCATCTCGCTTTATCCTACTGTCCACGCCTAGAGGAGTATCTGAACATGCGGTGGTTGGAAGGCTGGTAGGAGATGATTTATTCTCAAGACCGTACTGGAATTAATCTGACGGGCAGAAGAGTAGGAGTGGGGATACGGATTTCATCTTGAACATGCTGTTGTAGACCAAGCACACTGTTCTTCTAGGTGGCACATTTATGTGTTGGGGACTGCTGCAAACCTAAGGACGAACAACCCTTCCTCAGGTTATTCAGTGGGCCACACTGCATGACAGGGTTTTGACTCCTTCTGCCAACCAGCACTGCTCACCCACACCCGAGAGGAAGCTTTGCACACAACACACTCAACCTGATATTTGCACGGTACACAATACTGATAGCAAGGGGGTATGCTGCGATAAGAATCAAAGGGCCAGGGTGAGTTGGCAGAGGAACTTAGCAGTTGATGCTATCTCAGTAAAATACTCACAAGCCTGTGGAAATTTACTATAACATTTCATCAGAAAATCTTCTGTAGGGGGGGAGGGGAAAAAACGAGGAGCTGATACCAAGGGCTCAAGTAGAAAGCAAATGTTTTGAGAATGATGATGGCAACAAATGTGCTTGACACAATGGATGGATTGTGTTAAGAGTTTTACGAGCCCCCAATAAAATGATTTTTTTTAAAAGAAAGAAAATCTCCTGTAATATAACGAGGGCGGAATCTTTGGTTGCATCACCATAACCAAGGCCACCGAACTGCACGTGTAGAAACCTTCTAATCGGCGCCTGTTCTGCTATGCACATTCTCAACAACAAAGGCGATATGATTTTCTTAAGAAGAACGAGAGAAAGCCCTGGAAAATCCAGTTGCCGTTGAGTCTGTTCCGACCCAGGGCGACCCTGTGCGTCAGAGTAGAATGGGGTGCCACGGGGTGCCACAGGGTTGATTTGGGGGGAGTGTATCTCCAGGACATTCTTTGGTGATCCTCAGCGTTGACTCAAATTTCCACCCTGTCGGTTAACGGCTCAGCACACCGATGGCTCGCAGCCCTCAGGGACTCCTGGGAAGGCCCTTCAGCTGGGCTGAGAACAAGGCAAGGGCTATACCAAGGCTTGTTTACCATTACCATGGAAATAGCTACACACGTCATTTTGGCCCAATCAACAAAAAGCCCTCCAAGAGGAGATGAACAAGATTCCTTAACGTAGGGCTAACAGCCCTTCTGCCGCTGACACAAATTCCCTTCATAATATCCCCTCCCTCACTATTCCTCTCAGCCAAAGTTGAAATGCAGCTGGTCTGGTCCTTTCCTGCCTTGCCCACGGATTTCTCGCATCCTGGGATGTCTTGCCTCTTGCCCTGACCAAGTCAAACCTCACCTTTCTCCCATGGAGGGGCTGGTGATTTCGAACTGCTGACCTTGAGGTTGGCAGCCCAACTTGTAACCACTATGTCCCCAGCGCTCCTAATCAATGTTTCTTAAAATCCACCCACTAATTCAGCATCATCTTCTCCATGAAGCTCCCTGTTGGCCATCCGATTGGAAGTGCTTTCTTATGTTCTGAATTCCACGAGGCATTCCAAGATCCCAGGGTGACCAAATGGGTGGCACTTGGCGACTGACTGAACAGGTGGCATTGGACTCCCACCAGCAGTGACACACGGGAGCAAGGCCTGGTGATCTGCTTCCATGAATTACAATCCTTGGGAACTCTGGGGAGCACAGTCACACTGGTACACACGGATTGCCTTGGGTTGGAATCGACTTGACAGCAACAGGTCCGTATGTGCCAATCCCACAGCGGGAACCTTCACTGTCGTGGAGTGTGCAGCTCCCTCCTCCTCCACCCCACAGCCAAGCAGCGAGTCCTGCTGATTCTGCCTGCTTTTCGCCCATCGACACGCCCACTGCCTCTGCTCCACGCAAGCCCACATCACCTCTCCCCTGATAAACCAAGAGCCTCCTGGCCAGACTTCAGCCTCCAGTCATGCCTCTCCACAGCCATTAAGATGCAATTCTGATTACGTCATATCTCAACATTACACCCTTCTCTGTCTCTCCGGGGTCTTCAAAACACAGTCTAGGTCTAGATTTACTGGCCCCTTTGAGATGAGGGCTAACCAAGACTGCTGCCCTGAGATATTCTTTGAACCGAGAGCCGAACTCTGCCCTGAAGTCACCTTTCAGCTTAACAATAGGGGTTAGCTACATTTCATAAAGTAAAGAGTATTACCCTGGGGCCAAAATGGAAATTCATCTGCTTTCCTTTACAAAAAAATCATTTAGAGTCTTTCAAAAAATAATTTTTAAAGTTTTAAAGCCTATACAGAAGGCCTGGTGGTGGTGTGGTGGTGAGGTGGGCTGCAATCCGAAAGGTCAGCAGTTCGAAACCACCAGCAGCTCCTTGGGAGCAAGACTGAGCTTTCTACTCCAGTAACTAGTTACAATCTCCGAAACCTACAGGTGGCCACTCACAGTCAGCGCTGACTCGATGGCAGTGAGTTTGGGGGTTTTTTGGTTATATGAAACCAAAATTGCAGGGCTTGTCGTGAATAATTTAATGTGGCTCTTCCAAGCAAAGTCTCTAACTCCCACCACATGACCTTTCCCTGCATGGGTCTGGATAGAAGATGGTAAAGCTAATGACAGGCTTCACCTGTGAGTACTTGTGAACAGCTTCGCCGGAATATCATCCTGCTGTGTACAAAATGAGCCCTCTGAGAAGCAGGAGAAGGGATTTCACTCCTGACCGGCAAGAGCCAAGCATGGAACCCAGCCTCCGAACCTGAACTCCTGAGTCAAAACGATTTAGATAAACAGGGGGGCTTTCACCATCTGATCCTCCTCCCTCCCGCCCTCTTCTTGAAAGCTCTGGTCCAGCTGCTCTTAAACTTCAGTGCCCATCAGAACCATCCAAGGGGCTGTTTAAAAGGCACAGACCCAGTACCTTCCACACAGACATTCCAGCTCACTCGATAATCAGCAGGGCCCAGGAACATGAATATTTACAAAATGATAAGGTCCCAAATAGTTGATTCTGCATCAAAACCCAAAATACGCTTCTGATGCAGACCTCCTGGGGCTGATGCTCTGCGAACACCTGATACAGATACACCAGAAATGGCCCTGGAAACACAGAGTTTCGAGAAGTCACTGGGGGTGAAGATTAGGAGAAAGTAACTTATTATTTCCGTACCACGTCCACAAAATGGGGACAAAAATAGTGTTTGTCTTGCAGGTTAAAATGCAGTGAGACCATCACTGGAAAAGGCTTCGCCCAGCATTTCTCATGCTGCCAACCTCCAGCTGGTGGCAGCCAGTGCCACTGCTGCTGTTGCTATTGCCATTACTGGGAAGGAGGCAGAAGGCAAACATGACTGGGTCTTTTCATTTACAGGGTCCAGGTCACATCCCAGGAAGGTCTAGGCTATTCATCACAAGGTCAGCAGTTTAAACCCACCAGCCGCCATGTGGAAGAAATGTGAGGCTACCTTCTCTCGGAAAGATTTAAAGTCTCAGACACCCAAAGGGGCAGTTCTATCCTGTCTGATAGCGTTGCTGAGTTGGAGGGTCCCAACCCTAAGGCTAATGGAAAAGTCAGAGGTTCAAATCCAGCTACTTCTCTGCAGGCAAAAGATGCAGCAGTCTGCGTCTGTAAAGATGTACAGTCTTTGAAACCCTGTGGCCCGATACTCGCTGCCATCGAGTCGATTCCAGACTCACAACGACCCTACAGGGCAGGGCAGAACTGCCCGAGTGAGTTTCCAAGATGGTAACTCTTTACGGGAGTAGAAAGCCTCATTCTTTCTCCCACTAGTGGTTTGGAATCGCTGACCCTATGGTTAGTAGCCCAGACTTCCCATGGGACAGGGGAGTTCTATTCTGTTCTGTCCACCACTGTGAGTCAGGATCCACACTGTGGCAGAGAGGGGTTTTGTTTTTGCTTTATGTTAGAATCCCAACTTTTAGAATCAAAGCTAGCTCCATTAACAATCCCTCACAACCGAATCTTAGACTCCATCAGCATCTTTCCCCACCTTCTCTTCCAGGAACAGGGCAGCAGGCACCATGCCCTGAGGCAGTCTGCTCCAAGACATGCCAGGGGGCAACACTGCCTTAGAAGCCTGCTTGCCAGTCATGGCTGCCCTTGATCTTAATATGCCCTGTGGAGTCACCTCTAACACAGTGGTTCCCAACCTTCCTCGTGCTGCGACCCTTGAATACAGTTCCTCATGTGGTGGGAGGGTGGGGGGTGGAAGGAAATGGTGTTAACAAACTCAGGGACAAGGGAACAAGTGGTCCAAAACCGACGGCAAGGAGGATGTAGGAGTCCTGGTAGGGCTTGAGCAAGGGTAACATAACCGAGAGGAAATGCTGAAACCCGAATGAAGGCTGAGCATGATGGTGGGACAAGAGGAAAGTCAAAGGAAACAGAGGAAAGAACTAGGAGGCAAAGGGCATTTATAGAGGTCTAAATACAGCCATGTACATATGTAAATATATTTATTTATGATGAGGAGGAAACAAATCTATGTGCATATATTTATAGGGTTAGTACTAAGGTACCAGATGGACATTGGGCCTCCACTCAAGTACTCCCTCAATGCAAGAACATTTTATTCTATTAAACTGGCATTCCATGATGCTCACCTTCCCCACATGATCGCTGAAGATAAACGGGTGCATAAGCAAATGTGGTGAAGAAAGCTGAGGGTGCCCAGCTATTAAAATATACAGCATCCAGGGTCTTAAAGGCTTAAAGATAAACAAGCAGCCATCTAACTGAGAAGCAACCAAGCCCACATGAAAGAAACACACCAGCCTGTGTGATCATGAGGTGTCGAAGGGATCATGTTTCAGGCATCAAAGAAGGAAAAATCGTATCATTGTGTGTTTGCCTTCCCGATATGATTGCTGAGGACAAATGGTGGCATAAGCAAGTGTGGTGAAGAAAGCTGAAGTTGACCGGCTAGCAAAAGATATAGTGTCTGGGGTCTTAAAGGCTTGAAGATAAACAAGCGGCCATCTAGCACAGAAGCATCAAAGCCTACATGGAAGAAGCACACCACCCTGTGTGACCACGAGATTTCAAAGGGATCAGGTATCAAGGATCAAGGAACAAAAATCACATCACTGTGAATGAGGGGGAGTGCAGAGTGGAGACCCCAAGGCCATCTGTAGGCCACTGGAAATCCCCTTACAGAAGGGTCTCGGGGAGGAGACGAGCCGGTCAGGGGGCAGTGTAGCAAGGATGAAACATACAACATTCCTCTAGTTCCTTAATGCTTCCTTCCCCCACCCCACTATCATGATCCCAAGTCTACCTTACAAATCCAGTTGGACTGGAAGATGTACACTGGTACAGATAGGAACTGGAAACACAGGAAATACAGGACAGATGAACTCCTCAGGTCGAGTGGTAAGAGTGGTGATACCGGGAGGGTGGAAGGAAGGTGGGGTAGAAAGGGGGAACTGATTACAAGGATCTACATATAACCTCCTCTCTGGAGGTCGGTCAACAGAAACGTGGGTGAAGGGAGACATTGGACAGTGTAAGATATGACAAAATAATAATGACTTGTAAATTATCAAGGGTTCATGAGGAAGGAGGGAACAGGGAGGGAGGGGAAAAAATGAGCTGATGCCAGGGGCTCCAGTGGAAAGCATATGTTTTGAGAATGATGATGGCAACAAGTGTGCTTGACACAATGGATGTATGTATGGATTGTGATAAGCGTTGTACGAGCCCCAATAAAATGATTTTTAAAAATAAATTTTAAAAATAGCATTCCCTAAATTTATCACTCAATCCTTTTTCTGAACTACAAAGACAATTCATGATTTCTTTATTTTTCAAACAAATGTAGTAAATAACATTTATTAAAATTCATGTCTAATAAAAAATAAATCAAGTAAATTATTTTCGTTGCTACTTCATCGCTGTCATTTTGCTACTGTGATGAGTGGGGTGACCCTGTGAAAGGGTCGTTCGACCCCCAAAGGGGTGTCCTTGTCCCGTGACCAGTCCAGAGCCTCGATTTTCACGACGGCTCAAAATTCCATCGTTCGACGGTTCCAAAACCAAACCAAACTCACCATCAAGCCGACTCATGACACTTTGTAACCAAGTTGGGCCAAAGGACATTATATTGGGCGAGCCTAAAACTGCCGAGAAAACCTAATCGACCCTTCTCCACGAAACCAAGCAACAGCAGATCCGGGCCTTCGCAGGGCCCACAGCCTCGCTCTCGCCCTCTTCCCCCCACTGGCCCCCTTGCTCTCTCTGGCATCCGCGCCCTCCTGCCCTCGCTCCCTCAACCCCTCGATCCCTGGGACCCCACCACCACCAGTTCCGCACATGTGGGTGCTCTTTTCAACGAGGCAGCTCACGTCTAGTGGTGGGCCCTTTGAGCCTGGAAAACCTGCAACGTGTCCTTTATTGAAAACCCTCTTGGCGTACAAAACGGGCTCCCGCGTGACTGCTTTCATCGAGCGAAGCCCAGAACCAAGGTCTGAGCCACTCGAGAAACCTTACATGGATGAGGTCCCCTAAACTGGTATCGTGCCCATAAATAACAGCTTTCACCCATGGCTCCTCGACATGTTCACTACAGAAACACAGGCTGGGCCACCTTCCCCGGGCTGGGGGACAGCCAAAATGAGAGCGTGAAGGAGTGGAGGGTGGGAAGCTGTAGGTAGTCTGCCAGCCACCCCAGCCATGGCGACCAGCTCTCCCAGCGCCGGCCAAAGCATTTTCTCTGACACCAATACTTCTGTTCATAAATCCTCAGGTGGATCTTTGTTTTGTGGCACCGCCGCTGTTGTTCATGCTTAGCTTGCCTCCAGCTAAACCTATTGTGTCTTCTTCCAGAGGCTGCTCTTAAATTATATATAAATGTCCCTTGATCCTGCTCCAAAGGAGCAAGGAGCTCTTGTGGTGCTGCCAGGTAAGCTCTGGGCTGCTATCCTCAAGGTTGCCGGTTCAAACGTACCATCCACTCTGAGGGAGCAAGATAAGGCTGTCTGCTCCCCTAAGGATTTATAGGGCCTTGGACATCCTATATGGATCCCTCTGAGCCGAAGTTCACGAGCAGGCAGTGGGCTGGGTTATTGCTGCAGGGCATTGTTTAGTATGAGAGCTTTCAACTCCGTTTGCAAACTTCACATAAATTCAGCTTCTATTTGAATTCTGACTTTTGACTTTGACTCAGGAAGCGTGTATTTAAATGTAGATTGCTGCAACTCCCCCAGCCAGCCCAAGAAGGGGCACTTCAGGGGACTTGCCTGGGCGGGTCCTTAATGGGAACCGGGGTACCCAGGGCCCCAAATCTTGAATCCTAACACTCGTTAGAGGGCCCCAGAACCAATCCTGTGATCCTTTCTAGTCTTTAATTGTGTAGATGTCCCTCCCACAGTCCTTTCCCTGTGTCTGTCGTCCTTCCTGGCCTGTAATCTTTCCAACGATTCCATTAGATGTGTGGCGATTTCATTAGATGTGCGCCTATGAATCCTCTGGACATCATTTTGGCCTTGTGTGATGCTCTCCTTCATCCAGATGCTTGGTCTCTGTACCATCTAAGACTTAATAAAGGGGTCTCTATAAAATATACTCAAATTTGGTGTCTGGTTTTTTTTCTCCTAGAACAATGGATTTAATTATTTTCTTGGATCTCTGAGCAGGATTAAAAAAAAAAACCCTTTTATTATGAATTGGGTGAAAGCTTATAGAGCAAATCAGTTTTCCATTCAAATACTTCATACACATTTTGTTTCATCTCATTGAGTGCAATCTCCACAATGCAACTGACTTATCCTACTTCTTCCCTGTGTCTCCTGTTCCCATTCCTCCTTCTTCCCTAACCTTTCCTGACTTTGTCCTTGGGTATATGCTGCCCTTTTGATCTCAAATGGTTGATTACTTTAAAGCTTGTATACCTCCCTAGAGTTATTTTTCCCCTAATAGACATGTTTATTGTTTGGCTGAAAACTAAGCCATGACAGAGTTTATTTCCAGACCTGAAGGATGACTAAAAGCCATCCTCTCAGTAGTTTATTGAGCAAACCTGGCCGATAAACACATGTGGGGTTAACTGAAGGGTGGAGGGATAAATGGCTCAGTGAGCCTCGCCTTTCAAATTCTCAGGTCTCTTGCTTTGTGATGGTCAGACCAGGGTGCAGCTAGCTGCCTTAGCCAGTTCCCTGCTTCAGCTGGCAAGGCTCACTTCCTGCAAGACATCCCCAAGGAGAAGCCACATGGCCTTACCCAACGCAGCCCTGGGTGCTGGAGCAGCCGTGTGGAGACCCCTGCCAGCACTGAGATGCTTACAAGTTCACTGATTCGGCTTTCCTCCTGCAGTCGGTGTCATGGCGAATGTTTTGTGAGATGGAGGACTTTGTGGATGGTGTCAGATATATGGGTTAATGTTGGATTTGTGGGTTTGGGCAGCACTGAGTTGGGATGTTTTCTTGATGTATACTTAAGCTTTATTAAAAATTCTCTCTTATACACGAGCTTCTGTGGATTTGTTTCTCTAAAGTACCCAGACTAACACACAGGGATTCCATCAGCCTCTACATGACACCAGTAAGGCTGGTCTTGAGTTTTGTTCCACATTTTTCTTCTAGTCTATCCAGGACCGTTTGATATTCCTTTTATAGCAGTTGTCCATGGTAGCTGGGCACCACCTACTTCTAGTCTCAGGGTCACGGAGGCTGAAGTTTACATGATCTATTAATCCACGGGACTAATTGTTTCCCTGAGTTTCCAATGATCTCCACTCGTCTTCCCTCTGGTCAGGAAGAGACCAATAGTTGCATTTCGATGGCTGCTAGAAAGTTTTCAAGACCCCAGTAACTACTGTGTTATGCCAGCTGATCTGGCACCCCGCAGTTAATGAGTGGTCCCGAGCCACCCGGCCCTGCCACTTATTCCCTCAAGGTGTCTGGTTATAACTGACAAGTATAATAACTTTGCCCCCAGTATCCCTGAGAAAGATTTTATGTTGTTCCTTAATAATTTTCTAATCATTTTATTGGGGCTTTTAAAGCTCTCATAACATTCTATACATCGTTTCAAGCATATTTGTACATATGTTGCCATCATTTCCAAAATATTTTCTACTTGAGCCCTTGGTATAAGCTCCCCCACCCTTCCTCCCACCCTCGCGAATCCTTGATCAATTATATAGTGTGTTATTATTTCGTATCTTACACTGTCCGTTGTCTCCCTTCACCCACAGTTCTGTTATTTGTCCCCTGGTGGGGAGGGCTATATAGCCAATGTTGTGATGAATCCTTAATAAATTTTAACTTATCCTTAATCATTCCTTCCTTCTAATATACTGTTAGATAGACTAGAACTTGAAACTTTCAAACTATAGTTGCATATCAGTACACGCATAGCTGCAGCACTGCTAATTTTTAATTATAATTTTTAAAATTAATTATGAGCGCTTTCATCGAGCTTCTCTAAATTTTTTTTCCTAAAATTTTTTAAAGTCCTAATCATCATTCTAAGATGACTGTCCAATCTGGAGGTCATTGTGAACTTGATGTATGAACTCCATGAGTAGGTTACCATGTCTGCAGTCTTTGATATAATTACAAACTATGTCTTTTTTTCTTTTCTAGGATGACTGCCCAGAAAAATCACATTTTCCTTACTGGAAGCTCTGAAAAGGACCCCCCTAGATATCTCAGATCTCTATTATTCAAAGGGAACTCCTTGATCCTTACTCATCCTTCAAAATACCAAGTAATAAAGATATTATCAGATCAGCTACGACATAGATGACCTAAGAGAAGCCCAGGAAGGAGTTTTCCCAAGGCCTGTACAGTGCCACACCCATGCCAGGCACTCAATACGGTACAATAAATACTTGTTCAATAGAAACATAAATCAGCATCACTGCCGTTGCCTATGCAACACTAGGCAAGTCATCGAACCGCTCTGGGACCTACTTTGTCCATTTTAAACTAAAGGGTCTGTGTCAGATGATCCTGCAGGTTCCTTTTTCAATGTTAACACTATGTATTTCCATCTTGTTGTTTTGCTGTGTGACTCAGACGCTTCCCAACTCAGTTTGCCCAATAGAGACTCTCCAACTAGATTTTGCTTCCAGGCAAATCTTAATCACACTAACATAGCTGACCATGGACATGAAACAATGTTTAAAACTTCCATAACCTATGGGACTCTGAATTCCAAATAAAACACTTAGGCTGCCAAAGAACAATATAATTGTAGAGGGGAGGGTGAGGTGGAAAGGGGGAACCGATTACAAGGATCTACATATAACCTCCTCCCTGACGGATGGACAATAGAAAAGTGGGTGGAGGGAGACACTGGATAGTGTAAGATATGACAAAATATTAATAATTTATAAATGATCAAGAGTTCATGAGGGAGGGGGGAGCGGGGAGGGAGAGGACACAAATGAAGAGCTGGTACCAAGAGCTCAAGCGGAAAGCAAATGTTTTGAGAATGATGATGGCAACAAATGTGCTTGACACAATGGATGGATGGATGGATGGATGGATTGTGATAAGAGCTGTACGATCCCCAAATAAAATGATTAAAAAAAACACATCAGAATCAAAGATCTTCTCTAGCCAGGAACCACGTTTGCAAACTGGCATTCGGTTCTAGAAAATAGCAAGCAGGTTGGCTCAGTTTGAAATGTTAGATATCATATCCTGCAAAGGAAATGTTTTCTCACATTTTACATGCTCATTAAGAAAGAAAAGGCGAGTCAACAGCTAATAATACTATTTCCTAATGCTAGTTTTGCTCTCTGTCCTATCTTATTGCAAGCTTTAACTAAAGCTATAGCCTCAAACATTAGCTGAATGTGTAAAAGGAAACTTATTTTAGTACAATTTAAGTCTAGAGCATTTTCATTTCATCATCAGCCTTCCCCACTGTTTCCTGTGTTATCAGATGTGAGTTTGTGAAAAATAGAAACTTAAACACAAAATATGCATTCTTTTAAATAAGACCCTAGTATGGAGCTAACCTTGTAGGGGTGATGGATAAGATGCACATATTTTTAAAACATACACCCAAGGGGTGGGAGGTGAAAATGATGCAAGAATTTCTAAAATAACTAAACCAAAATTCTACGGGTCTCCCCAAGCACTACAGAAATTACTGATTTTGTTCAGTTCTCTGCATCTTGGAAAACTGTCTACTTAAGTCTAAATTTTACCAAACTGGCTAAATGAGGACGTGTTCTGCCCAGAAGTCCACAGGACAAGCCTTCTGTGGAATCATTTCTGCAACGGGTGGATCAAGAGTCATTTACTGCCGTGTCAATGGTATCCTTCAACAACAGGCATGCTTGAGTCAATCTGTGCCCCTTGAACACGCACACAATCCCAATGATCGACTAGTTTCAGGAATGGCATATCTGACTCTTTTGTGGGGCAGGAAGTCATATCCGATACATTTTTAAATGCAGACATAGAGAAAAGGGGGCTCTCTGTAATGCTTGTCCTACTTTGAATAGGAATTTTCTGTTTACACACGCTGATTACATGTGCCATGGAAATGGGCAACAATCCAAATGTCCCTAAGAGAGATGATCATGACAGGAATAACTTGTTCCCCAACTGACATATTAAAAATAGAGCCAAGAATAAGTAAATGGGGATAACAACCCATAGATGTACTCATCCATCCATCCATCCAACCATCCATCCATCCATCCATCCATCATCCATCCATCAATCCTCCATCCATCCATCATCTATCCATCAATCATCCATCCATCCATCCATCCATCCATCCATCATCTATCCATCCATCCACCCACCCACCATTTACTGACTATATATCATACGCACAACATAGTCAGTAGAGACTAACTTTTTTTTAGAAAACATGAACCCTGTGAAGATAAAAATTGTCTCTGAATGTTTTTTCCCGTATAGAAAAGGTGATTTAAAAAAAATCAATTATTGATTTTGTTCAGTCCTCTGCATCTTGGAAAACTGTCTAAAGTCTAAAATTTACCAAACTGGCTAAATTAGGAAGTGTTCTGCCCAGAAGTCCATGGGACAAGTCTGCTGTGATTTTGGTCATTTCTGCAACGGGTGGATCAAGAGCCATTTACAGTATAAATCACCCTACTTCCCAGACTATTTCAGACACACTCTCAGTCATGTGAATGGCTGGTGGAAACTAAGTGAAGAACTGTCCAAACGTCCTGGAGTAACAGGGAAATCAACAGACCCATCCTGTCATGCCTACTTGCCCCTCAATTCCCCTTCCTCCATCATCTTCCTCCATCATCTTCCACATCCATAAATAAACCATAGACCAAAACGAATACAAATGTTAAATATACGCATTCTTTCATTCCCACACGGGTAATGGTATAATGGTACACTCTCCTAAGCCTGAGTTGGACTAACATTCATAACAGAAAACCATTAGTAAGATGTCATTTACAGTTCTGTTTAGAACTTTCTTGTGAAAGATAATTTATCAGCTGGGACTTGAGAAGCCTTCAAAAAGTTCATGGAAAAATGAAATTCCATGCTGATGGAATTCTCCCACATACTTTTTAAACCCCCTTTGTAAGCTGGGGTTTAGAAAGATAATGGCTTGTGACCCAGAGATGAAATACAAGGCATGGAAAATCATATGTAGTTGCAATTATATAACTCCATGCTATGAATGTCTGGGTTGTCATCTCGTATGTCTCCCCACCCCCCAGCATTTTAAAAATAAAAACAGGTCCACGGTGCCCAAACGATGTGCCCAGGGTGGAAATATAAATCCAAATTCTCCAACTGACTGTCATAACAATCACAGTAAACTCAGATGACACCCTTCCCAATATGACATGAGTCAAATTCTGCTCAACATGAGTCAAACTATGACTCAGTGATGGGTAAAGGGCTCCCGCTTCCCAGCCGCTAGCTCTCCTGGGTGAGCTATGCTGCAGGCAGAATGGCAGTATCGTAAACCGGTACCACGCTGCTTCCCCTCGCCCCGAAAGTCAATCGAACAGAACCTAAGGGAAAGGCCACCTTCGTGGAGTAGGTGAACAGAGGCCCACTGCCTTCTGCCAGAACATGTCACCCATGTGCCTTTCATCATTTCTCCCCTTTTAAAACTCCTAACTGAAAGCAAAGCACGAGCACAGAAATGAAGGAAAACACTGGGGAAATTTCTAAAGCAAAGTTCAGAATGACCCGCCATCTTCCCAAACGTAACCCCTATCAACAGTTTCTTATGTATTCTCCTGGAGGGGGTGGGGTAGTTATGTGCACACCAGTATTTCCAAGTGCAGACATAAGAAAAAAAGTTGGACTCTTGTCATAGATTGAATTGTATCCTCCCCCGTCCCACCCCCCAATATGTGTCAACCTGACTAAGCCCCAGTTCTCAGTGTTTGGTGGCTATATAATGATACGGTTTGGCAGTTATGTGATGGTGTGATTTGACAGTCGCTGTAATGATATAATTCCCCCATATAATATAATCTGATGTGATTATCCTCCATTTTGTCATGTGCTGCAAACCCTAATCTCTGCCTGTGGTTAATGGGGCAGGATTAGGTTCTGTTACATAGGATTAGGCCATGTTCACAATAATTAGGTCAAATTAATAAGGACCAGGTTATATTAACAAGAATTCAGTTATTATGCTGATGGAGCAGGATTAGGGTGGGGCTCGATACCCTTACTCAGCCAGGTCTGATGCAAGGGAAATTTCTCTGGGGTGTGACCTTTTATAAGAGATAAAAGGAGAAAGAAGGAAGCAGACAGAAAAGGACCTATTGCCATCAAGAAAAAAGAGCCAGAAGCAGCCCACGTCCCTTGGGCCCGGGTCCCTGTGCTGAGAACCTCCATGAGAAGGGGAAGAAGGATGTCAAGACGCAGGGAGATCACAAGAACACTGGCCCCCAGGTGCTGAAACGGGACAAGGACTTACCCTTAGAACCAACAGGTGGATAAAGCCTTCTTCTAGAACAGTGGTTCCCAAAGTGGACAGTACCACCCCCTGGAGGGTACAAAATGGTGGGGGGAAGGGCTGCAGAAGCAGATACCTACGTTTTCACTGCGGGGAGCGGAGTGTGCTGAGTAACTTATTTCTGAAAAGGATGCAGTAGGCCAAATGAATCTGGGACCCTATAGGACTTTGGGAAAGTCAAAACACATGCCTGTGCCTCCTTTTCTAAGGCAGTCATTACCGGCCAAATGAACATACGTAAAAATGATTCCGTCCAAAGGGCTTGAAAAGGTAAAGCAGCTGTCACAAGTACCTGCTCAGCTCTGGCACTCTCTGCTCACCACAGTCCCAGGGGAAGCAAGAAGGAGAATGGACCAATGGAACGCCTACCTCCAATGTTTCCGCTCCGGCACAGACTAGGAAATGCAGACAACGACAGGCGCAAGCAGAGATTCTCCCACGAACGGACCCTTCCGTATCCATCCCTCCCTTTCCCCTGCCTCTCACCAATCTCCGGTGACTACAGACACGCAGGTACTTTCCGTGAGGGGCCACAGAAAGTCCGGTCTGGTCTGGCAGAAGGAGCCCATCTGTGGGTAACCAATGAAGCCGCAGCGGTGGCCAGGTTCACGGTCGCACCTCAGGCTCCCAATTCTATGGGAAACATGTCATCCTGAGGGAGCCTGAGACCTTATGGGGAGGAGCGAGCCGTGCCGGGGCACAAACACCGACCGTGGCATTCAATCCCAATCAAATTTTGATCGAATCAATTGCAACTCACAGCAGCGACTCTGTAAGTCGCAGTAGAACTGCTGCTGCTCCACAGGACCCCAAGGCTGTACATCTTTCCAGAAGCAGCTGCCACATCTTCCTCCCAGGGGCCGGCGGGAAGGTTCACACCACCAGCCTTCTGGCTGAACAGTCAACCACTACGCCACCAGGGCATGAAAACAAGAACCGAAAAGCCACTGCCGTCTGGGCGATTCTGCCTCAAAGTAGAACTGCTGCTTAGGGGTCCTGTAAATCTTTATGGGAACTGACAGCCTCCTCTTTGTCCTGAGGAGCGGCTGGTGGGTTGGAACCACTGAGCTTACGGACTAGTAGTCCAATTCTTAGCCCCCTCTAGCACCGGGGAGCCCCTGTGGGCATCAGCCCTTGTTACCTGCTCTGAGTGCAGCTGGTAGGGAGCAGTGCAGTTGGGAGCGTGAACACCCCTTGCTCTGCACAGGGCACAGGGAGCTGGCAGGGGAAGCCCAGCGGCCCCGGGAGAGGCTGTAGCTTGTGAGCAGCACAGGGAAGGAGTTCATCCTTCGGATCAAAGAGCATTTCAAAACTCGATGAGAGCAGCCTCCTTCAGCAGGGGCCTTCAGGAGTCAACTCCAGTCAAGACGAACCCACAGTGCCGAAATAGCAACCCCAGCAGCCCACCGCCATGAGGCAGGAGGCCAACAGAACAGAAATAGTTGACTTCAAGTTGACTTCAAGGGTCAGCCGCTCCGTGTGGCCTCTGCACGCCACCACAGAGGCCCCAAAAGCGGCTGAAGACTTACCGTCCGCCAGGCCACCACACCGGGGAGAGTGCACTGACTTCCCCTCTGCTGCGAGGTTCTGCCTGCCTTCTCCTCGCTAAAGGCTGCCTGCCGCCTGTGACGTACACACAAGTCATGGCATGGCTAAGCACTGAGCCGCGGGGACCACTGTCCCGTGACAGCTGCCAGCCCCCAGCGCCTGAGCTACTTCCAGTTTCTCCAACCACAGGCCCAAGGGCAGGGCACCAGCGTCGGGCAGCACCTCCTGAGGCTGGCTTGAAATTCTTATTCCTGGGCCTCTGCTCCAAGAACCTGCCTCTGTTGGTCTGGCGGGGGGCCCAGGCCCAGGCTGTCCACGCAAAGCTGATTTGGAGACCTTCAGACCAGGGAACTAGGGGGAAGCTAGGTTTCCCCCGAGCTTCTGTCTTCTTCGTATCCCACGTCTCAGGGCAGAAGAGGAAGATGGGGAGAGAAGGCGGAGAGGAAAGGAGGGCAAAGTGAAGATCATCTGAGGCTGAGGGGCCGAGGTTCCAGAGTGGTCGCTCCCAGTGCTCACCTATATCACAGGACCCGCCTAAGCCTCCGCCTTCTGTTCTATAAGATGGATGGAGATATATATATATATATATATATATATATATATATATATATATATATCCCCTCAGGCTTCTGGGAGACCAACAGTGCACAGCGTGTCCAACGCATTAAACAGTCACTATAATAAGTATTCTCCACCCCCCACCCCCAAGGGGGGCAAATAACAGAAATGCGGGTGAAGGAAGACAACGGACGAAATAACAATACTATATGGAATTGATTGAGGATTCACCAGGGTGGGGGAAGGAAGAGAAAAAAGAGGAGCTGACACCCAGGGCTCAAGCAGAAAGCAAACGTTTTGGAAATGTTGACGGCAACCCATGTACCAGTGTGCTTAATACAGTTGAATGATAGCTTGATATAAGTTTTGTGAGAGCCACCCCTAATAAAATGATTAATAAACAATACTTATTTTTAGAAAAGAAGTATTCATCTTATTATTAGATCTTTCCATGTGGGGGAGGCGAGCGTACGGGGCAGTTCTCCATATTACTGTTCCTCTATTTATTGTGGTAAAAACACATGCCAATTGAACCGTTTCCACATGCACAAGTCCGTGGTGCGGACTAGCTTCATCAGCTTGTACTGTAACCATCCCCACTACCCTTTTCCAAAGGAATGCACCACTCTCAGAAGCTCGGTGCTCTGTACTCAGGGACACCCCCTCCCCCTCAGTCCCAAGCATGCGTCCACCCCACCCCCACCTTCCTACTGCTCTGGTAACCTCCAAGAGACTTTGATCTCTACCTGCCAATTTCCCACATGAGCATTTCTGCCAGGGAAATCACAAATGTTGTTAGTGGCTTTAACTAGGTATATAGGGAAGAAGATAAAACACTATGACAACAAGAACATGAAGTAAGGAGGTGCAGGATTCGGGTCACATGGGGAGAAAAGGGGATTCACAGGGCAGGCCTGCCACTCCCATCTCAGGGGCCACCACAGAGATGTCAGGGGTTTGAAATCAACAGAGATTGGCCAAGATTGAAGCACCAGCCTACAGGAAGATTTGTTGTAGCAACGTTTCTAAAAAGTAAAAACTCGAAATAATCTAAGGGCTTCTCTTGAAGACTACAATGAACATACAGTACTTTATTTCAGGAAAACAGTTCCTTTTCAAAGGTCATGAAAGATCCAATGGATGAGATAAAGGCATTTTTTAATAGCCCGATTCCCCCTCCCCACTTTTAAACATTAATATAGAAGTTCTGGTAGCATAGTGGGTTGTGCATTTGGCTGCTAACTACAAGGTGGCCAGTTCAAAACCACCTGCCACTCTGCCGGAGAAAGATGAAGCTTTCTCCTCCCATAAAGATTTCGTCTTGGAAACCCATAGGGGCGGTTCTACTCTGGCCTAGAGGGTCAGTAGGAGTCCAAATCGACTCAGTGGCAGTGAGTAAGATTATACTTTAGCATAATATTCAGATTAAACCCAATACCATCAAATCTATTGACTTCTAGGGACCCTATATAGGCTTTCCAAGGCTGTAAATCTTGACAGAAGCCTCATCACTCTCCCTCCAAGCAGTTGGTGGTACTTGAGCCACTAACCTTGTGGTTAGCAGTCCAATGCTTATCCACCAGGGCTACCAAGGCTCTTTAATATTCAGAGCATCAATAGCAACAAAGAAAAGTCAAATACAGGCCTGTCCTTCCCCAGTTGTCCCCACGCATCATAATTTGGGGGTAACACCAGGACATCTAAAGAGCAAAGAGGATGGCTAGGGTGGGCGACAGAAAGACAGGAAAGCACATAAAGCAGCAGACGTGATCTCTAGGCAATGCCGAATAACAGGTGCATTGGGAAATGCAGTGTCTTCGTGCTAGTGCTGCTATAAGAGAAAAACCACAAAGTGGGTGACTTCCACAAATAGAAAATTGTTTTCTCACGGTTTAGGAGCTACAAGGTGAATTCAGAACGCCTTCTCAGGGCAAGGCTGTCCCTCTGGTGGCAGGGCCTCCTGCTTGCTTCCTGCTTCTTGGAGATCTCCCTTTGTCTGAGCTGCTATCTCACCCCAGCTCGGCTGCTCGCTCCACTGACATGTGGCATTAGGTAAATCTGCCGCACAGGGCCTCTTTGCAGTCTCGAAAAGCAAGGATGTTACTTTGAGGACTACAGTGTCCCTGACCCAAGCCATGGTATGTTCCATTCCTCCCCAGGCATGTGAAAGGGGGACAGTGAGTCAGGAAGACGGAAGAAGAATGGATGCATTTGAACCGTGGTGCTGGACAAGAATAGAGGAAGTGCTACGGGCCGCTGAAAGGACAAATCAATCTGTCTGGGAAGAAATAGAGCCACAGTGCTCCTCAGAGGCGAAGATGGCGAGACTTCGTCTCACGTACTGTGGACATGTTGTCAGGAGAGACCCCTCCCTGGAGAAGGACCTCATGCTTGGTCAAATGCAGGGGCGGATATGAGGAAAAGCCGCCTCCAGGAGATGGGCTGACACAGCAGCTGCAATCATGGGCTCAAGCACAGGGGCATTTGCGAGTGTGGCGCAGGGCCGGGCTGTGTCTTGTTCTGTTGTGCGTAGGGTTACTGTGGATCAGAGCCAACAACATGGCACCTACCAACAACAACAACAACAACAGCCTCCCACTTGTTTAATCTCTGATATTGCAAAAGGAAATGGCCTCCAGATACCCTCTGTGCTGCTGCCTCATTCACGAACAAAGACGACCCACTTCCAAATACGATCATAACCACAGGCACTGAGATTAAGGTTTACAACAAGGATTTTCCTGCGGGTGTGTGTGGAGATGATTCAATCCATAGTCCTTAGCTTAAAGCCCCCCACTCAATACACAACCTGGAAGGAGGAGCCCCTTTGAAATCCAACTTCAGTATCAGTCACAGAGCTGATACCCCACCAGCTATTTTTGTATCCCAGGGAGATTTACAGCAAAGAATAGAGGTCCAGTAGAAAGAGGAAATAATTTCTGTGCTGTACCTGGTTTTTCTCACTTCCTTATTTTAAAACAGTCACCCAACAAGTCCAAAAAAAAGAGAAAAAAAATCACAAAATAATAGTCTTCTCTATGCTAGGGTATCCCTATCCCAGCAGGGACTTTGGGGTGCAGCGGAGTCTGTGAAGAGGTTCCGGATAATTTGCCATCTTCTTTTTGGAAAACACAGAATGACACACGGCAGCACCGGGGGCTGGGAGAAACTTTCAGAACCACCTGGCCCAAGCCCATCAGTCTGCAGACGAAGAGCTTGGGAAACCAAGTGGTGCTTCAGCAAGCGAAGACTCTCATGAAAACATCTGCCCAGTGGGACGTCGGCTGACAGATGTGGAGAAGGAGATGAGGTATAAAAAACTCCAAGCTGGTTTGGTTGGGTTTTTTTTAGTGGACTCATAATGGTAATGACCAGGCTTATTAAATGCAGCAGCAGGACTGCCGCCAGCCCCATTGGTCGAGGCTGAAGGGAAGCCACTGCCTGCGTGCAGGGTGCTGGGATGGGACTGAGTCTCAGTTGGGGAAACGGACAGTGGTGATGACCTGCGGCACGAGGAATGTCGATCATATCACTGAGCATATCTAGAGATGGTCGACGTGGCAGGCTGTTTTGTTTGACAGATATCTCTATCTTACTACTGAAAACAAAACCAAAACAACACAGTGAATCTGCCAGTAGAGGCAGGAAAAGAGAACACAGGCCTGCCTTGACTCTGACCCTCATGGGTGTCCAGGAATTGCCGATGGGTGTCCAGTACTGCTGCCTCCACATCCAGAAAAGTGGAGCTACATAAAAATGGCCCCTGCAAGGCAGGTGGACACAAGGTCACTAAGCTGACAAAGGAGGAGTGGCTTTGTGATTTCCATCCTTGATTGCACATAGTGGCCCCCAGACCAACATGCTACATGAGCAACAGAGTCATCTTGGAGCCTGTCAGAAATACAGGCTTGGGCCCCACCCAACACACCACAGAGTGAGTCAGAATATGCACATTGACAGGACCGACCCCCACCCTACCCCCAGGTCTTCTTGGGCATACTGAAGCATATAAGCAACACTGGTTTGGTAATGCAGCAATGCAGCAAGACAAGAAAGTGTAATTGTCTACCTGGAACCACCATTAACAGCACCCACCTGTCAGTGGATCATAACATGATTGCTTGTGTGATGCTATGGTGCCTGATAGCTATGCTACCAAGATTTCAAATACTATCAGGGTCACCAGGGTGGATGGGTGTATTAGTCTGGGTTGACTAGAGAAACAAATTCATAGACACACATATGTGTGTAAGAAAGTTTTATGTAAAAGAGCAATTGTATATTGAGAAAACATCCAGCCCAATCCAGATCAAGTCCGTAAGTCCGATATTAGCCCATATGTCCAATACCAGTCTATAAATTCCTCTTCAGACTCATGCAACACATGCAATGACACAGACTGCAGAAAGATCACAGGCCAGTGGTGGAAAGTCTTGTGGATTCAGTGGTAGTGGAGACATCTCAATGCTGACAGGGGTCTCCACGTGGCTCCTCCAGCTCCAGGGCCCTAGTGTAGCTCCATGTGTCTTGTCAGCAGGAATGTCTCCCAGGGAGTGTGTGTCCCACCTCTAGCGAGCTATTTATCTCTTTAGAGCCTCCAAATGAGGTCACCAAGACCCGATTGACAGGCTAAACTCCACCCCTTAACTCAATGTTTTTTTGGCCCCACCTCCCCCACCGCCACTTCCCCTTTGCCCTTAATAGTCTCGAGTTGACAACAGGTCATGTAGCCACCACAGTGGATTTCCATGGAGATTCCAGGCCAGAAAGAAAGGTCTGAGAAGCAACAAAGCCCACATGGAAGAAGCACACCAGCCTATGCAATCACGAGGTGTCGAAGGGATCAGGTATAAGGCATCATCAGAACAAAAAATCTTAC
>NW_022103968.1:31994254-32018477 GCF_000313985.2 Echinops telfairi | reverse complement strand
TAAGATTTTTTGTTCTGATGATGCCTTATACCTGATCCCTTCGACACCTTGTGATCGCACAAGCTGGTGTGCTTCTTCCATGTGGGCTTTGTTGCTTCTGAGCTGGTCATCAATTTTGTATTGAGCATTTTACAGACACGTATATGCCTGCAGGAGTCCCCTTTTAGAGGGTTACAGGAATTATGATTGAGATCTCTATTCCCACTATGACTCTAACTGATCTTTCTTCAATAGGGGATTAGAAGCCTCAGGGAGACATGGTAAAGGAGGAAACCCGGTCAAAAGACCAACGTGGTTCTGCTACAGAAAAAGAACGGCCTGTCCTGTAAGGGAATTTCATGATTAAAAATAATAATCATAGGATTTAATCCTATGAAGCTCTTCATACCACAGTCACAGTCTTGGCTGGCCTACTTCCGGTGACGTGCCCTCTCCATCTTCGAAGGCGGTTCATTCTGTCCGCGCACAGCTCTCATTGTTAGAAAGCCTTCCTGAAATGTCTTTCCATGACTCCCACAACCACTGCTTCTCTGGGTAGTTCCTCCTGCTCAATTTCACATCACAAAGAGGTGTTCATTTTTGTTTTCTACCAAAAGTCAAACATACAAACTTTGTATGCCCATTTCTTGTAAGAATGAAGATGTTTGTGGTAACTCGGTGTGTGAAAATTCTATTTTTTTTTTTGCTTTTATTTTGAGGTGTCTTAGGAAGCACTCATGTGTGCAAGAGGAAGATGAAGATAAAGATAGCCACCAGCCCGCCCTCAGGTAATAGCAAAGGAAACTAAGGATGGTGTTAGCGGTTAAATTGTGTGTCGCCCCAAAAACATGGGTTGGCATCCCAGCCCTTGCCAAGGGGGATGAAATCGTGTTTTCTTTGTCATGTTGAGGAGGCCATGCGCACATAGGGTGTGCCCTAAACCTCATCAACTCTGGGTCCCAGAAAGAGCAGATCAGACCAGACACAAGGGAAGACAGCTACCCCTGAGGATCAACAAGAACAAAGGGATGCCTGGGGCTACCAACAAGGAAGGTATCACCAGGCCAAGACCCTGAGAGTGTCTTTGAGCTTCCAGAACTGTGACAACACTAATTTCTGTTCTTTAAGGTCTCCCCTGGTGGTATTTGTAGGACATCAGCACTAGTATTACATCAGCAGACATAAAACCAGAAACCTAGCTTAGGGGTGGGGCTACCTATAAAGAGTGTTAGGTATGCAATGACACAGGAGGTGATACCTTCAAGTGTCTCAGATGCTCTGGCCTAGGGGACTCACTGGTAAGTACAACCCTGGAAGGTATCTTAAATGAAGCCCATTTCGTCTTCTCAGAGAAGAAAACTGGAACCCAGGGAAACTAAGTGCCTTGCCCAAATTAGCATCTAGTTCATAGCAGAGGTTCATGGGGCATCCCTATTCCTGTTCAATGCTCTCTTCGCCACACAGTGTTGGGTTTGCTGATAGCCTGTCTACCATCACATTACTGGGCCAATCATGGGCAATGGCTACGGGACACCCCAAAGCAAACCCAAGCCACACTGGGTTTAAATAGGCTTGACTCCAGATATCTGAATAACCTGATCATTCAGATAACCCAGATCCCAAAGTTCACCAATGCAAGACCAAACAAGAAAGCTAAAACCATCTTACATTAAAGTTATTACCCTTCTACCCCTCTCTGTCCACTCGTTCCCACCTATCCGCTGGTTCTGAACTGCAGGGGTTCCCCGCCAAGCGGTTTCTTTTAATCTCCCATTAAGATAACTTCTTTATGATGAGTTATTTGCTCTTAGAACATAAATATTTGTGAAATAGTTTATTCTTTCTGAAACATGGGAAGCTAAAGCCTCAGCACACTAAGTCAGAGTCTCCAATAACAAGTAAACATCAAATCGATCAGGAACCTAAAGACCAAAAAACCCCAGTGCCATGGAGTCAATTTCAACTCACAGCAACTCTGTACATCAGCTGCAGCCAAACAGTGAAACATTAGAGAGGAATCTTCTTCTAAAAGTCACGACACTGTAGGATTGTAAAGAATCATCTCTTACAGTGAATACTGCGAGATGCTGGTCTACCCCCAATACAGCAGGGAGCTCTGAATGACTGGTGTGGGGACTACAGTGGCCTGGGCAGGCATTGCAGTAACATACACTCATCTTTAGTTATGTCTCCGTACTTTTTTTTTTTTTTAACATTTTATTAGGGGCTCATACAACTGTTATCCCAATCCACACACACATCAATTGTGTAAAGCGCATTTGTACATCGTTTCTCAAAACATTTTCTCTCCATTTAAACCCCCGACATTAGGTCCTCATTTTTCCCCTCCCTCCCCGCTCCCCCCTCCCGCATGAGCCCTTGATAGTTTATAAATGGGTATTTTGTCATATCTTGCCCTGTCCGACTTCTCCCTTCATCCACTTTTCGGCTCTCTGTCCCCCAGGGAGGAGGTCACACACAGTTCCATGTAATCAGTTCCCTCTTTCCTACCCATTCTCCCTTTACCCTCCCTGTTTCGCCACTCACACCACTGGTCCTATAGGGCTCATCTGTCCTGGATTCCCTGTATTTTCAGTTCCTATCTGTACCAGTGTACCTCCTCTGGTCTAGCCAGACTTGTTTGGTCAACATCAACACAATGTAACCCTGCAAATAGGAATTCTGTGCTTTTTCTACCATTGTGTTCTTCTAAAGAAAAAGGTAAGTTAACCCTACAAAAAGACTAATCCATGTCTCAAAAGCATTTTAGGGAAGGCATCTTTTATGAGTCATTTATATGGCAACATGATTAAAGACTTCTTAACTGAGTAACAGAGATCTGGCAACAGTCATTGGTTTTAAAGCAACTTATTCCTTTACTCCTGGGTTATGAGTTATCTGGGAACCTATGTTAGTTTGTTTTTTTTTAATTGTGAATTAGGTGGAGGTTGGCATTTCAGGTCATCAATTTTGTATTCAACATTTTAGTCTACTAATCAACCTCCAGCCCCCAGCAGCCTATCCCACTACGTCAGCATTTTAAAGCCACCGAGAATGAGTGCTGGGAGAGGGGCCGTGGAAAAGAGAAAGATCCTCCACAGAATGGACTGACACCGTGGCTCCAACAATCGCTCAACTATAACAACATGCGAGCACGGTGCGGGCATGGACAGTGTTTCCTTCGGTGCTACACAGAGTCGCCAGGAGTCGAAGGCGCTGACTCGATGGCACCTAACAACAAGAATTAGTGCAGTCTCAGTTCAGTTAAGGATGGACCACGGACGGATGAGGCACCACAGTGCCCACATCACACCAGGCATGGGTAGACGGAGCACATACATTCCCAGGGCCTGTGCTGACTTTGGGTGGGTAAGCTCTCAAGTGCACGAGAACAGAAAATAAAAGCCTGGCTCACTCAGGACCCCCCAAACCCAAAACCAAACTCACTGCCATGCAATCGACGCGGACTCATAGCGATCTTACAGGACAGGGTAGAGCTGCCCCTGTGGGTTTCCGAGGCTGTAACTCTTTACAGGATTAGAACCACCCCTCTTTCTCCCGAGGAGCAGCTGGTGATTTCGAACTGCTGCCCTTTTGGTTGGCAGCCCAACTCATAGCCACTATGCCACGAGGGCCCTGGCCCCATAGCCCACAGTAAGGCAAAATATTAAATAATAATAATAAATTTTAAAAAGCGAAGGAAAGCTGTAAGGTGCGGCCATCCCAGAGTCCACCTTCCATTAACTATGTACTCATGGAGGCCACACTTCCTGAGGCCACTGACGTCATCCACCCTGGCAGAGAAGATCCGAAACGTCCACCTTTAAAACAAGAGAGGGCAAAAAGAAGACACAAGGCTGGTGGGCAACAGAGAAGAATACTTCCCTATTAACATATTGCACAGGGGTGAATAATGCCCACCCAGAGTGGCTGTCTTTTCCAGAACTTCGGAATGTGGCCATATTTGGAAATAAGGTCTTTGCAAATGTAATTAGTTAAGGTGAAATTAAACTGAATCAGCATAGGCCTTAAATCTAACGATGACCCCCTGTCCTCAAGCTGATTCCAACTCACAGCAACCCTAGGGAGGGCTTCTGAGGTTGTAGACCTTAACGGGAACAGATGGTCTCATTTTTCTCCTGAGGGATGGCTGGTGGATTTGAACTGCCGACCTTGCGGTGAGCAGTCCAACGCTTACCAGATTACACCACCCAAACCCACTGCCACTGAGCCAATTCCAAGTCAAACCTCAGACCTTGCATTTAGTAGCTAGCTCAACCGATAAGCCATGACGCCACCAAAACTCACACCAAACCAAGCTCACAGCCATTCTGTTGATTCTGACTCATAGCAAACCTTCATGACAGAGTAGACCTGCCCCTTTGGGTTCCTAAAACTTTAAACTATCTGGCAGGCAGGCAATCTCATCTTTCTCCCAGGGAGCAACTGGTGGGGTCCCAATGCTGACCCTACAGTTAGGAGCCCAACATCACCTGACCTACTGTGCTACCAGTGGTCCTGAACTCCAGCATGACTAGCATCTTTATAAGAAAAGGAGATGTCACAGGAACACGCCTGGGGAGAAGACGCTGCAAAGAGGAAGGTGAAAGCTGGACGGATGGATCTAGACACTGAACACGCCAAAGATTGTCAGCAACTTCTAGAAGCTGCGAGAGGTGAAGAAGAACCCTTCCCTAGAGACTTGGGGGGCCACCGTCCTGCTGACACCTTCATTTTGAACTTCTGGTCTCCAGAAGAGTGAGCGGAGACGTTTGTGTTGTTTGAAGTCACCCAGTTTGTGACTATTTTGTGGCAGCAGCCTTAGGGACGGATGTACATAGGGTCCAAACGTGATGCCTTTTGAACACATTTAGGGCAAGTCTTGATCAGATAGGAACAGCCTGGAAGTGAGGTCTTGGGCAGTCCTCATGCCCCCCAAAACCAAGGCCTCCAGCCCCAACACCCACTGCTTGCTCTCTCTTTTGCTTCTGGCAAAAAAAAAAGGGGGGGTGGGTTTAATTTGTTCTGTGTCTTTCCAGGATGGAGAAAATTCTGGAAAGAAGGCTTTCACCATCTCACAAACCCCAAACAAAGTATCACCTTGCTCCCGAGCAGCCCAGCCCGGCGAGATCCCTACCTTCAGAAACGGCTTTCCGGACGGCTGCCACATAAATCTCAGGCTCATCATCACACGTGAGCTCCTGCCAGTGGGCCCAGTCCGGAAAGAAGTCGAGGAACTCCTCACTGTCCTGCACCCCGCAAAGCAGCCGCACCATGCGGTGTGGAGGGTGGAAGGCTCGCTGCAGAAGGGGCCGAGCGGTCGGCTGGTAGAAGTGCTGCACCAGCTCGGCAGACAGCAGGACCATGATGCATCGGGTGCTGAGGAAGAGGCTCAGGTCCTTGGCGGACAAGGAGGCCCTGGGGTCCAGCCTGTGAGTCAGCATCTTCTGCGTGCGGACCTGCCGACTGGACAGGAAAAGGTCCTGCAGGTACTGACACCAGTCTTCGGCATCTGGGCTGTAGACGAGGAGGATGTCGCACCCTCCAAGCACCCCTGGGAAATAACGAAGTACAGAGCATGTTAAAACCCCTCCTCCTTCTCGGGCTCCCCAAGACCATCCAGATGAGGGGCCTCCTACCCACCATCTTTCACAGTCGGCCTCCAGCATACCTGCCTAATCTCCTTTCTCACTTTCAGTCTACATTCTAACCACCCCAGACGCTCCATCTTTGCTGACAAGTACATACCATTTCCAATCTCTGCATAAGCTATTGCTTCTGTCTGGTATGCTCTTCCCATAGCTGATGTAGAATAGGACGACGATGATGATGATGATAGCAACCAGAACGATCCCAAACATGTTGCCTAATTAGCTCATTTAATCCTTACAGCAACCCAGTAATGTAGGGACTATTTATTATCAGCCCCATTTTACCGAGGAGAAAACAGGCAGGCTCCTTTGCCATAAGACCAGAAGAACTAGATAGTGCCTAGCTACTCAGGAGCAGAGCAAGGATACAAGACCGGAGGCAATCTCTAAATCATGTCCCCCATCCCCAATTTGAAAATGAATTCACACACACACACACACACACACACACACACACACACACAACTGCAATTCCAGGGAGTCAATTCTAACTCATATTGACCTAATAGGCCTATAGGACAGGGTAGAACTGCCCTGTGGGTTTCTGAGACCATACTTTTTAAAGGCATGGAAAGCCTCATCTTCCTCCCTAGGAGCAACTGGTGGTTTTGAACTGCTGGCCTTGGGGTTAGCAGCCTATTATGTAACCCACCATTGCCACCAGGGCTCCTTCCTGATGAACAGACAATGTATAGTACGAGGAGATGCATCAGCGGAAACACCTTCTCTCCTCTGGCCTTGCTGCCTCAGTCAGACCCCTGCCGTATTTGTGGTTCCAGAGAATGTCATTCCATAGCTCCTCTGGTGCCTCCTCTGGTACCTCCTAGGACCGCAGACGGGGCGTGTGCTCCTTTATGTTCCCCTTCCCCAGTACACCTCTGGCGCCCAATACTTTTAGTCAAAGATTCCACAGAAAAATCCTGATCTAAAGTGGGGGAATAGAGCAGAATTTCAACTTCTCATAGAATCCAGATTTTCTGCAGCCATGGAGGGTGAGTGAGACCCCACAACTCTTGCCCTGTTATCATCTTTAAGCCTTAAACCAAAAATATCCTCAGAAGTCTGTGAGGAACAGAAGGATTTCTCTTAAGTTGTCTCCCCAAAATATATGCCAGATTTAGCTTGAGAATGATTGTTCACTAGGCAGCAAAAGTAGGTCAGAGGTTATTCTCCCTAACATCAGCCATCTATAGTGGCTAGACTATTAGTCTGACTCGCCCTAAATAAGACCCACTCCCTTCTGATAAGGATAGTGGTTGTCTGTCTACTTGTAGGAGATACCAGAGAGGTCAAACCCGCCCAAGGATGACCAAGGTTAGGCAGCCATTATCAGCTGTCTAGATCAAGCAGACACCACTGTTTATCCCACAACAAATGTGGGCACACCCCTAGGTCATCCCCCTCCTATTGATTGTATTGCCTATGTCACTACCCCTCCCTGTGACTTAGGTTATTGTCTGCTATCAGGGGACTTGCATGCCTCCCAGAATAGTAATTGTCTATTTTATTGTATGAGACACCAGAATGATCAAACTTGTTCAAGAATGAAATGTATTGCCCCTCTCTGTATGACTCTGTAATCAGATCCCCCTAAAGTGATATGATGCGTGGTTAGCAATAAATAATGAGGCTCCCTGGTTCTCAGGAGGGTGGCTGGGGAAGGTGGCTAAGGAGGATGAGGCAGCGGCTTCTTCTCTGATGGCTAAGCCCCCTCCATGAGGACCATCAAGTGGGGCTGAAGTGAGCAATGCTACCATGAATTGCGTCTGACTCCATTACTTGACTCCGTCCTTTAACTCTCATGCTCTTTATGACTTTACTATATAACCTCTACTTATTATCACTGTACTATTGCGCCTACCGAACCTGTGATGTTTTGTGGGGTTCCCTCTCCCTTTAACCCCACAGAAGTCTTCTTTAAACTGAACAATACTTTAGCTTAACTAAGTGAAGAATGTTTGCCTCGAGTCTTGTGCTCTGCTTTAGAACTATCTCTAGGGGGGTAAAACTATTCGTAGCAACTCCAAAGGTCACACAGGAAATTCAGGGGCAGTGAGTATGTTAATGAGGGACAGGCTACTCAGGAAAGGGGGGCAAGGACGGTTACACAACTTACAGAATGTAATCAATGTCATTGTAATATACACATAGATAAGACTGCATCGTGTCAAAAAATAAATAAATTTCAAAATTAAAACAAGAAACCCTGGAGTGGGCTAGTGACTGGCCCCAGGCCCACAGTGGCAGAGTCAGATTTTGAAGTCAGTGTGGTCCCAGCCCCTTGCCCCTGCCCAGAGGCAGCAGTCATGAACACAGATCCAGAATCAGATGTACCACCTCTACAACCTTGGGCAAGTGACTTAAACCCTCTGAGCCTCAGTTTTCGCATCTGTCAATGGAAACTGACTGGCAATACTTCCAGTATTTGATGCGAAGTAAACCAGATATTTCTTTTAATGTGCAAAATATAGTGCTTAGGGCAGGGGTTCTCAAACTTTTTAAACAGGGGGCCAGTTCACTGTCCCTCAGAACCAATGGAAGGCCGGACTATAGTTTAAAAAAAAAAAACTATGAACAAATTCCTACGCGCACTGCACATAGCTTATTTTGAAGTGAAAAACAAAATGGGGCACAAACACCCAGCGGGCTGCATGAATATGCTCGGCAGGCCGCATGTGGCCCGCGGGTCGGTCGTAGTTTGAGGGCCCCTGGCTTAGGGTATAATAAACCCTCAAAAACCGGAACCTGTGGTCATTTAGCCCCAGATTCATATCAATAATGCATTTCATGTAAGTGGTAATCATGGTGGAATTTCAGCTCGGGCCTACACAATAGGGGACCCCTCACCACACCTCGTTAAGTACCAGGCTTGCTTCTTCCTTCAGTAAGTACAAACGGTCAGGACAGAGTAAAAAGACTCAGCGAAGCATTGAGATAAAAGGGGTTTGGGGGGGATCCCTTGACCCAAACTCTTTGATTACAAATTTTCTAGGGAGATTAAGGGACTTGCTTAAATTTACTCTCGCCAAATGAGCAGCAGCACCAGGACTAAACCTGCAATTGTTCCTCCACTCCTGGGCAGTTCTTTTTCCAATTCCAGCACGAGATCTGATGAGAATAATCCTGTAACAGTTATCTTCCAATCATCCAAGTTTAAAGAAACACGGCCCTTAATAGAACGGTTACCAGTGTTTTGGTCTTTATCTCCCCGCTAATTCAACAAACCATTCTTTGCAAGATCAGGAAGAGTGCACGTAGAAGTTCCCAGGCCACAGCACAATGCAATAAGTTTGCTTCCTTCTCCTCAGCGGCAAAGAGAGTTGGTCAGTTTGTGAAGCTTGGGCCCTCTGGGAGGCTGTGGACTGTGGCCATGATAAACATGAGCTCTCGTGTTTCAGAACTGATCAGAGGCAGGGCTGGGGCGAGCGCTGGAAGTTCGAAGCTCTGGCAAGTCCACAGAAGGAATCTTCTTTCCTGCCCCACCCTCTACCCTATTTGAAGTGAAAAACAACACGAACACTGCACTGTGAAAGCAAACCCAACACAGTTCTGCTTTTTTCCAAGACATTACTTTTTAATTTTTTTTAATAGAAAACATAGTGAGTTGTAGTGGGGTCCTCAAGAGACGTGCCCACCTTATGTATCAGAATATGCTCTGACTTGGACTAAGGGTCTCTACTGTTGTGATGAAGGTCGTGGTTGCAAAATGCCATCATGCGGGATTAGGGTGAGTTCTAAATCAATCCAATCGTGAGTGTCCTTACAAGAGACAGAGACAGGATGCATGAAAAGACAAGGACAGAGACTGGAATTTGGTAGCCCCACGTCAAGGAATGCCAAGAGTTGCCGCCACCAGAAGCTAGGTGGGAGGTGGGAGGTGTGAATGGGAACCAACCATGTCAGCACCTTGCTTGGGGACCTCTGGCCTCCAGAATTGTGGGAGAATAAAGTTCTATTGTTTTTAAGACGCCAAATCTGGGTCAGCAGCCCTAGGAAAAGAAAACAACAAATTAAAAATATATGTATTTGGAGTTTCATTCTTGGACCCCCCTGCTTTCTTGAAGCCAAAACTAAAACAAAACCCAACGAGGCTGACAGCAAGACCATGCTGATCTGCCTCGGGGGAGCTTAAAGAGAAGGTGTGTCCATTTTCAATGAAGTCATTATTGGAAGGCAAGATGAAACCGGAAGGGGAAAAATCCGGCAATTCATGACAGTGCCAAGGGCATTTGTAACTCTGCAGAGAACTCAATTCTGTGCTTGACCTATCTCTTCAATTACGGATAAAATGCTCCTGTTCTAGAAATATGTCTTCCGACCCCAACATTGAAGAGGGTCAAGAGCAAACTTTCTATGTGTCAATGTTGTGGCCTTCCATATAATAATATCCTGGCTAATTGGATTTTTTTTTCTTAATGCTTGCAACATTATTTTTTGTACCTCAGTTGAAAAAGAATTTCAGGATGACAGGAAATTGCCAGATCTACTTACGGTGAGAACAGCAGAGTATTAGAACAGGCGTCCTCAAACTACGACCCACGGGCCACATGTGGCCCGCCAAGGACATTTATCCGGCCCACCGGGTGTTTTTGCCCTGTTTGTTTTTTTACTTCAAAATCACTTCAAAAAAAGATATGTGCTGTGTGCCTTTCATAGTTTTTTTTTTTTTAAACTATAGTCCAGCCCTCCAACGGAACTGAGGGACAGTGAACTGGCCCCCTGTTTAAAAAGTTTGAGGACCCCTATAATTAGAAGATAATTACCTTCTTTCTGCCCCTCCCTCCGATGTGGCTATTTATCCAAAGAGGCAAATGTTTTTTTGAATGTGAAGTGTTATCGCAGAAGAGTGTTCATGAACGTGACCCATCAAGTAGAAGGGATTAAAGAATTTTAATTGCAGTATAATCCTAAGAATGCCACGTGCTCCGAATTCGGAGAAAAGTACAAAAGTAAGACACAGTAGCCACAATCAGACACTCCAAATACACCAACAGATATGGTTGCCAACCGTCCAGGCAAACGGGCCAGAAGGGTAAGATCTGACAGGGCCAGCCTGTGGCCTTCTGCATCAGCGCTGAAGAAACCACAGGGCATGTTTCTCAATAGGGTTGGCCAGCGATGGTCAAGAAGTGCAGGAGAGGGAAGGCGGCAGTTTCTTGGAGCATGAGAAAACACTTCTCAAAGGTCTTTGACAAACCTCAGAAGGTTAGGAAAGAAGACTGAGAATGGGAAACCGGGAAGAAGCAGGAAGTGCAGTGGCTCCTGGAGGGGGTTGGCAGGGATGCGCTGAAGCAAACTGTGCTTGAATTGTTGACTGAAAGACTGGACAAGCTGCTCCGTAAGCGTTCACCTAACTAACGATCAAAAGCTATAAAATAAATAAAGATCACGGGACATTTCCAGGAACAGCGATTTAAAAAGCATCCTGGCAGCCCTTTTGCTTCTCCTTCCAACTCCCTGAAAGAGCGATCTATCAATATCCCCACATCACTCAAACCCATTGCCATCAAGTCAATTCCAACTTCACGACAACCCTATAGGTCAGAGTGGAACTGCCCCACAGGAGTTCCAGGACTGTGTGTCTTTGTGGAAGCACACGGCCACATCCTTCTCCCACTGGGTGGTCTGAGCTGCTAGTCTTTCGGTGAGTAACCTGGCACCACCAGGGCTCCTTAGCCCTGTCTACACCAAAGGAAAGCAGCTCAGACAGATATGCTAAAATCTCTCATCAGTCTTTACATTTCTTGATGTTCATGGGCTAGTGGCTCAGCACTTGGCTGCTGGGGAAAGGGCTCGCAGTTCCAACCCACCGAATATTCCACAGCGAAAAGAGAGAGCTCACTGGTTTGCAAGGAGACCTGCAGAAATGACAAGAGAGCAGGGACAGTCTCTCTCATGGTCAATACACAGCACAGTTTGCAGATCGTTACACAGCCCACCCACAAAGAAGGGCCCTGGAACCCTGAGTGACCAGCACTGACATCACACTGTCCTGGAGACCACTGGACCATGAGCAACTGAGGTGAGGAGGCAGTGGCCCAGACCAAATGACAAGGTCCTTAGTCAGGGAGGGACTGAGCACTTGTTTCACCATGGAGGCTACCTCACCATTTCCTGTTCCTCTCAAATGAACATCACAGTACCAGCTGTCCATTGAAGACTCTGAATCATCAGAGAAAGTCTACATAGACACGTGTCCTATGGGCGGACCCAGGCCAGTCACTCTGCTAAGTGTCTCCCGTGCATGCCCCCATTTGATTCTTCGGATGACCCTGTAAAGTATATGCACCTTATAGACAGAGTCATCTGAACTATGAGTGACTAGCTGCCCAGTATCATAGTACTGCGACATGAATCAGGTCCGCCTGATTCCAAAGCCCATATTGTCCTTTTTTGTTTTAATTCATTGGGATTAATACATATATCTAATCATTCCATAGTTCAGTCACGTCCAGCAGAATTATACATTTACTACCACAATCAGTTTCCAAACATTTTTTCCTATATGGACCCCTGACATCATCACCCTTTCACCCTGCTTCCCTCTCTGTGTCCCCCTCCTCCCCAAACCCTCACTCCACATGCTGACTCTATAGGTCCATCAGTCCTGGTTTTCATACCCTGAAAAATGCAAAAACATATACCGCAACTTCAAGGGGGTGCCCCCAATGGCGTAACACTCCAGAGATAACCCCTAATATATACAATCAAAAACCAAACAAAAGAGAACAATATCTCAATACTTAAAATTTTGGAAACCAGATCAGGTCTAGCATGCATCCCGGGCAGAATCTGTTGACAAGTTTTAACACTTCAAGTCAGGCTTCTGCCTTTGACCTCTACTCAACTTATCGATACACTCCATTGAGTGACCACTTTCCTCCTCCCACACTTGTGGCTACAGGGAGTTCACCAGAGGTTTATTTCCTGTGTAGCTCCATCAGTGAATCTTGGGCACCCACTGTCATCCATAGCCTTCTGCAAACCAGATTCTCAGACTTTTAGCTCAGTTACTAATTCCTCCATTCAACTTCAGATGATATGCCTCACAGTCCTCGGTGACTGATGATGGTGTGCTTCTTCCATGTGGACTTATGTTGTGGATCATGTGCTTCTTCCGTGTGGACCATGTTGACATTTCACACAGATGGCTGTTTGTTCAGAGACAAGCTTTAAGACCCCAGGCGCTATTTTATCTGATAGCCACTCACCATCTAATTTCTTCACTACATTTTGCTATAGCACCCGGCTCCTCTGCATTCCCTTCCTGGAGGCTGGTATGGAGCAGGGCCATGATGTAAGAACTAATTATTCATAAGTTGGAGCTGGGATTTAGTGAGCCCCCAAACCATTCCTGGACTTACGTTTGTTTGTTTCTTTGTTTGGGTCTTTCAGTTTATGCTTACTTGGGAATTAACCCAAATGTCATGTCAATGCATCGTTCAATCCCATCAAGCAGAACTGTTCCACTACTTCCACAATCAGTTCCCAAACATCCTAGTTCTTCCTGGGAACCTTGACATATCACCCCCACCCACTTCCCCTGCACCCCCTCTCCGACCTCCTTGTTCTACTTCTATTCCTATAGGTTCATCAATCCTGGGTTTCATTAACTGAAAAACAGAAACATTTATTTCAGAATTTCAAGAGGGTGATCCCCCACCGTATAGCACCTCTGAGGTATACCCTGGTATGAACAAACAAAAACCAAATACATACATCAGAATGATCGTCACAGGTTTGCCTGAATAATAGTTATCTTTTTAAAAAAATAATACATATCTTAATATAAAGGGCTTTGTTGTAGCAAGACCTTATTTTTCCACCTACCAACACCTTTCCAAAATTGGCACAGCTGTCTTCTGCTTCCTCAGACACCTTGTATTTTCTGGCTTAAGCTAAACCCTATTTAAAAATTCAAGGAAATGCAGAATCTAGTTTTAAAAGTATCATTAAAACCCATATAGTGGTTTTTGTTGTTGTTGTTTTATTTTCTTTTGTTGCTTTGTTTTGCTCTGTCTTGTTTTTATGCATATTATTGTCTCTGCATTTCTATCTAGATAAGATAGGCAGGATAAACAATCCGGAGGAGAAAACAATGGGACCGGTAGTTGCAGGGGGCGGGGATGGGAAATGGGGAGGCAGGGGAAAGTGGGTGTTAACAAACCCAGGGACAAGGGAACAAAAAGTGATCTAAAATCAATGGTGAGGAGGGTGTAGAAGGCCTGGTAGGGATTGATCAAGGGCAATGTAACCGAGAGGAATTACTGAAACCCAAATGAAGGCTGAACATGATAGTGGGACAAGGGGAAAGTAAAAGGAAATAGAGGAAAAAACTAGGAGTCAAAGGGCATTTATAGAGGTCTAAATATAGGCATGAACATAAGTAAATATGCTTATATATGACAATGGAGAAATAGATCTATGTACATATATTTATAGGTTTAGTACTAAGGTAGCAAATGAACATTGGGCCTCTCTCTACTCAGTACTCCCTCAACGCAAGAACACTTTGTTCTATTAACCTGGCATTCCATGATGCTCATCTTCCTGACATGATTACTGAAGACAAAGAGGGTATATAAGCAAATGTAGTGAAGAAAGCTGATGGTGCCCGACTATCAAAAGATATAGTGTCTGGGGTCTTAAAAGGCTTAAAGATAAACAAGCAGCCACCTAGCTGAGAACAACAAAGCCCACATGGAAGGACACCAACCTGTGTGATCATGAGATGTCAATAGGATCAGGTATCCGACATCAAAGACCCAGAACAAAAAATTGTATCATCGTGAATGAGGGGGAGTACAGAGTGGTGACCCAAACCCCATCTGTAGGCAACTGGACATCCCCTTACAGAAGGGTCGCAGGGAGGAGATGAGCCAGTCAGGGTGCAGTATAGCACCAAGGAAACATATAACTTTCCTCTAGTTCTTTAATGCTTCCTCCCCCCCCAACCCCCACTATCATGACCCCAATTCTACCTTACAAATCCAACTAGACCAGAGCATGTACATGGGTACAGATAAGAGCAGGAAACACAGGGAACCCAAGACAGATAAACCCCTCAGGACCAATATTGAGACAATATGAACAATGAATCAGGAGGGGAAAGGGAAAGTGGGGTGCGAAATGGGGTACTGATCACAATGATCTACCTATAACCATCTCCCAGGGGGGTGGACAAGAGAAAAATGAGTGAAGGGAGACATCGGTCAGTGTAAGACATGAAAACATAATAATAATTTATACATTACCAAGGGTTCATGAGGGAAGGAGGGTGGGGGCGGGAGGGGAAAAAATGAGAAGTTGATCCCAAGGGCTCAAGTAGAAAGCAAATGTTTTGAGAATGATGATGACAACAAATGTACAAATGTGCTGGACACAGTGGATGGATGTCTGGATAAGACATCCATAAGAATTGTACAAGCCCCCAATAAAATGATTAAAAGAACAAACAAACCCATATAGTGCCCTTGGCTTCTAGCAGCATTTTCCTGTAAAATGAACCAGTGCTCACTGGAGAAATGGCTCATTCTTGGACAAAACAAAATACTTAGCCTTTGAGTCAATTCCAACTCAGGGCAAGCCCATGTGTTAGACCGGTACTGTCCATTCCAAGCAGATCTCAGGCCTTTCTTCAATGGGGCAATTGAGTGAGTTTGCTTTAGCTACAGCACTTGAGAAGGAAGTGGTAACTCTCAGGGTAGTTACTATCATAACCTATTGGTAACCAGCTTGTGGTGTAACTTCGGAACCATATGCAAATTTGGCCTTAATGTAAATGTGGACAATGAACTCTGCCTTCTTCCCGAATTTTTCTGTCTTGATGAAACTGAAAGCGGAGGAAGTTATACAGAAAAAGTCCAAAGTAGAAGTTAAAGTCCCTCCACTTAGTGCCGGGTAACAGCAGAGGGCTAAATGCTTTGCCGGCAAATCCCCACATGTGGGGCTGTCCCTTTCTTCAACAATAAGTCTCTTCCTCTACGACATTTCTTCATGGGAGCCAAATCACTTCTCTCAATTTGTTCTGTTTCCTAAGAGAAACTAAATACCCGGGCCAAATGAAAACGTGCCCTTGTCCTTGGAGAACCTCAAGACCAGAAGATGAGCCCCCGAGGCACCCTGGTGCCACGCTGGGCTGCGACCCACAATCACCAGCAGCTCCACGGGAGAGAGACTGGGCTCTCTACTCCGGTAGCCAGTGAGTCTCGGAAACCCACAGGAGATCGCTGTGAGCCGGCACTGACTCTATGGCAGTGAATTGGTTTGGAAAGAACGGAAGGTTTAGGAGGACGGGCAAAGGACTGAGTAACTAGAGAAAGTGGCATCAGAGAGTGATGGTAAGAAACACCGTGACTGGAAGAAAGATTCTTATGAGGAAAAAACCCCAACAACCAGAATCCATCTATAAAAGGAACAGAGGAAACGTTCTAAGGAGCTTCTCTAACCACCCGGCCCAAGCCTTCGTTTAATCTGTAGTGACTCTGGCAGCCATGCACCTGAGGTGGCACACCATGATGGAGTCTGGGCACATATTTGAAGTGGGAGGTGAGAGAGGGGACGTGACCGGGACAGGGAGAGAGCTGGTAATGATTCATGTGGGACGCTACCTATCCCTGACGGGGTTCAGGTGTAGAAGTACTGAGGGACCTGAAGGATTCAATGGAAGTCAATCTCAGTTAAAAAGTTAATCAAGCATATTGTTCTATACGTCCTGGACTGGTAGAAGAAGCTGAAGACAGGGGGCCCTTGGAAAGAAGGGACAGCTGTGACCGGGTCTGGGAGCTTTCCTTAAACGGCTAGAGGATAAGAGATGCAAAAGAAGGGAGGCCTGCGTTCTAGTCTCTGCCCGTCACAGACTTGGTGGTCTCTCTGTCTCCCTCTCGTTGTAGACAAGACTCCATCAGGGTTACAGAGAATATTCCAGAAGCGGCTGATATCATTTCATTTTATCTTGCTCTCAAAAACAGGAAGCCAAGGTTCTTCTCCAATGTAACCAGCCAAGAAAACTTGTGAAAATAAAAGGCTGATGCGTACCCTTCGGTGGAAGGGATTTCAGCAATACCACATGAGTCAACAATGAAAAAGGAGCGAGGTTGCGCGTGAACCTTTAACACACCGTGCTCTGTGAAAGGCGCCCTTCGCGAAAGACCGCATACTGTATGACGCCATCCATCAGAAAGTCTGTAGCAGGGAAATCTACAGAAATGAAAAACCACATGAGTGGCGGCTCAGGACTGATGGGCAAGGGGAAAATAAAGAAGGGACAACTTAAAAGCAAGGAGTTTCTTTCTGAGATGATGAAAATGGGGTGACGGCTGCACACACACCTGACCCGCAGGAATGTGAGAAACCATTGAACAGCACCCTTTCACAGTGAATTGTGCGGTAAGGAAAGTACCTACCCTAAAGTGGTTGTGGAGGAGGAGGAGGAGACCACCACACAGAAGGGTGGCCCGGATGACTCCTGAGCATCTTGGTAAGAAGTGTCACTCTTGCCACTGTGACATGCTCCCATGGGTCCATGTACCTCTAGCCCTCAGGGGGCCCCAGGGACCTGAGAGGGCCAACTCCCCCATACCAGCACCTGAACTGGTGTCTCACCGCAGAGGATGCTGACAAGAGAGCCTGACATTCTAACCGCCCCAGATGTCTACAGAAGCCACTACACAACCCAAAATAGCCCCAAGTTTGCCCACTGAGCTAGCGACCATCTGAACAGGAGCACACGTCCTAACCCCCTCGGTCACGTGCACTGGATCATCGTGCAAGAGACCCTGGGCAAGGTGGTCGTCTTTGCCTCCTCTCCTCCAAAGTGCTCCTGATTTCTCCAGACTCAGTCAGAAGCACAGGGCCTATTCTCAGCCATGGAAGGAGGGGGACTCTACTGATTCATCCTCTGACCTCATCTACTTCACCCCACTCATTCACCTCCACCAGACACTCTGGCCAGCTCACTGTTCCCTGAAACCCACCCACCCAAATACCCAGGATCCTCTGCCTGGAACCCTCGTCCCTCACATATCTCCTTTCCTCTCCTTTTCACATCTCTCCTTAAATGTTGCAACACCAAAAGCCCTCGCTGACCACCTGACTTACCAACCTCCCTGACCCTGGTCTCCTGTTCTCCCACAGGATTTATCAGACCACGTACTCTCCTGGCTCTATGCCACCGATGGCTCCATGCAAACATGACTTTCTGCCGGTTTTATTGACCCAATGCTGGCATAGATCCTAGAGAAATCAGAGCCGTGACACAATAGATATCCGCACACCTAGGCTCATCGCAACACTAGTCAGAATAGCAAAATGATGAAAACAACCTAAGTGTCCATGAGTTGAGGAATACATCGATCAGTTTGGGTGCATCCACACCACAGAACATTGCCCGATGTTAATGAACAATGATGGGCCTGTGAAACACCTCATAACGTCCATGAACCTGTGGCAGGAGGGCACTGTGCTGAGTGAAATGAGTCCATCACAAAAGACAAATACTTCCTGAGACCACTCTTTTTAAAAGGCAAGAAAAGAGTTTTCAAAAAGAAAGAAACAGTTTTCACAGTATAAGAAGCATCCTTTGATGATGCCCATGGTTGGGAGAATAATGGAGGGAGGGGAAGTCGCTGGCTGGAAGGTAGATCCGTGCTGACTTCGGTGACAGGGAGGCAACACACAGAAGGGGGGCGGGTTTCAATAAAATATGATGGAAGCAGGGCAGGCCAAAGGCAGGTGTGCAAGAGTTCAAGGCCACAGAGGCAAGTACTATTGCAGGTTCTGTAACACAATCCCGCAATAGAGGAGATGGATCAACAGTAGATGCTTGGGTAGACACACAGGCTAAGCAGGTATGGGATGGACAGTGGGAGTATGCCCAAAAATCCATAGATATTTGACAGAGGGTCTTCGTCCCTGGATATTTACATATCCATGAGTGGGGTGGAGCACACAGGGGGCAAAGTTTTGAAAACTTCTTAGACATAACCAAACCCCTTCCACGGGAATCAGGACCACAGTCTGAGGGGACATCAACAGGCATAACATAATCCACAAAGATAATGGTCTACATTCCACTTTGGTGAGTAGCAACTGGGGTCTTCAAAGCTCATGAACAGCTAGATAAGGTGCAACTATTGGTCTCTCCCCGTCCCGAGGAAAGAAGAGTGGTGACCACAGAAAGACCGACAGAAACATTTAGCCCAGTGGAGAGTGAACCAGGCCGACATTAATCTCAACCCTGACACCAGGAGAACTAGATGGTGCCTGGCTTCTTATCAGCAATTGCTCAGAAAAGGCCCACATTAGACGGTCCTACAAAAAGTAGGAAACTAATACAAACAAAATCCAAGATCATACAAGGGACCAAGCTTGCTGATTGAATAGAGACAGGTGGAACCCCTAAGAATATGGCCCTTACTCACCTCATTAGCATAACCAACTATTTGAGATCAAAAGGACAGCATTTATCCAAGGACAAGGTACCGAGGATGAGGCCAGGGAACACCCAGAGGAAGGGGGTAAGTGATGGTCCACTGAGGGGGTTGCCACGGATGAGTGAAAACTAACTGTGTGTGGACTATAATGTAAAACTAGTGATCTGCATGAAAATAATAATAATTTATCAAGGAGTCATGAGAGTAAGAGGTTGGGGGAGGGACGGGGGAAAAAAGAGGAGCTGATACCAAGGGCTCAAGTAGAAAGAAAATGTTTTGAAAAGGATGATGGCAACATATGTACCAATGTGCTTGATACAATGGATGCATGGATTGCTATAAGAGCTCTACAAGCCCCCATTAAATGATTTATTTTTAAAAAACTAGCAATCTGCTCTTTACACCTTCACCTAATGCACCATAAAAGGTTTATTTTAAGTTTTAAAAACAGAAGCTCCCTTTATAAACAAAGTAACTCTCTATAGAACTGCCCCGTAGGTTTCCCACGGCTGTAAGTCTTTATTTAGGGAGACAGGCTTTTGCATCTTTTGCCCATGGACTCAACTGCTGGGTTCAAATCGACAGCCTTTCATTAGCAGTCGAATGCTTTACCCATTGCACAAGTAGGCTCCTTAAGTACTCATTAACTCACTACCATCCAGTCAATTCCGACACAGGCACCTGACAGGTCAAAGTCGAACTGCTCCTGGGTCTCCGAGACTATAACTCTTTGCCGTTGGGGTTCGAACTGCTAACCTTGTGGTAGGCAGCCCCACGCCACCAGGGCTCCTGCTAAATGCTCATCAAGTGCCTCTAAATATCATTCTCCTGTGCTTGGCCCTGGACCCAGTGAATACGCGACTCGCCAACTGTATGTCCCCATGCCCAGGAAGCAATCCAAGACTAACCAGAAAATGTCCCTGGCACCATTCCATCCGTCCATTTCCCAGCGGCTTCCAACGTTGCCCATTCCCCTCCAGCTCAAGTTCACTGCCATCGAGTAGATTCCGACTCTAGCAACCCTGTAGGGTAGGGTAGAACTGCTCCCTGTGTGTCTCTTTACAGAACTAGAAAGCCCCGTCCCGTCTGTCTTTCTTGGGTGGTTTCGAACTGCTGACCTTGACGGTTAGCAGCCCAATTTGGAGCCACTGCCCCACCAGGGGTACCCTAGAGTTGTGCAGAGAGCCCCGGGAAGCGCGCTCCTGGGTTTCCTAGCAAAGTGGCCGGTCAGAGACTCGGGCTGGGATGGGCAGGGGAGCGTGGGAAGGCCAGTTTGCGCGCCCCTGGTTGGTCTGGGGGTGCCCCTCGAAGCCTTTCCGCCAGATCCTCGTCCCGCCGCCTCCGGTGAGCGCAGCGCTGGAGGATCGAGGGGAGCCGCCTACCCACGCTCGGCCTGGGGGAGAAGGAGGACTGGGAGGGCGGGGGCCAGGAAGGGCCCGGCCCAGGGGGAAGAGTCGCGCCACCAGCCGGGAGCGGGGAAGGGAGAGGCGCCAAGTGCTCTCAGCGCCCAGAACGGGGGCGCAGAGCCCAAGGGAGGAACGCCACCGGGAGCGGGGCGCGGGGGCGCGCGGGCGGAGCACCCACCTGAGGCCGCCATGCCGCGCGGGCGCAGCTCACATCCCCGGCTCGCGGCGTGCCCAGTGCGGGGCCGGCGGCGTCCGTCCGTCCGTGGGCCCGGCTCCGCGCTGCACCAGCCGCCGCTCTGGCGCTTCCTCCCGCGGGGCCGCGGGCTCCGGCCGCGAGGGCGTGTCCTCGGGGCCCGCCCCGCCTGCGGGGCTCTCGGCCGCGGCACCTGCACGCGCAGCCGTTGGGGAGGGGAAGTGAGAGCCCCACGCGGGCCCCTCTCCCCGCACGGGCCCGGCCCCGCCGCCTCGCCGGGGCGGAGCGCGGGCTGCGCGCCACGTGCGCCCCACTCCTAGGGAAGCCCCGGCGACCCCCGCCGCCGCCGAGGGGGCAGCCCGAGGAGGAGGGCATTGGGAGAGGGGGTGGCAAAGGTTGAACTGCCCAGCCTTTGTGACTTGCCGGGGGTGGGAGTAGGGGTGTGTGTCGAAGCACCAGCTGGCCAGGCCACCTCTTTGCCCCCTAGGGCTTTGTTCCTGGCTGCTGCCCCAGCAGGAAAGGGGAGGGGGCAGGAAGGGGAAGAGGAGTAAGGCTGGCCAGCTGGTGTTCATAGGGAGTGGGGGAGGGGGGGCTGGCTGATACCATTGAGTCCCCTCCAGTGACTTTTCTGCTACTCCTTGGACTTGGTCTCTTGCGTGCACGTGGACGTTAATTAGAAGCTAAGCCGTTTTATTGGCACATAATCCACATATCACACAATCCACCAGTTCAATCATATCAAGAAGACTTGTACAGTCATTAGATAATATAATTCTTATTCCATTTGTTGTGCCATTCCTGGCCTGCCCGGTCTTAAAGACCTTACACGCATTGTTGCATCGCACCTCATAGTAACGCTTTCAAGTGCGATCTAACCCGCCTTCATGTTAGAGCAGAAGAAACAAAATGAATATCTTGTTTAGGCTTCCACAAAGGAAGTCTGAGGCTGAGGTTCGGTACCAGGCAGGAGTTGACACTAGGCTTGTCTGATTCTGGAGGTGAAGCTTTAGCATGTGCGATCACCTGGCCCTTCCTGACTGCCCCCTCCTATGCATCTGAATACTGTGAGCGCTTGGGGTCCTCAACCACCCTGAGGACCCCAAGATGGGCCCAGAGGGCAGAGGTATGGGAGACGTGTGGACACAAATGGCCTGGAAGTTAGAACGGAAAGACCAGAGATGAGGCCCTGTGTCAGTTCCCATTGTTGCTGAAGCAAATCACAGGCAACTCAGGGACTTAGACGGCACGTCTTGATTTTCTTCCAAGTTCTCACGAGACTGAGTAAAATTCAGGTATCAACAGAGCTGTCTTCCCTTCTGGAGACTAGGAAACAATTTGTTCCCATGGCTTTTTCAGCTTGTAGAGGCCACCCACCTTCCTTGGCTCCTAGTCCCTGTCCTCCATCCTCAAAGCCAACTACATGACATCTCCTCAACCCTGCTTCCTTTTGTTGCTGGATTTGCACCTTCGCTTTACTCCTTATTGATTTATCTATCTACCTATTGCCTCTGTTTTATTTTATTTCTGCAGAATGAAGGGCCTCTTCACTGCCCCTGTGCCTTGGCTCTTCTGGGTGGGTTCTCCAGCGATGAGCAGCCCAAGAAGGATGTATTGGCACATCATGGTGTAGAGAGCTTGGGTTGGCTGCTGACCTGTCATCTGGTTTACCGTGGCGTATAGGAGAGATGAGCATGCATCCAGGAAATAGACTTCCTCCAGCTTCAAGAAATACTTTCATCATTTCTCTGCCATGGAGACCAAAGTGTTCTTCTTGGTCATTACAACGTCAGTTGCCAGGACGAGAGATGGAGGTGGAGGAACATACCATACTGCCTGCCAGCTTCTATGAGTGTGGCCATGAATGCTTTACCCACACACAACATGTAACGATATAAAAATAACCGTCACGGCTAACATTTACATTCACGGGAGAGAAAGATGAGGCTTTCTACTCCTTGTAAAGAGGGCATTTCCGAAACCCACAGCAGCGGTTCTCGCCTGCCCTGTAGGGTCGCTGTGAGTCGGAATGGATGAGACGGAAGTGAGTTTGGCTTTGATTGTTACTCTTCTATGTGTTTTACAAATATGAATTGATCTTAGTTCTCTTCCCTGTGACGAAGGCAGTACAGTAGTAGGATAGCCATTGTATAGATACAGACGCTATGTTACCTTAGCCCCAGGGTAGACAGCTAGTCAATGGCAGAGCTGTTTTGAATCTACTGCTAAATTAAGTAGTAAGTGACTTACAGTAGGCCCTCCTGAGACCAAAGGGGTCCCAGCCATCACCACTGTGTTGGCCTTACCTCCCAATGTGGGTGTGTAATATCAACTGTGAGCTTCCCTGCTCTACAGGGGTACTTTACTGCCCTGAAACATGAGCACGGAGCAAAGGCCATCCTCTGGAGCTCCCCTCCCATCCCCTGCTTTCCTGCCCACCTCCCTGACTGTGTCTCATAAACTGTCAGCCTCTGGGAGGCTGATTGTGTCTCATTCCGCACAGCATCTCCAACTAACATGGGGTCCAGCACATAGTCCATGTCCACCAAGCACTGTTGCTGCTGTTATTGTTGCTAGGACCACCAAGCCAATGTTTGACTCATGGGGACTCCGTCTGGGTTTCCTTGGCTATATTCCTTATGGAAGAGATCACCAGGCCTTTCTCCCCCTGAAGCCACTAGATGGGTTAAAATGGTCAACCTTTTGGTTGGCAGCCAAGCACTTCACCATTGCTCCATTAGGGCTTCATCAAGAGGCACTGTCAGAAAATCCAAAACCACCACCACCACCACCACCCCCCACCACCCCCACCACCCCGCCATGGAGTCCATAGGGACACAGAGCAACCCTATAGAACAGAGAAGAACTGCCTCTGGGTTTCCCAGGCTGTAAACCTTTGTGGAAACAGAAAGCCTCATCTTTCGCCCCCAGAGTAGCTGGTGAGTTCAAACTATTGACCTTGCCGTTGGCAGCTCAACACATAACCCACTATGCCACTTAGGCCCCTTCAACAAGCATTGTTTTTAAAGAATCAAGTCCAGCCTACTCCTTCTACAGATCAGGATCTTAACACGCAAACTACGTGACCTGCCCAAGATCTCAAAACTTTCCACGATGTCCCTTGCTCTACGCTTTCATCAAGAGATGGAGGACACTCTGGCATGTTCATGTGGATGAGGAGGAGGGTGTCCCTACTGGACTCTAAGGGGCATCCCCAGAAGAGCAGGCAGCATGGGACACCACAGGTCGAGGCAGGGAACAGAAGTTCCAGGCCACCAAATGCTGCTGAGTTTTGCCTGGGAAATACCCTGAATGTATAACTGCAGCTGCCTTTTCTGAGGGACCTTGGTGGCGCGGTGGTTACATGTTGGGCTGCTAACCACAAGGTTAGCAATTTGAACCCACCAGCTGCTCCATGGGAGAATGTCGAGGTCTTCTACTCCCATAAAGAGTTATAGTCTCGGAAGCAGCCTGGAGGCAGAGGGGAAAATGGGGAGCTAATGCCAGGGACTTAAGTGGAGAGCAAATGTTTTGAGAATGATGAGGGCAATGAATATACAAATG
>NW_022103968.1:31955581-31993898 GCF_000313985.2 Echinops telfairi | reverse complement strand
ATACCAGGAGGGTGGAGGGAGGATGGGGTGGAAAGGGGGAACTGATTACAAGGATCTACATATAAACTCCGCCCTAGGGGACAGACAACAGAAAAGTGGGTGAAGGGAGACGGCTGACAGTGTAAGATATGACAAAATAATAATAATTTATAAATTATCAAGGGTTCATGAGGGAGGGGGGAGCAGGAAGGGAGGGGGGAAATGAGGAGCTGGTACCAAGGGCTCAAGCAGAAAGCAAATGTTTTGAAAACGATGATGGCAACCAATGTACCAATGTGCTTGACACCATGGATGGATGGATGATTGTGATAAGAGTTGTAGGAGCCCCCAAGAAAATGATTATAAAAAAAAAAGAGTTGCAGCCTCAGAAACCCACAGGGGCAGATCTGCCCTGTCCTATAGGGTTGCTGTGGTCAGAATTGGCTCGATGGCATGGAATGTTAGTCAGTGCTGCCTTTTCTGAAACCGGCTTTAACCCAATCCAATGTAGTGTCTGTCACACAGGGGATCTTTGCAGCTTTGCAGCAACATGTAGCTTTGAAGATGACACCTACAAACTTAGCTCTCTTGCAAAAGTAAGGCCTCTTCCATGCCCACCAAAATGCCCACTCTCCAGGAAAGTTCTACTAAATCCCACGGAGCATTCCGCGCGCCGTTTGAGCAAACGCAGGGTCCAAGACCAGACTCTGGATCTCACATCCCAAGAAACAAAATGTTTTTGGATACCCACCTTGTGCCCAGCTCTGTTCTGAATGCTATCACTCATTTAACTTTCACAAATCTTAACCTCACATCTGTAAGGTAGGAATATTATTATCATCCCATTTATAGGTAAAGAAACTGAAATAGGTAATTCCCCTGACTGATGGGTTGGGTTTCGTATCCACATCTCAAAGTTGGGTTTCGTATCCACATCTCCTGGCCCAAAACCTACTCATTACTCCAGAGCTGCATTGTGACCCAGAAGGCAGGCCAGTCATTCTGAGTTCATGCATGGTTCCCAACCCAAAGGAACCTTAAGGAGAAAGAGGAATGTACAGACACCTGATATCCAGCCTTCCTGTTTCTTTTTTTAAACATTTTATTAGGGGCTCATACAACTGTTAACGCAATCCATACACACATCAATTGTGTAAAGCGCATTTGTACATCATTTTCTCTCCATTTAAACCCCCGACATTAGGTCCTCATTTTTCCCCTCCCTCCCTGCTCCCCCCTCCCTCATGAGCCCTTGATAGTTTATAAATTGGTATTTTGTCATATCTTGCCCTGTCCGACGTCTCCCTTCACCCACTTTTCGGTTGTCTGTCCCCCAGGGAGGAGGTCACATATAGTTCCTTGTAATCGGTTCCCTCTTTCCTACTCACTCTCCCTTTACCCTCCCTGTTTCGCCACTCACACCACTGGTCCTGTAGGGCTCATCCGCCCTGGATTACCTGTATTTTCAGTTCCTAAATTGGTATTTTGTCGATCACGAACCAGGCTTCGGCGTGAATTCTTTCTCGCGCGGAGCCAAGGACCGAGGTATAAATCTAGCTCCAGAGAGATCTAACAGTATTTTGTCATATCTTGCCCTGTCCGACGTCTCCCTTCACCCACTTTTCGGTTGTCCGTCCCCCAGGGAGGAGGTCACATATAGTTCCTTGTAATCGGTTCCCTCTTTCCTACTCATTCTCCCTTTACCCTCCCTGTTTCGCCACTCACACCACTGCTCCTGTAGGGCTCATCCGCCCTGGATTCCCTGGATTTTCAGTTCCTATCTGTACCAGTGTACATCCTCTGATCTAGCCAGACTTGCAAGGTCGGATTCGAGTCATGGTAGTGGGAGGGGGAGGAAACATTTAGGAATTAGAGGGAAGTTGTATTTATTTTTTTTAAATTGAGGATGGTGAGACATTATCTCGTGTACTTTGGACATGGTATCGGGAGGGATCTGTCCCTGTAGAAAGACATTATTATGCTCAAGACAGTAGAGCTCCAGCAAAAAAAGAGGGAGACTCTCAAGGACTGGCACAGTGGGTACAACAAAGAGCTCAAATTTAGGAACGATTGTGAGGCTCTAGCAAGACCCGGCAGTATGTTACTCTGTTACACAGAAGGTCACTGGGTCAGAACCAACAGCAGCACCTCCCAGCAACAATGACCCGCCAGCGTCTTCGTGGAAGAGAACTTTGGTTCTGGAACCCTCTGGAGGGCAGTTCTGTTCTGCTACCTTTGAAATTGACTTGATGACCACAGGCTTGGTTTGGTGTGGGTTTAACGATGGATTCAAATAAAATCCATACTACGTGAAATTTCGTTCTTTCTGTTTTGCTTCCGTGTTTCAACAATTGATTTGTTTGTGCGTAAGAATATGGAACTGGGTTTCCAGTAGTGAAGATCTATTTTTTTTGGCAGTTTGTTAATTTCCTCTTTTTTTTAATCGTTTTATTAGGGGCTTATACAACTCTTATCACAATCCATACCTACATCAATTGTGTAAAGCACATTTGTACATTCATTGCCCCCATCATTCTCAAAACATTTGCTCTCCACTTAAACCCCCAGCATCAGATCCTCTTTTTTCCCCTTCCTCCCCGCTCCCCCCTCCCTCATGAACCCCTGATAATTTATAAATTATTATTTTGTCATATATTGTCCTGTCCAACGTCTCCCTTCACCCGCTTTTCTGTTGTCTGTTCCCCAAGGAGGAGGTCACATGTAGATCCTTGTAATCGGTTCCCCCTTTCCAACCCACTCTCCCTCTATGCTCCCAGATCGCCACTCACACCACTGGTCCTGAAGGGATCATATGCCCTGGATTCCCTGTGTTTCCAGTTCCTATCTGTACCAGTGTACCTCCTCTGGTCTAGCCAGACTTGCAAGGTAGAATTCGGATCATGATAGTGGGGGGCTAGTGAGGATCTAATTTTCTCTCTTTCTCAGGGTCAGTCAAAAGGTTCCTTTTCAGTCCTCCTACTAGACACATGGCAGAGACACAAAGAGAGAGAGAGAGAAAGAGAGAGAGAGAGAGAGAGAGAGAGAGAGAGAGAGAGAGAGGTGCTGGCTGGCGACGGGTCCTAAGGTCCTAGTAGGTACAGCAAGCTGCGAGAGCGCCAGGAGGCAGCAGTACCCAGGAGCCTGTGTGAAAATACTGCCCTTTGCTTGCCTGGCTGTTAGCCAGGCCACTTCATAAAGGCCTTCTGGGTGGCCTTCTTGTTGGCAACCTTGCCCTTTCACGCCGCAAGTGCACGGCGCCCCGAGAGGCCATCCATCCCTTGAGTGGTGGGTTCTTCACTCCTGCAGTAGAAGCAGCTCCTTGGTCTAGCTTGCTTCCCACGACAATCCCCTTTTCCTTGAGGATGGCTTTGAACAGCTTTCCCCCTGGCTGTCCTGGAAGGGCGTCTCATGGAAAAGGATCACACGCACGAAGCTCTGGTTGGCGGAATGGTCCACCGTGAAGAGGCTTTCTTGGACATGCCTGCGATTCTCCTCCGTGTTCTCCTTGGTCCTCTGCAGGCAGTTTCCCGTGGTGCCGACGGACTCGTCTGCAGCCAGGATCTCTTAAAACCTCCAACTGCTGGGCGATGTCTGAGAACTCCTTCTTCTGTTCTGGGGTGAAGCCTGGGAATGGGTGGGCCATGGTGCTCGGTGGTTTGGGAGAGAAGCTTCTTCTTAGATGAGGTCACAGCTGCTAGATAACCCATGACATTTCTTAGGCCAGCGGTTTTCAACCTGTGGGTCTCAACCCTTTCGGGGGGTCAGACACCCCGTTTACAGGGGTCCCCTGTTCACAACAGTAGCAAAATTATAGTTATGAAGTAGCAACGAAAATAATTTTATGTTTGGAGGGTCAGCACAACATGAGGAACTGTATTAAAGAGTCGCGGCATTAGGAAGGTTGAGAACCACTGGCTCAGACTCTCAGATATCTTCCCAACACAGACAAAGAAACTGAAATTTAGAAGCCTGTGATAATTTTCCAATGGGTAGCAAAACTGGGATTCAAGCTCAGATCCATCTGACCCCTAAGTCATTGATCTTTTATAGCACATTGGCATATGGGATGCCTTCCAGAAACTAAATGTAAAAGTACTTCCCGAGGACACATGGTGCCTTCAATTGGGGGTCACCCTTGAATCCTCAACACTTGAGGTCACCTGCAGATGGTCCCTTCATTTGTGCGTCGTCGGAGCGTGTCTTGCACTTTTCTCCTGCTTCTGCCTGCTGAGGTGCTGTAGCAGAAATGCTCAGCCGCTGTGACAAAATCTTACCACGTGGCCTTACAGGTTCTAAGCCTGTTAGCGAGTCAGGAAAGATAGCATTCAGCCAAGCTGGACTTGTACTGTCAGAATAAAACGGTCCCATACGGTTGTTATTAGGAGTCCCAGTGGCGTACTGCTTATGCATGGGGCTTATGCATGGGGTTTGCAGTTCGAAACCGCAAAGTGCTCCTCGTGAGAAAGATGGGACTTTCTACTCCCTTAAAATGTTAAAATCTCAGAATCTCACAGAGGCAGTTCTACCCTGTCCTATAGGGTCACTGTGAGTCTGCTTCTACTCAGTGTAATGACTTTAGTTGATAAGGATGTATCGGCTGTATCTGTATGGAAGCAAAGGTCTTACTCCTGCAGAATTGCCAACTGCTTTCAGGTAGCAATGGAGTCTCAATGGTTGTATCGTCAGGGCTCCCTGAAGAAGACCTTAAGAAGTCACTACTGACATTGAAACTAAGACCTAGAGAGACAAATTTTCTAAGGTTATACGCTGAGTTAGAGACGGTACCAGATCTAGAACCATAGCCTTGGTGCCAGTCAGTGCCTTTTGCTAGATCTGACCACCTATTATTTTCTCCCTAATAATAAATTCCAACTGAAACAGTAAAATAGATTTTTTGCTCTGATGCTTTAACTTCATATTTCTTTACTGCCACTATTCTACCACTAGCTCTTTGAGGGTTAAACTAACCTTGGTTCTCTGAGATAAATATCAGTCCTGATAGATGGCTCATCTTATATTTGCTGGTTTGCAAATATTCTTTTAACGATATTTGCATAGTGTCTGACGGTGTTATTTTCATGAGAGATATTGGCCCATAGCTATATTTTTACAATGTCTTTTTGTGACTTTTTTGGTATTACGGTTCATCTGACTTCATAAAATGAATCTGGAAGCATTGCCTTCTCTTCTATTTTCTAATGCATGAAACACTTGATATAATTATCCAGCAAAACCATCCACGCCTAAGTTTTTCTTCGTGGAAAGGGTTTGCTAACAATTTCAATTTCCTCAATAGATATATGACTGTGCAGATTTCGCATTTCATCTTGAGCCAATTGGGATCAATTATATTTTTCCAAAGAATTTGTTCATTAAATCTAATTCCTAAAAATGTGTTGGCACAAAGTCATTAGTGCTATTTCATGATTATCTTTTCATTATCTTTAGGGTATTTTTTATAATCACTCTTGCATTTCTGGTGTCCTCTCTCTGTCTGCCTAGATACATCTGTATCAATTTTATCTTTCCAAAGATCCAATTTTGAAGTTGTTACTTTTTCTATTGCCTACTTTTTCTACTTCTTTGATTTTCACTTTTTTAAATCATTTTATTAGGGGCTCATACAACTCTTCTCACAATCCATACATACATCAATTGTGTAAAGCACATTTGTATATTTGTTACCCTCATCATTTTCAAAACATTTGCTCTCCATTTTCAAAACATTAAGCCCCTGACATGAGCTCCTCATTTTCCTCCCTCCTTCCCCGCTCCCCCCTCCCTCATAAACACTTGATAATTTATACATTATTATTTTGTCATATCTTACACTGTCCAATTTCTCCCTTCACCCACTTCTCTGTTGTCCGTCCCCCAGGGAGAAGATTATATGTAGATCCCTGTAATCGGTTCCCCCTTTCTACCCCACCATACCTCGACCCTCCCAGTATTGCCACTCTGAGCACTAGTTCTGAAGGGATCATCTGTCCTGGATTCCTTGTATTTCCAGTTCCTATCTGAACCAGTGTACATCCTCTGGTCTAGCCATATTTGTAAGGTAGAATTAGGATCATGATAGTGGGTGGGGGTGGGGGGAGAAGAGGAAGCATTTAGGAACTAGAGAAAAGTTGTATGTTGCACCCTGACTGGCTCGTCTCCTCCCCAAGACTGTTCTGCAAGGGAGTGTCCAGTTGCCTACAGATGGGCTTTGGGTCCCCACTGTGCACTCCCCCTCATTCACAATTATGTGATTTTTTGTTCTTTGATGTCTGATACCTCATCCCTTTGACACCTCGTGGTCACACAGGCTGGTGTACTTCTTCCATGTGGGCTTTGTTGCTGCTGAGCTAGATGGCCGCTTGTTTACCTTCAAGCCTTTAAGACCCCAGATGCTGTGTCTTTTGATAGCCGGGCACCATCAGCTTTCTTCACCACATTTGCTTATGCACCCAATTTTCACTTTTTTTTTATTTCCTTCTTTCTGCCTACCTACTTTGGTTTCACTCTGCTAAAGGTTGAACCTTGGGTCATTGATATTCATTCCTTCTTTTCCATATAAACATTAAAAGCTATAAATGTCCCCTAAATCAATATTTTAGCTGCATCTCACAGGTTTGGATACATTGTCTTTTCAGTACAATTTGGTTCAAAATATTTTTAAATATCTCTTGTGATTTCATCTTTAAGCCCTGGGTGAATTAACTTCCAAATATTTGAGTTTTCGGTGGGTTTTTGTTGGTGCTGTTGTTGTTTAAGGTAACTGTGTAATTGATTTCTAATGTAATTTAATGTAATGTAGTCAGAAAGCAGACACTGAATGATTTCAAAATTTTAAATTTGGTGAGATGAGCTTCATGGCCCACCTTACGGTCTGTCTTCATGAATGTGTAATTTGTCTTTGAAAAGAATGTGACTGATAGTGCTGTTTTGGTCTTCTGTGCATTATAACTTCAGAACTTCAGCCTCTGTCTCAATCACAGGGCGTTCGGTTTGTCCCTTCTAGCCCCAAAGTAGAGAGTGCAAAGCTGGATTGGTCTTTTTCACCCATTTTGGCAATCGCTGCTTTTCAAATGGAGTGTCTTTTGATAGTCAATGTAATTAATGATATGGACAGATTTACATAGATCACTTTAATATTATTTGCTTTGTCCCCTTGACTGTTGACTCTTTGGTTCCTCATTTCCTGACTACTTTTGAGTTAACTGGATATGCTAAAGAATTCCATTTTAATGTAATCATTAGCTATTTAGCTATACCTCTTTGAGTTAAGTTGTAATGATGCTTCTAGAAATTAAAATACCTTAATTTTTTTACAGACCACTTAGAGTTAACATGTGACACAAGAAATTTGCAACCGTTTAGACCTATTTATTCTCCCCATCCCTTGCTTTCTTCTATAGCTCTTTTTTTTTTCTATAGCTCTTTTAAAGATGGTTCTGCCAGCACTCCGAATTCAAATATGTAGCCTTCAAAACTATAAAAGAAAATATATTTTGTGTTTCAAGCCACCCACTTTGTAGTAATTTATTGCAGCAGCTCAAGGAAACTATTTAGATGCAAACGATCTTCAAAAGGTTTACGGGAAAATGGAATTCAAAGATAATGGATTCCTTCCATGAATTTTAGGAAGCCCCCTGAACATAACATCTACAATATAAGCAGCCACAAAACTATGCTATGATTTTTTGTTTCAAACATTACCTTAATATATACTAAGGTACGTTAAAAGGAAAAATAGTCATATATTTACCCATACACAAGTATTTCCCACTTCTAGTGCTCTTTTGACCTTCTTCTTTTTTTAAAGATCATTTTATTGGAGGCTCTTACAACTCTTTAACAATCCATATACATCAATTGTATCAAGCATATTTGTTCATATGTTGGCATCATCATTTTCTGAACATTTTCTTAGTATTTGAGCCCTTGGTGTCAGCTCTTCTTTTTTCCCTCCTTCCCCCACCCTCGTGAACCCTTGATATATTACAAATTATTATTATTTTCATATCTTACTCCAACCGCTCTCCCTTCACCCATGTTTCTGTTGTTCCTCCCCCTTGGGGAGGGGGGGTGTCTTTGACCTTCTTGAAGAACTGAGTTCTCATCTAGTATCATTTCCCTTGAGCTTGGTGAACTTCCTCAACATTTCTTACAGTATATGCAGCTGGCAATGATTCTCATAGTTTTTGTCTAACCAAAAATATCTATGCTTCTTCTTCAGTTTTGAAAGATGTTTTTACTGAATATAGAAATCAAGCTTGGGCCCCCGTCACTGAGCCGCGGTGGACGCTTCTGCATCCTCCTCCTTGAGCCTCCTTGAACCCCCTTACTACCAGACGCTCAGCCCTCTGCGCCCGCCTTCTCCTTCAGGCCGTGTCCCCGAGGATAAGGAATCGCATCGTATGCCCGCTATCCAGAACCTCCAGTCTTTCGACCCCTGTGCTGATGCCAGTAAGGGTCATGACCTGCTTCCAGCAGGGACCGAGGATTAGATCCATATAAGAATTCAACAGCGCAGCAGCAGGAAGACCCTTATCTCTGTCCAAGGGATCGCCGATGACTACGACAAAAAGAAATTAATGAAGGCCTTTCCGAAGAAATGTGCCTGCAATGGAACTGTGCTCAAGCATTCAGCTCCAGGGTGACCAGCGCAGAAACATATGCCCGTTCCCTGTAGAGATCGGACTGGCTAAGGACGACCAGCTGAAGGTTCATGGGTTTTAAGTGCTTGTGCCTCACTGACGCCTATGTGAGGCTTTCCTCGCAATGAGTAGAAAATTCCCCTTTTGTCTCTTGTCTCAAGTGTAAAACCTCAGAGCTTGTACCTCAGAGGGTGAGTGAAGAAGTATTACTCCTTGAGTTCCAGTTCCATCATACGGACGTGTTTAAACTTGTCCGCACAATCAGTGGGTGACGGCAGACAGGTCCTCTCACTAATACCCTTAGTCTCTTTAGGGTAGCCTCCAAAAACAAAAAAGTATACTGGTTGTACAATGGAAAAAAGCAATCTTGAGATTAGGGCTAACATCCAATTTTTAGCAAAACTCAAATGGTCATCTTCTCAAATCATTGAAGCTTTACATCAAGTGTACGGGAATGCCACTCCACATAAAACAACAATTTTTAGATGGATCAAGCATTTCAAAGAAGGCCGGGAAGACCTCAAAGATGAGCTAAGAGAAGGAAGACCGTTAACCTCGACCAATGAAGAGACCGTGGCTGAAGTCCAAAAGCTGCTGGAGGAGGATCACAGAATCACCATTGATGCCATCGCTACCGAGGTCGGGATCTTGGCCTTTTCCATTTTAAACGTCCATGTGGGCCGCAAGCTGTAGGCTGGATGGGTGCCAAAAACATTCCACGAGGAGCAGCTAGGTCAAAGGGCTGATCTTGCCCTCAGACTTTCAAACAAGATGGAAGCAATGAAGACAAGTTCATGGAACAAATCGTAACCGGGACGATGCTTGGATTTACCAAATTGATCCTGAGAGCAAAGTCACAACAAAATAGTGGCTTCTGAAGGAATCCACTGGGCCAGTTAAATTGAAGACAGGTTGGCTCAGAAGGTAAAAGTGACTGTTTTTTGGGATTCCACAGAGTAGCCTTAATAGTTTTCTTGACACAAAGTGACCGTGGGGAGCTTGTAAGGAAGATCTGATAGAATAATGAACACTGCATCGAAGGGATCAAGTATAAGGCATCATCAGAACAAAAAATCTTACCATAGTGAATGATGGGGGAAGTGCGCAAAGCCCATTAGTAGGCCCTGGAGATCCCCTTGCAGAGGGGTCTCGAGGAGGAGATAAGCCAGTCAGGGGGCAATGTAGCAATGATGAAAAATACAACTTTCCTCTAGTTCCTAAATGTTTCTTCCCCGCTCCCACTATCATGACACGAATTCTACCTTGCAAGTCTGGCTAGACCAGAGGATGTACACTGGTACAGATAGGAACTGGAAACACAGGGAATCCAGGGCAGATGATCCCTTCAGGACCAGTGGTGTGAGTGGCGATACTGGGAGGGTGGAGGGAGGGTGGGATGGAAAGAGGGAACCGATTACAAGGAACTATATGTGACCTCCTCCCTGGAGGACGGACAACCGAAAAGTGGGTGAAGGGAGACGTCGGACAGGGCAAGATATGACAAAATAATGATTTATAAATTATCAAGGGCTCATGAGGGAGGGGGGAGTAGGGAGGGAGGGGGAAAATGAGGACCTAATGACGGGGGCTTAAGTGGAGAGGAAATGTTTTGAGAATGATGAGGGCAATGAATGTACAAATGTGCTTTACACAATTGATGTATGGATGGATGTGATAAGAGTTGTATGAGCCCCTAATAAAATGATTTTTAAAAAAAAAAGAAGAATGAACACTGCATTGGTGAAGAAAGGGCCAGGGAAGTTGTGCCAAGGAGTGTTTTGCATCATCAGCGCACCTGCTCGTTTTTTGAGGGTAGCAGGGTCTGTCCTATTAGAAGTGTGTTCCTTGCCCATCTACCCTACAGCCCTGTTCTTCCGCGGATTTCCTTCTGCTTGTTTCCCATCTGAAAGAACATTGAAACAACCCAATTTTAGTCCCATGATGTCAAAACTGCTTTGGTGTGGTATAAATCAAAAAGGGCGGAAGTCTTGGGGGAAGGGTTGGAAAGATGGAAACTGCAAATGTGTGTAAGCCTGGATGTAGATGGTTAAAAAAAATAGAGCTTCCCGTTTTGATATTTTTGTTTATTAATAAAGGGATCCTGATTTTTCAGCAGTAAAAAAAAAAAATCAAGCTTGACAGTTGTTTTCTTTCTTTCAGACCACAAAAGTTACCATTCCGCTTAGCCTCCATTGCCTTTAATGGCCAGCGGACATTCCAAATGTTGTTTCCTTACCTGTAAACATGCTACTTTTCACTGACCGCTGCCAATAGTTTCTCTTTATCCTCAGCTTTTCGGATGTTTGACTATAATGAGCCCAGGTGTGGTTTCCTTTATATTTACCGAGTTGGGATGAACTGACCTTCTTGAATCTATAATTTCATGTTCTTCATCCAATTTGTCAAATTTTCACTCATAATTCCTTTTTCTGCCCCTTTCTCTCCCCTCTTCAGGAGTTCCATGTCCATGAGGCAAAAAGTATGCTACAAAATTATAGAGACCTTTGTTAAACTAACACATCAAAATGTGAAGCTAATGCTTCTCCACATATCCCTCATCTAGGTCTATATACTTCTGCATGAACAGCTTTATTAATTAAGTGCTAATGAAATTAAGAACTTTTGGGGGATCTTCCGGCAAAATGTTCATTTTCATCTGAAAATGCTTTGTCTCTTCAGTGAAGCCATCATTGGAGTTAGTCATTGATCATTGTTTGTCACCATGACTCCAACCAGATAGTCCCCTTCTTTTGGCCCTGATTCTCAGGTTTTTCAAATAGCTTCAGGTTATGGAAGGGTCATGTTTCCAAAGTTCAGTTCTCTGAAACACTTCCCTCTCCCACTGAAAGTCATAGTGCAGGAATGAAGAGATAACGCGCTAGAACCTCAGGGCCAATTGGAACGCTCTTGTGAACACTTCCAGTGGTCTGTCTCCCCTGTCTCACAAGCCTCAAAATGACAGTGCTGGACAAGGAGGCCTCTCTGTGCTCTCTTGTAATTTAAAAAAAAATCATTTCATTGGGGGCTCTTATAAAAATCCACACATTATTTGTATCAAGCACATGTGTACATATGTTGCCATCATCATAACCAAAACATTTTCTTTCCAATGGAGCCCTTGGTATCAGCTCCTCTTTTTCCCATCCTTATCCGACCCTCTCACCCTTGATAATTTATAAATTACTTTTATTTTCATATTTTACACCATCTGCTATCTCCCTTCACCCATATTTCTGTTGTTTGTTCGCTAGGGGAGGGGGTTGTACATTGATATTGCAATCAGCCCCCCTTGCTCCCCCTTCTCCCAACATCTTCCCCCTACCAGCATGGTATTGCTACTCTCAATATTAGTCCTGAGGGGGTTATCTGTCCTGGATTCCCTGTGTTTCCAGCTCTTATCTGTACCCATGTACATGCTCTGATCTAGCCAGATTTGTAAGATAGAACTGGGGTCATGAAAGTGGCAGGGGGGAGGAAGCATTAAAGAACTAGAGGAACGTTATATGTTTCATCAGTGCTATACTGCACCCTAGCTGGCTCATCCCTTCCTTGTGACTCTTCTGTGAGGGGATGTTCAATTGTCTACAGATGGGCTTTGGGTCTCCATTCTGAGCCCCCTAGTTCTCATCAAAATAGTTGTTTGTTTGGGGTCTTCTGATGCCTGATACCTGATCCCATTAACACCTCGTGATGACTCGGGTTGGTGTGTTTCTCCCATGTGGGCTTTGTTGCTTCTCTGCTAGATGGCTGCTTGTTTAACTTTAAGCCTTTAAGACCCCAGATGCTATAGCTTATAACAGCAAGGCACCATCAGCTTTCTTCATCACATTTACTTTTATGCCCCCATTTTGTCTTCAACAATTGTGTCGGGAAGATGAGCATCACAAAATGCCAGGTTATTACAACAAAGTGTTCTTGCATTGAGAGAGGACTTGAATAGAGGCCCAATGTCTGTGTGCTACCTTAATACTAAACCTATAAATATATGCTCATAGATCCACTTCCCCTTCATCATATATAAATACATTTACATATGTACATGCCTGTATTTAGACCTCTATAAATGCCCTTTGCCTCCTAGTTCTTTCCTCTGTTTCCTTTGACTTTTCTCCTGTCCCATTATCATGTTCAGCCTTCATTTGGCTCTCTGTACTTCCTCTCGGCTACATTGCCCTTGACTGTAGTCCACCAGGCATTCTCTGCCCTCCTCACCATCAATTTTAGATCTCTTGTTGTTCCCCTGTCCCTGGGCTTGTTGGCTCTTCCCACCCCCTTTCCCCCACCTCCTCTCCCCTGTCCCCCTGGAATTATCAGTCCCACTGCTTTCTCCTCAGGATTGTTTATCCTGCCTATCTTATATAGACAGACATGGGGGGGAAATTACCCTATAAAGAGTTCCAGGTCTGTTTGCTGACCCATATGAATGTTTTCGGATTGGGTCTAATGCAGTGCCAAGCCCTGCCCCCTGAGTCCAAAGTCTATTTTCAGAATTCCTTGGGGACTCAGGAGGACATCAGAGAGGGGGATGTGGGGGTAAAGAAGTGGGTGTTAACAAACTCAGGGACAAGGGAACAATAAGTGATCCAAAATCGATGGCAAGGAGGGTGTAGGAGGCCTGCTAGGACTTAATCAAGGGCAATGTAACCGAGAGGAATTATTGAAACCCAAATGAAGGTCCAACATGATAGTGGGACAGGATGAAAGTAAAAGGAAATAGAGGAAAGAACTAGGAGGCAAAGGGCATTTATAGAAGTCCAACTACAGGCATGAACATATGTAAATATGCTTACATATGATGATGGGGAAATATATCTATGTACATATATTTATAAGTTTAGTACTAAGGTAGAAGATGGACATTGGGCCTCTACTCAAGTACTTCCTCAATGTGAAGAACACTGTTCTATTAAATTGGCAGTCCATGATGCTCACCTTCCCGACATGAGCACTGAGGACAAAACAGGTGCATAAGCAAATGTAGTGAAGAAAGCTGATTGTGCCTGGCTATCAAAAGGTATAGTGTCTAGGGTCTTAAGGCTTGAAGATAAACAAGCGACCATCTGACTGAGAAGCAACAAAGTCCACATGCAAGAAGCACACCAGCCTGTGTGATCATGAGGTGTTGATAGGATCAGGTATCAGACATCAAAGAATAAAAAAATCATATCATTGTGAATAAGGGGGAGTGCAGAGTGGAGACCCAAAGCCCATCTGTAGGCAACTGGACATCCCCTTACAGAAGGGTCACAAGGAAGGGGTGAGCCAGCTAGGGTGCAGTATAGCACTGATGAAACATACAACATTCCTCTAGTTCTTTAATGCTGCCTCCTCACCCCACTATCATGACCCCAATTCTACCTTCCAAATCAGGCTAGACCAGAGCGTGTACACTGGTACAGATAAGAGCAGGAAACACAGGGAAGCCAGGACCAATATTGAGAGTAGCCATACCAGGAGAGGAAGGGGAAGGTGAGGGGAGAAAAGGGGAATCGATCACAATGATCTACATAGAACTCCCTCCCAGGGGGATGGACAACAGAATAGTAGGTGAAGGGAGACATCAGTCAGTGTAAGACATAAAAAAATAATAATTTATACATTATCAAAGGTTCATGAGGAGGGAGGGTGGGGGCAGGACGGGAAAAAATGAGAAGTTGATACCAAGGGCTCAAGTAGAAAGAAAATGTTTTGAGAACAATGATGGCAACAAGTGTACAAACCTGCTTGACATCATAGATGTATGTGTGGATTGTCATAAGAGTTGTATGAGACCCCAATAAAATGATTTTTTTTAAATAAAAGAATCCCTGGGGCACTATGTTGCTTTGCTCCCCTTGCTGCTGTGTTGTGCCCCCTTTGTAATATACCTTGGTGGTGGGTGGTAGGTGAATGGGGGTCAGTGAGTAGGCACAATTCCCTAACAGGGTCTCCAGTGACGTCATGTCTCCTCGTGAGGTCAACCCTATGGTCCTCTCTGTGATTGGCTGCTCTGAGTTGGAATGTCGTCCTCAAAGCTTGGTGGGCCAGGATGCTGTTTCTTTCTCTCTCTCTCTCTCTCTCTCCTAGTTTACTCCCGTGTGGTCTGGGCAGACCTGCTGCACTACCTGAGCTGTATCTTCAGTGCTGTCCTCTGTAGTGCATTCTTCTGGAAAGGGACCCACCCTGCAGACTCTGGGAGTTCACTGCTTCATGCCTCTGTTGCCCTCAAGGCTTGGCGCTCCAGGTTGAGGTCTGGTCCCTCTCCTCTTTCCTGTGGAGACATAAACAGTGTCCTTCCCGTGCCTCCGTCTTTCCCTCCCTTTTTTTCTTACCTCTCCTGGCCCCCTCTTTCCCCCTCATTTATGTTGTTAAACTGTACTGCATTATTGGGCTTGGTCTGTTCCCTGTCTGTGTGCCTCTCCCTCAACCCATAAATTATGTATTAGTTTTTCTTCTGATCCCACTGTGTTGATTGGACCTACCTCAGTGGACTCATCTTGTACTTGTCCCTTTGTGCTTGGCTAACTTCACTTAGCATGATTTCCTCCAACTCTTCGTGTGAGATGATGTGCTTCATATGTTCATCACTGTAATTTAGGGATGCGTAGTACTCCATTGTGTGTATGTGCCAGAATTTTCGAATCCACTCATCTATTGATGGAAATTTAGGTTGTTTTCAAATCTTTGCGATTGTGAATTGTGCTGCAATAAACATTGGAGTGCAGATGGCTGGTCGTGGTCTATTTCTTACTTCTGGGTATATGCCCATTAGGGGGATTGCTGGGTCATAAGGTAGCTCAATTTCCATTAGCTTTAGATATTGTCAGATCACTTTCCACAGTGGCTGTATGTATCTACACGACCACCAACAGTGGATGAGAGTTCCTATCTCACCACATCCTCTCCAACATTTGTTGCTTTCTGATTTTTTGAACTGGGCTATCCTCAGGGGTGTTAGGTAGCATCTCATTTGCATTTCTCTGATGGCTAATGATCGTGAACATTTTCTCATATGTTTATTGGCCATTTGGGTTGTCTCCCTGGTGAAACTTCTGCTCAGGTCCTTTACCCACCTCCTCATAGGGCTCTCTGCTTTTTTTTTCTTGTTGCAGGACATTAGAGTATTGTATATTTTAGTAATAAGGCCTTTGTCTTATGTGTCATTGCTAAATATCTTCTCCAGTCTCTGGATTCTCTCATTACTCTCTTGGTGAAGTCTTTTGATGCACATAGGTGTTTTATCTTTAGTATATCCCATTTGTCAACTTCAGCTTCTTGTATGTGTGTGTCCTTCCTTATTTCAGTTAGCCTAAGTATTCCCTGTGCCAAGGTTCTCAGGTTTGTCCCTATTCCTTTGATGATGGCCCTGATAGTCTGGGGTTTTACTTCAAGGTCTGTGATCCTCCTTGAGTTTGTTCTTGTGCATGGGGTGAGATAAGGAGCTTGCTTCATTTTTCTTCAGGTAGATATCCATCTTTTCCAGTACCACTCATTGAAGAGGGTGTCTGCTTCCCATTTGATGTTTATTGCGCCCTTAACAAAGATCAGTTGTCTATATACTGCTGATTTTATTTCTGGGTTTTCTGTTCTTTCCATCATTATACCAGTACCACACTGTTTTGACCACTGTGACTGTTTTAAAGTCAGGTAAAGCAAGCCCTCCCACTTTGTCTTCCTTCTTGAGGAGTTCTCTGCTAATTCTAGGCTTCTTCCCTCTCCATATGTAGTTGGTAGTCAATTTTTCCTTTTCTTTGAAGAAGGTTGTTGGTATTTGTATTGGTATAGAGTTAAATTTATATAGTGCCTTGGGTAGGATTGACATCTTTACTATATTAAGTCTTCCAATCCAGGAACATGGGATATTCTTTCATTTATGGACATCACTTTTGGTTTCTTGTAGTAGGGTTCTGTAGTTTTCCTCATACAAATCATTGTGATTCTTGTTCAGGTGTATCCCTAGATATTTCAATTTCTGCTTGGCTATTGTGAAGGGCACTGCCTCCTTGATCTCCTCTTCCATGATCTTGTCCCATGTATGTAGCAATCCAATAGACTTCACTCTTGTAATTTTGAAGATGAGGAGGGCATTTTGAAAGGGGCTGTGCCTAGATCACCAAAAGTCGGCACGATGAGAACAAATACTAATGAACATTGAGCAGTAGGGCTCAAAGTGCCAGATGTTTGAAGAGAGGCCCTGGTTTTCCATCCCCTTTTGAATACACATTACAAAGAACCATTTTTTTTTTAAAAGGGGGAGATTAAGGTAAAATAAAAATAATTAAAAGAATATCTAAATTGTGTGGTCCTGATATATTTTCATCACACCTTCTCCATTTCCAGTTCTTTTTTTTTTCTCATTGTTTTATTAGGGGCTCATACAACTCTTATCACAATCCATACATACATCAATTGTGTAAAGCACATTTGTACATTCATTGCCCTCATCATTCTCAAAACATTTTCTCTCCACTTAAGCCCCTGGCATCAGGTCCTCATTTTCCCCCTCCCTCCCCGCTCTCCCCTCCCTCATGAGCCCTTGATAGTTTATAAATTATTATTTTGTCATATCTTGCCCTCCGACGTCTCCCTTCACCCACTTTTCGGCTGTCCGTCCCCCGGGGAGGAGGTCACATGTAGATCCTTGTAATTGGTTCCATTTCCAGTTCTTATGGATTGTGATTACCAGAAGTTCTCTGACCTTCAAAGGGAAACCAAGTGAACTCACTGGAGCTCCTGTCTTTGACAGTATGAGTCTTTGAGTTTCTTGAGATGTGTTGTCATTTTTACCTTGAAGTGGATCCAATCACTGCTACTCTGTCCAAAGACTTTGAGTTTAAGGTATTCTCCTTTCTTCTTCTCCACACCTTTAGTTGAAGATTTTGCCTCCTGGTCAGACAGAGTGATGGTGGCTTTGCCCTGGGGGGGGGGGGGTCTCTGCATTACAGAGACCTTACCCAGGCAGAATCTCTGTGTTTTCATCTCTCTAACCTTCCCCCCAAAAATTTGTGCTGTTGGTTTACATCATGTCAAAACAATGTTTTTGGTATCCTCAGGAGACTCAGCTTACATCCCTTTGAAATGTTTTCTGAGTTTTAGAAACAAAAAGAAGTTTGAAGGGGCAAGATTTGGGCTGTAGAGTGGATAGGCTAAGATTTCTCAACGAAATGCTCCTAGGATAGCCCTAAGTACCTCCAAAAATGAACGCGTACACTCGTCATGCAAAACAAATTCTGTAACCCAACCTTCCTGGCCTTTTCCTCAGTTTTCAACATTCTTAAAACATTTTCATGATAAGCCCTTCAAAAAAACCTATCGAGATCATTAAAAAAAAAAAAAAGTCCCCATAACCGTACGAGTTGACCTCTCTACCTTGAATTTAATCGGCTTACCAGATCCCCTCAGAAGCCATTGTTTTGATTGGGCTTTATTTGCAGGCACCCTAATAAAACTACAAGTGTATTACTGAGAGAATTGGTCTACGGCCATGCATTAAATACAGAGAGATGTTTAAATATGTTTGGGGGGAAATAAACCCACACATCTGTGAACTGGAATCCCAGTAACATTTTTTACTTACCTTCAGGTTTTTCAGCTCACTGTGAGTATATTTTCCTTTACATCCTTGAGTGTAGTTATACTAGATGCTCGAAAATGCTTGTCTGCTAATCCCTACATGTAGTTCCTCTTAGAGTCACTCTCCACAACAGCTTTTCCTTTCCCTATGGGCCCAATTTTCTATGTCTTCAGAGGTCGAGTAACATTAGATTGTACCCTGGGTCTTGTAAACAATACTTACAGAGACTCAGAATTCCGGTATGTTCTTTTGAAGAGGCCGTTGTTGTTCTTGCTGTTAAGTGGTTATCTTGTCTGGACTAAGCCTGCAAACTCAGTCTTCTTCACCGGCTGAGACAGCAGCAGGAATCTCTGTCACCTCGTTCCGCCTCAACTGTGTATTGTTCCCACTCTGCTCTCCACAGAAACAGGTTAGAACTCAGTCAGAGGTATAGGCAGAGTTTTTATACACAGACTTTGGAGTTCCCTTCACCATCTCTGCTTTCTGAGAGAACCCCCTCTTACTTTCTGGCTACTGAATCCTTTTGGTTAAGGTAGTTAAGCTGTATATCATCTACCGTGTTTCCCCGAAAGTAAGACATTCCCCGAAAATAAGACCTACTTACAGTTTTGCCTCTCGCTGAAATATAAGGCATCCCCCCAAAAATAAGACCTCCCGATAATAGGGCCCCCCGAAGCTACCGTAACTTTGGACTCTGGACCATAGCGGCAGGTGCTGCTGCACAGCTCACAGCTGGAGCAGACAGGAAGCGTGAGGTCTCTTAATCAGAGAGCCCACGCTGCCGCCAGGACAAGCTGTCACCTGCTGCTCGCTCTGCCCTGACAGAGTCCGGCTGACTCACAATTAGACAGTGAGTTGCCCGGGGCAGGAGTCGGGCACATTGTGTGGACACACAGGGGTGACTGAGGTAGGGGGGGAAATGTCTGATAAAGGGGTGGGGGGATGTCTGGTGAAGGTGTCCACTGGCACAGGGGTGGGGGAGGGGGGTCACTTAAAATGGCACTGGGGTATCGCTTAAAATGACACAGGAGGATCAGAAGGGGTTACAAAATGGTAATCCACCCCTCTAATTCTCCTGCGTCATTTTGATTCCCCCTTCGGATCCTCCTGTGTCATTTTAAGTGATCCCCCTCCCACCACCCTGATAACCCAGTGCCATTTTTTTTAAACCCCTAGACATGAGCGCAAAAAGAAAAAGCTACTCCATGGAGTACAAGAAAGGAATCGTGGAAGACTCTTGGGGCCAAACTCTTACTGCTTTCTGCAAAGAGAAGATGTTGAGTATCCGATTGGTCCGAAAATGGTGAGCAGAGTATGGTAACCTCATTGAACAAGTGGACAAGGGAATGCTAAAAAGCACAAGTGTGGATCAGGTTGGCAACCATTATTTTCTGAGCCGGAAGACCTGATCTGCGAATGGGTTGTTGACAGGAGAGCAAAGGCTTTGGCTGTGAATAGGGCTCAGATTCAAGAAGTTGCCCTTGCAATGGCTCCACAGTTTGACATAGCCCCCGAAGACTTCAAAGCATCACCGGCTGGATAATTTCCTTCAGTGAAGTGAACCGTCTTTAGGAAGATCCACAACATTGTTTAGGCTGGAAGATGCTCAAGCTATTAAGCGAGCACTTGCATTCAAGTCCTTTATTGATGATGCTGACTTCTCTAAATACAATCTTTCCAGCATGATTGCTATGGGTGAAACTGCAGTGTTTATGAACCAATCATCTCAAACAACAATTGAACAGTGGGGTGCCTTCTCAGTGTACATTCCCTCCACTGCTTATGAAAGTGCATGTGTTTCCTGTATTTTGGCAATTCGTCTGGATGGCACTAAAATTCCACCTTTAATCATTTCTAAGGACAAGAAGGAAAAGATTGAATGTGTTTTGGGAATTTTTATTCTTGAAACTGAAAAAGTCTGGGCCACACAAATAGTTATAAGGAAGTGGGTCGATTTAATGCTGCCGCTTGTTATGCGAGGGAGCCAAAGAAGTCTGCTAGTCTGGGATGCAGCCAGCATTCAGCCCGCTAAAGACATGAAGACATTTCTGCACAAAAGAAAAATAGATCAAATACAGGAATGACAGCCTATCTCCAAACTCTTGATATTGCAATAAACAAGCCATTCAAAGACAATTTGCGCATGTAAATTAATGACTACATTGAAAATAGAATGGAGAGAAATCAGCGTGGAAACTTTGTGAAACCTAAATTGCAAGAGGCTGTGACTTGGGTGAAGAATTCATGGGAGCAAATCATCGACAGTTGCATTGCAAATGCACTACGAGCAGGCTACCTTGACAAGAAGTACTCATTTAAGGACAGTGCTATTGATAAACATGAGATTTTTGGTCCACTGATTCTGAAAAAAATGGAGTCACAAGAAATTCACCAGGAAATTCAGGGTTTGGATTGTTATGATGATGTTACGGAAGATAATGACATGACTGTCATTGAATAAATGAGTAAATGTACCATAGATTGTAGTACATGGAAATAACGGTAGCAACAAGAAATTCTTGATACTGTAGGACTCAGTTTGTCTGGTTATGCTGGTTTGTGATGACAACTACTACCGTACCATATACAGGTAATACATTTCCTTTTTTTGTTGTTCAACAATAAATGTATACTGTATTCCTCTTAATGGAAAAATAAGACATCCCCTGAAAATTAGACCTAGCACATCTTTGGGAGCAAAAATTAATATGACATTGTCTTATTTTCAGGGAAACAGGGTATCTGAATTTTACCTCCCCACAGGGCATGGATGGAGTCTGCCCTTTGACAAAATGCTGTAAGGTTGGGAGACCAACCAGTGCTGGACCCTTTTTCTAAGTGCTTACCCCCTCCAGTTGTCATTAGCATCTCGTCAAGTAGGAAGTGGCCAGCTACACACTTACCTGAGATTCCGATCTATACGAAGTGCTAAAACGCCACAGGAAGGATTCAGATATCTGCTGCATTAGCACCATCTTCAAGTAAACATTTAAAAACAGAAATCCATTGACCCAGATCTGCCTTGAGGTTACTACATAGTTCTCATTCTTTTTAAAATCTGCATAATACTCCACAGTGTAGATGTACCATAATTTATCACCTCTCCTTGACTGATGGAATCCAGGCTAAATTCTTCATTGTCTTCAGATTAAGTTCATTTTTTTACCCCTGCAAACCTATGTGACTATAAATTTCCTTCAATGTATTTCATTATGTTGTAGTATTATTCTTTGCACAAGATCAATTACAAAACGTAATACTGCTGGATTCATGGGTGCGTGGTGTGCATTTTTAAGCAGATATTGTCATAATATTTTCCAGAAAGGATGTCACAATTCACATCCCACAGCCATATCAATCAATCAATCAATCGTTTTGCCAACCTAATGGATCAAAAATGCTACAGCCCTTCTTATGTTTATTTGTATTTCCACGAATATCAGAGAAGTTGAATTTCTTTTTACATCTTTGATAATTTGCTTCCCCTGCCCCAACCCACCACCCCAGGAAGGGCTTGTTGATATGCTTAGCTTTAGTATACCTGTTTGTAGGCACTAGTGTATAAAAACAACATTCACCCCTTAGTCATATATAGTCATTCTAACACTTTTCTTATGATTTTGATTTGGGTATATGTTGCCATAAAAAAAATTAAACACCCCCCCCCCACTATCATGATCTGAATTATACCTTTCAAATCTGGCTAGACCAGAGGGTGTGCACTGGTACAGATAGGAACTGGAAACACAGGGAATCCAGGGCAGATGATCCTTTCAGGACCAGTGGTGTGAGTGGCGATACTGGGAGGGTAGAGGGAGAGTGGGTTGGAAAGAGGGAACCGATTACAAGGACCTATATGTGACCTCCTCCATGGGGGACAGACAACAGAAAAGTGGGTGAAAGGAGATGTCAGACAGGGCAAGATATGACAAAATAATAATTTGTAAATTATCAAGGGTTCATGGGGGGCAGAGCGGGGAGGGAGGGGAAAGATGAGGACCTGATGCTGGGGGGCTTAAGTGAGAGCAAATGTTCTGAGAATGATGAGGGCAATGAATGTACAAATGTGCTTTACACAAGTGATGTACGTATGGATTGTGATAAGAGTTGTATGAGCCCCTAATAAAACGATTTTTAAAATATTTAAAAACACCAAACTCACTGCTATCAAGTCAATTCTGACTCATAGCAACCCTATAGGAATGTATGGTAGTTACATAATCTGGCGTCAATTTGAGGATTAAGAGTGAAGGGGTGGAGTCTAGCCTGTCAATCATTGTATAGCCAATGAGATCTCTGTATGGGCATGGCCTTCCCCCTGAGGATTCTGGAAATTCCTGTATTTCCTCCTTGGAGGCGGGAGACACTTTCTCTCTCTTGGCTCACTCCCTGAGAGATGCTCTACTACTGATAAGACACTGATAGATTGCCCCCCACCCTCCGGTGCCCTGGGAACTGTAGGTGCCATGTGGAGATCCCTGACATCGCTGAGATGGTTCCACTGCCACTGAATGCAAAGACCTTGCACCCACTGGCCTGTGATTGTCCTGCATTCAGCATCATTGCTTGTGTTTTGTGAGTCTGAAGAGGACTTTCTAGATTGGTATTGGACATGTGGGCTAATATCGGACTTACGGACTTGATCAGGACTGGGCTGGGATGTTTTCTCAATATTCAACTGCTCTTGCATATAAAGCTCTTTCCTATACATATGAGTGTGTCCAGGAATTTGTTTCTCTAGTCTACCCAGACTGACATAGACTGGGTCGAACTGCAGCTGTGGGTTTCTGAAACTGTAACTCTTTCCAGGACTAAAAAGCCCATATTTTTCCGGAGGAGTGGTTCATGGTTTTGAACTATGGACCTTGAGGTTAGCAGCCTAACTCATAACCACATACCCACTCACATGTCAATTTTTAAGAGATGATACACAACCGTCATTTTAAGGTGGTGACCGGTGGGGCTCTTGGACATTTTTGTTTCAGAAGATTTTTCCTACATTAAGATTTTATAAATAGCTCCTTAGATTTGCTTCTAATATTTAATTTTTTCACATTTAGATTTTTAATCCATCTGGAGTTTATTTTTGCATATGATGTGGAATAGAAGTGTAACTATGTTACCTTCCAGATGGAGACTCGGTTGGTTCTGCCAGCACCAATTATTAAGCATACCATCTTTCCCCCCTCTAAATCAAATGTCATCTTTATTTAAATTAAGCCCCATTTTAAATTACTCCTGAACTCTTTATCTGATCCTATTTGTGTGGCTTGTTTTGGTGTTCTATGTAATGGTTTAATTATAATACCAATTAGAGGTCCAACTAAAGCCTTGGAGTCAGTTCTGACCCACAGAGACCTTACAGGACAGAGTAGAACTGCTCCTGTGGGCTTCCAAGACTTTACATCTTGAAAGGAAAAGGCAGTCTCATCTTTCTCTTGCAGAGCCACTGGTAGGTTTGAACCATTGACTTTGTGGTTAGCAGCTCAAGCCATGGCCCACTACAGTCAGTTTTATTACCTTGTATAGAACAACTGTGTTTAGCCAAGAAGAGTGTATCTGCGAATAACAAAAGCTTTAACAAGCAGTAGGTTTCTTTCACGTAAAATAGGTCTGGTAGAGTACGTTCAAGGGCAGCACAACCACATCCATGTTCACTGGGATGCCGGGCTCGGATTCCTTCTCTCACTTGGCTCAGCAATTCTTAAGGAGCAGTTTTTCACTCTCAAGATCTCTCTGTACTCCAAAATAGCTGTAGGGGCACCAGCCAAAGAGCTCTTATTCCAGGCAGGAATCAAAAAGAAATGGAGAAAAAGCCCAAAGAACAAATACCAGCTGTCTAGCCTCCTTGTTAGGAATTTTTCTAGAAGGTCTACCTAATTGGTTTATTTATACCCCGATATGTAAGGGAAGCTGGGAAATGAAGTCTTTTAGCTGTGGGATATTGAGTTTCCAGTGAGCACCTATTTTGCCCCAGGTACATCTACATCTACATCAATGTTCTTTGTTGGTTAATTGATCATTCTCAGACACGTTAAAAAAAATAATGGACTTCATTGTTTAGCATGGCTTCAGATTTACAGAAAATATGAGCAGATAGTACAGAATTCCCTTACACACACAGAGGCGCGCGTGCAGCATTAGTATAGTACATTTGCTAGGATTAATGAACCAGCACATTTCTGTTAACTAAAGTTCATCCTTCACTGTTTATGGACTTTAACAGAAGCATGAAGTCATGTCTCCACCATGACCATATTATACAGCAGTTTTCACCCCTGGCAACCAATTTATCATGTTATCATTTCCAGAACGCCCTCTGGTTAGACTCGTGCCGACTGGCTTCTTTCACTTAGCAAATGTATTTCAGATTGCTCCGTGTCTTTTCATGACTCATTAGTACTTCTCTTTTCATCATTAAGTAATATTTTATTTATCCATTCACCTTGTCAGAAACATCTTGGTTGCTTCCACTTTTCAGCTATTTTGAATAGTCAAAATAAACAGTTTTTGGTGTGGTCCTGAGTTTGCAACCTAATTGGGTAAATGCCTAGGAGCATGGTTGCTGGGTTTTATGGTAAGATGACAGTTAGCCTTGTAAGGTTACCAAACTTTATAAAACATGTCCAAAGTTGCTCGAACATTTTGCAGTTTCACCAGAAGGGAATGAGAGTTCTTGTTGCTCTGCACCCTTGCCAGCATCTGGTCCTGCCAGTGTTTAATCATTCTAATGCACTCGCAAAGGAGCCCTGCTGGTATAGTGGGTTACACACTGGACTCCTAACTCAAGGTTAGTGGTTCAAACTCACCAACCACTCTGAAGGAGAAAGATGAGGCTTTCTGCTTCAGTAAAGATGTGTAGCCTCAGAAACCCATGGGGCTTGCTCTATCCTGTCCTATAGGGACTGTGAGAGGTGCTATGAGTCGAAATCAACCCAATGGCAGTGAATTTGGCTTGGCTTTGGTTTAATGGGTATGTAAGAAGTCTTCATGGTACAGAGGGTAAGTGCTCACCTGTGAACAAAAAGGTTGGTGGCTCTAGTCCTCCCAGCTGCCCTGTGGGAGAAATAACCTGGCTCTCTGTTTCTGTAAGATTTCAGGCAGGAAAATGGGACAGTTAACCTCTGTCACCTGGGGTCACTATTAGTTGGAACTGAACAATATCACCCAACCACAATAATAAAGGTTGTGTACTAGTGTTTCATAGTTGTTTTAATGGGCACTTCCCAAAACATATGATGTTGAGTATCTTTTTTTTTTGTAATCTAAGTAACTAAAAAAATCATTTGATTGGGGGCGTTTACAGTTCTTATCACAATCAGAGGTAGTTAGTTTATTGTGCGAGCCTGGTCAATAAACACATGTGGGATTAATTGAAGGGCAGAGGGATAAATGACTCAGTGAGCCTCGCCTTTCGAGTTCTCGGGTCTCTTGCTTTCTGATGGTCGGACCAGGGTGCAGCTGCCTTAGCCAGTTCCCTGCTTTAGCCGGCAAGGCTCACTTCTGCAAGACATCCCTGAGGAGAAGCCACATGGACCTACCCCGATGCAGCCCTGGGTGCTGGAGCAGCCATGTGGAGACCCCTGCCAGCGCTGAGATGCTTACACGTTCACTGACTCGGCTTTCCTCCTGCAGTCGGCGTCATTGTGTCTGTTTTGTGAGATGGAGGAGGGCTTTGTGGATTGTTGTTGGACATATGGGTTAATGGGTTAATGTTGGACTGTGGACTTGGGCAGCACTGGGTTGGGATGTTTTCTTGATGTGCACTTAACCTTTATATAAAACTCTCTCTTATACATGAGTTCCTGTGGATTTGTTTCTCTAAAGTACCTAGACTAATACACAATCATTCCATCCACCCATTGTGTCAAGCACATTTGTATTTGTTGCCATCATCATTTTCAAAACATTTTCTTTCTACTTGAGCTCTTCATATCAGCTCATTTCTGCCTCCCCCCCACCCTCCCTCTTAGTGAAAAAAAAATTGTTTCATGTCTTACACCGATCGCTGTCTGCCATCACCCACTTTTCTGTTGTCTGCCCCCTGAGAGAGAGTTACTTGTCAACCATTGTGATCGGTACCCCCTTCCTCCCCCCCACCTTCCCCTTACCCTCCTGGTATCGCTACTCTCATTATTGGTCCTGAGGAGGTTATCTGTCCTGGATTCCCTGTAGGATTCCCTGTGTTGCAAGCTCTTATCTGTATCAGTGTACATGCTCTGATCTAGCCAAGTTTGTAAGGTAGAATTGGGATCATGATGGTGGGGGGTAGGAAGCATTAAAGAACTATATCAGTGGTTCTCAACCTTCCTAATGCCCCAACTCTTTAATACAGTTCCTCATGTTGTGGTGCCACCCCCCCAACCATAAAATTATTTTCGTTGCTACTTCATAACTGTAATTTTGCTACTGTTGTGAATTGAGTGACCCTGTGAAAGGGTTGTTCGACCCCCAAAGGGGTCACAATCCACAGGTTGAGAACCGCTGAACTAAAGGAAAGTTGTATGTTTCATCGGTGCTACACTGCACCCTGACTGGCTCCTCTCTTCCTTGTGACCCTTCTGTAAGGGGATGTCCAATTGTCTACAGATGGGCTTTGGGTCTCCTCTCTGCCCTCCCCCTCATTCACATCGATATGATTTTTTTGTTTGGAGTTTTTGATGCCTGATACTTGATCCTATCGACACCTCATGATCACACAGGCTGGTGTGCTTCTTCCATGTGGGCTTTGTTGCTTCTCAGCTAGATGGGAGTATCTTTTTATATACTTAACTGCCATCTGCATAGTGAAATACTGTCTAGATATCTTGCCCATTTTTTAATTGGGTTATTTGTTTTTATATTGTTGAAGTTTTAGTGTTATTTTCAATTTCCCATGTAAATCCTTTATCATCTCTGTACCGCACAAATATTTGGTCCAGTCTATAACTTATTTTTCATTCTTTTGCAGAGCGGATGTTTTTAATTTTAATGAAGTCCAATTTCTCAATTTTTTTTTTCTTTCATGGATCGTATTTTTTGGTGTCATAATGAAAAATTCATCACCAAACCCAAGCCTATCTTGCCTTTTTCCTATTCTATTTTCTAGAAGTTTTACAGTTTTGCATTTAGCTATGATTCATTTTTCATATTTTTTGTCCAGTTTTCAAAAATTATTTTTTGATGAGACAAGACTGACAAAATGTTGATATTTATTAAAGCTATGTGATAAAGCCATGCAAGTTCATGATCTCATCTCTCTACTTTTGTGTATATGTGACTATTTCCATGATAAAAGCTTACTCTATAGAGAGGGATAGATAGAGATATATGTATAGCCATGGCATGGTGTGTGACACAGAAAGGGATCAATGAATATGGCCATCATCATCAAAATTGCCAACACACCAGTTATGGGACTTTGTGTCTCCTTCACCTTCTTCTCCAGACCCTTTGACCCTTTATATCACTTCTAGGTATGCAAGTCTCCCTCCAGCCATTTCCCAGCTCTGTCCCCTGGACTCTGTTGAGGTGCTACTTCTTGCATGTCTCCTTCCTGACTCGCAGGTCACCGTCTCCCCTAGGACCGCTCAGTTACCATCCAGAGGCCGGTGATTCCAAAGTCTACTATCATCCCTTTGAATGTCCCATCTCTTGGACCATTCTACGAAATCCCCAGCCACACAGCTAACTGCAAAGTTATCGCTATCTTGAATTTCCTCTTGGACTTATCATTTCACTTCTTCGGTTCTTCACTCAACCGACTGAACCAAAAAGGGCTCTCTCGTCCCACCTTTGTGGCCCAGCCTTGCATCCACAGAACTTTCAACACTTCCCCTTCTGGGGCCCTGCACCATGCCTGCTTGCAACGTTGGCCACCCTGCCACCAAAGCCCCTGCTTCACTTGACCACAGCTTTGCCCAACAATGTCTGCTTCCTTGCTCACGAAATAGCTCTCGCTCCTCTTCTCAGTTGCTGCCCTCCACTTTTCTCCTCAGGGCCCCTCGCCTGCTGCTTCCCTCTTCAAGAGAAGCCTTTACCAAAAATGTTCTTGATCCCATGGATACTCTCACCACTTCACTGTCAGTTTGTTTGTTATTGTTTTGCTTTTTAAAGGAGAAATAGTGTAGCCTCTCCTAGTTAAGGCTGGACTGTATGAAGAAGAATGTGCCATCAGAATTGGAGGACAACTTATTAACAACCCATGAGATGCAGAAAGGACCATCTTTCTTGCGGAAAGCAAAGAGGACTTGAAGCACTTGTTGATGAAGAGCAATGACTACAGCCTTCAGTAGGGATCATGCTTCCACAAGGAAGAAATCCTAAAACAGAACCAATGAACAACTTCATGATAAAGGGAGAAATGATTCAAGTTGTCCACAATTTCAGTTTACTTTGATCCATAATCGACACGTCTAGAAGCAGCTGTCAAGAAATTAAAAACAACAACACTGTGTTTCATTAAGAAGATTGACTGCAAAAGATCTCTTTGAAATAATAAAAGGCAAAGATGTCCCCTTAAGGACTAAAAGATACATAATCCAATCATCTCACATGCATATAACAGATGAACGATGAATAAGGAAGACCAAAGTAGAATTGATGTATTTGAATGATGGTGGTGGTGAAGAATATTGAATGTACCATTGTGTTAGTCTGGGTACTTTAGAGAAACAGATCCACAGAAAGTCACATATAAGAGAGTTTTATATAAAGGTTAAGTGCACATCAAGAAAACATCCCAACCCAGTGCTGCCCAAGCCCACAAGTCCAACATTAACCCATATGTCTGACTGACACCAATCCACAAAGTCCTCCATCTCACAAAACACACACTATGACGCTGACTGTAGGGGGAAAGCCGAATCAGTGAACATGTAAGCATCTCAGAGCTGGCAGCGGTCTCCAGCACCCGGGGCTGCATCAGGATAGGTCCAAGCAGGATGTCTTGCAGGAAGTGAGCCTTGCCAGCTGAAGCAGGGAACTGGCTAAGGCAGGTGCACCCTGGTCCAACCATCACAAAGCAAGAGACCTGAGAACTCGAAAGGCGAGGCTCACTGAGCCATTTATCCCTCTGCCCTTCAATTAACCCCACATGTGTTTGTTGACCAGGTTGGCACAATAAACTAACTGCCTCGACCATGAACTTCCACAAGAGCAAACAAATCTGTCTTGAAGAAAGACATACACCTAGAGTACTCCTTAGAAGTGAGAATGATAATATTTCATCTTACATATTTTGGACATGTTGTCAGAAAAGACCAGTGCCTGGAGAAGGGCATCATGCTTGGTAAAGGAGAGGGACAGCGACAGAGGAAGACCCTCGCTCGACAAGATGGGTTGACACAGTGGCTGCAGTAATGGCTCAAACTTAAGGATGAGTGAACCTGGCAGTGTTGAGTTAGAGTTGTTATGAGTTAGAATTGACTTAACAGCACTTAGCACCACTGCCATCATCAATAATATTGATAAACATTTCCAAAAAAAGATTTCATTCCTTCTTCCAAGAAGGTCACCATCCCCATGTTGAAGCTGGTTTGCTCCCTCCCAATCTTTGCTCTTCGATAGAGGGGCAAATGTCTAATTTTGAGGAAGAGAGAAAAGAGAAGGTGGTGTGGGGCCCCCTGGTGTGGGGGCACTTGAGTATGGGGAGTGACACAGTAGCCCCATTGATAGCAAAGCCTGGGTAAGACGGTGGCATCTGTTCTTACAGGGCAGGGGCAACGCTCCAAGTTCTTACTCTGGAATTGAATTCCAGAAGTGCTGACCGATGAAAATTACTGAAAGAGTACTGAAAATGGGAACGGAGGGGAAGAGCTCATTGTCACCGTGTCCATGACCCTTTGTCCTTGTCTTTTACAGATGGAATCCTCACTTTCGGTTTTCAGTCTTCGTGCCTTGAGACTTTATCCCCCCCCCAGCCATTCACCACACATCCCAGCCAAAGAGAGAGGAACCAGAAGTTCTGCTGTTCAAAAGGGGAAGACAGGAGAATGATCTCTTGACAGTGAAACACATGTACAACTAACTTAACAGTCACAGCCTAACCCCTCGTGTATGGAAGCAGCTGATGAAATAACAGCAAGTGAAATGGGACACAGGTTTGTATATTCATGCACCATGAGTACAACACTGTAAGCACTACGCATATGGAGCTGAGAGAGAAAATAAATTGTTCATTTGAAAAGCTGGAGACAGAACTCCTCAGCGAGGGAGGGAGGTTTGCTTTGCCAAATAGATCCTAGTGACTGCAGCAAAGTAGTCTGGGGCTACTGAGGACAGAGTGTGGCTTAGTGTCTCGGGGTTGCTATCACAGAAATACCACAAGCTGCCTTCAACAAACAGGAATGTCTTTTCCCCGGGTTTAGGAGTCTCCGTTGTGGAATCTGGCTCCAGGGGAAAGTTTCTCGCTGTGTCAGGTCTGGAGGGAAGATCCTTAGCTCTTTTGCGCTTCCAGGCATCAGTACTGACTCACTTCTGAGCCAAATCTACTTTCTTAGTCTCAAAAACGGAGTGACTTCCTGCATACCCTATGGTTACTTGTCCGCGATAACACAGCGAGACGAGGAATCCAGCACTGCCTCCCAAAATAAAGGCGAATTTGTAATATGGGGGTGCAAGCAAAAGGGTAGAAAGGCAGGCCTTGAAACAAGCTGGTGGAATGGAGGTGAGACCAGAGACAGAAATAGAGATAAAAAGACGGAACGCTGGAGAAGGGAAACATACCAGTGAGGTAGAAGGGCAGAACAGAGCTAGCAAGAGAGAGCCTTCTTTAAAATAAAATATAATTGGAAAACTCTACCCAGCAGACTGACCTTTGAGTTACACACAGACTGGAAGAGAAATAACTAGAATAGCTATAATAAAAGTATTAGAATGGAGTTTGATAAAAAAAAACTTTAAATTTTAATTTATACTCATTTAGTCATCTGTTTCTGCATCAGTACCACACTATTTTCATTAGAACACTTTGTAGAAAATGTTAACATCTAATATACCTAGTAAAGAGCCTGGTGCATTGTGGGTTACTAGCTGGGCTGATGACAACAAGGTCAGCAGTCCAAACCCACCAGCTGTTCCGGGGGAGAAAAAAGAGGCTGCTCCATAACGATTGATAGTGTCAGAAACTCAAAGGGGCAGTTCTATTCTGTCCCATAGGCTCACTGTGAGTCAGAATTGACACAATGTCAGTGAGGATTCTTTGGTTTACTACACCTAGTCTCTCCTCCCAGCTAAAATGTGAGACATTAAGAACATTTGGGGCCAAAAAAAAAAAAAAAAGAACATTTGGAGCATCTCTGTCTTCTCAAACTTTGATTCTTCCCAATAGACTTTTAAATGATTTTATACAGTTCCCTCCAGTGTACCCTCCATCTAAAATCATAGAGTACAGCAATCTCAGAAGTAAATCCAAATATATATCCCAAACTTATAAAACAAAGCTGGTATTTTACTTCAGCAGAGAAAGTATGATTTACATGTCTGGTATAATTAGTTCTACATGTGGAAGAAAACAAAGCTGAACCCCTGGATCGTGTGCAAAAAGAAATCCAAGTGGACTAAAGATGCAAACATTATTAAAAATAAAACTATTTGAAAAAAATGTCGATGCCTTTCTATAACCTAGTTGTGAAGATGAAGACTATCTTAAACAAGGGAGGAAATACAAAACTCACAAAATGTTCATGCTTAAACAAACAAAAAAGAATGGAAAATAAACTATAGAAAAGATTAAGTACTAGGGAATAAATTTAACAAAGTCCAAAAGTTATATTATGAAATTCATAAAACATGATTGAAAGAAATTAAAGACCCATATAAATGGAGAGATCCTATGTTCATGGAATGGAAAATGTAATCTATTGTTAGGTGCATTTGAGTTAATTCTGACTCATCGTGGTCTTGCAACAGGACAAACACTGCCCAGGCCTGCACCCCCTCACAGTTTTTCCCATGTTTGAACCCCTTGTTGCGGTCACAGTGACAATCTGTCTTGTTGAGGGTCTTCCTCTGATCTTTGACCCTTTTCTTGATCAAGAATGTTATCCTTCTCCAGGGACTGATCCCTCCTGATCACATGTCGGAAGTACGTAAGAAGCTGTCTGATCATTGTGCTTTCTAAAGAGCATTCTTCCAAAGCAGATTTGTTTATCCTCTTGGCTGCACACAGTCTATTCATTATTCTTCCCCAGCCTATAACTCAGTCATAAATTCCTCAGTTTCCCTTATACAATGTTGAGCTTTTGCAAGTTATATGAAGCAATGAAACTATTATGGCTTGGGTCTGGCACCTCCTAATCCCAAAAGGGACATCTTTGCTCTTATACTTGAGAGAGGTCTTCTGTGGCAGATTGACCCAATAAAATATGTCATTCTGTTTCTTGACAGTTACTTCCATGGGAGTTGATTGTGGATCCAAGTCCAATGAACTCTTTGGCACAGTCCATCTTTCCTCCTCTGTCGTGATGTTGTTTATCGGTTCCTTGGTGAGGGTTTTTGCTTCTCTTCATGGAGGTGGAGTCCGTCGGGGCTGGCATCTGTCTTCTTCATCAGCAAGTGCTCTAAGTCTTCTTTGCTTTCATGAAGCCTAGTTGTGTCATCTGCATATGGCAGCTGGTTGATGAGTTTTTCTCCAATCCTGATGCCACATTCTTCATATAATCCAGCTTCTCAGATTAATTGCTCAGCACACAGGCTGAATAAGTATGGTGGATAGCCGTAACTCGGATGCATGCCTTTCTTGGTAACTCTGATATGCATGCCTTTCTTGATTTTAAACTACCATGTTCCTTTGTTCTTTTAGAGGGACTGCCTATGTGCAATCTCTGCGTGAACATAAGTAAGTGTTCTGGAATTCCTGTGCTTTGCAATGTTATTCATAGCTTTTTATGCTTCATACAGTTGAAGACCTTTGCACAGCCAGTAAAATACAGGCAAACATCTTTCTGGTATTCTCTGATTTCAACCAAGATCTATCTCATGTGAACAATAATATCCCTCATTCTGTCCTCTTCTGAAAGTGAACTAAATAACTGGCAACTCACTATCAATGGAGTGCTGCAACCATTTTTCCATTCTCTCTAGCATAATTTAATTTGCATGTGATATTAATGCTATTATTCTATCATTTTTTAATAGCTCTAGTCATCTTTTTTGAAATGGGCACCAAGGAGGATCTCTCCCAGTGGGTAGGTCAAGTAGTTGTCTTCCAAGTGAATGCCTTTTGTGCTGCATCAGTTTGTTGAAGCATTTCAATTTGTATCTATCCGTCCCTACACCAACTGCCATCCCATTCATTTGGATGCACCGTGACCCTATACAGAGTAGGGTAAAACTATTCATTCAGGTTTGCAACACTATACATTATTAGAGGCTCAAACAGCCTACTTTTTTCTCTTGTAGAAATTCCAACAGCCTCATTTTTCCATCAATGTCTTCAGTAAAACTTCGACCTCTTCCTTCAGTAGCAATGGTTCTTGATCATATGCTATATAGTTGAACCTTGACCAATTTGAAACAGTTGAACATTGAACAATTGAACAGTTGTTTTGGGCCTAGTGACTCTATGATTTCCTTTCATCTTCTTTTGTAGCCCAACGAATAACCACTACACCACCAAGGCACCTTCTTTCATCTTCTTTTGATGTCTCCTGCATCAGTCAACATTTTGCCCACAGGATCCTTCAATATTGCAACTCATGGCTTGAATTTTTCCTTCCATTCTCTCCGCTTGAGAAATGGTGAGCTTTCTAATTCCAAGTGACTCAGCAATCCCCCTTCGAGACAAATCTTGTAGACCCAATGGACTTGAAAGCACGCAGCCACACAAAAATTTGTATATGGATGTTCATAATAGCAGCATAATTCCTAATAGCCCCAAAGTGCAAACAACCCAAGTATCATCTAATTGGACAGTTTCTGACAAAATTGACCACATGCAAGCATTACTAATATATAAACAACTCCTTCAAAACAATAAGAAAAATACAAATAACTTAATGAAAGAATGGGCAGAGGTAGCGAATAAAATACAAAGGAGAAACAGCCAATACATTGTAGGAAATATTCATCGTTAGAGGCAGTACAAGAAATGCACTCAGAAGATAAATAAATTCACACTTGAACAATGAGACATTTACCCGTGAGATGGGCGAAGATACAGGCTTTTCCTAACAAGCAGTGCTATTGAGTAAGGGGCCCTCCTGAGCACCCTCAGGAAGGAGCCATGTTAAGCAATCAACTAGTCAATTCCACATTCACACCTGACTCTCTTGCTTGATTGGCTGTATTTCCAAGAAAGTGTTGTTTTATCACCAGTGGCAGAAGCTAACACCTGGCTAAAGTGTGAAATAGCATGAATCCGAAATTGCAGCTTGTGGGTCGGCTCACAGCACTGGGCAATCGGGGTGATGTTCCTCCTTGCGGTTTCCCACACGCTCTTGCGTGGTTTTCAGAATTCCAGGACAAAGGTGGTGGAAACAAGCAGCAGACTCAGACAGGTTCCCAAGTGGGGTTGCTTCTTTTAGAATGTCATGGTGCAGACTGTCACGTTTCATGTCTGTCACGTGAATCTCAAGTCTAAGCACTCTCCAGCAGCACGAGCTAACGCCTCGTTTCATAATAAAGAGCAAAGTTCTCACTTTGTAAGAGAGCCTTTGTTTTATTTTCTCCTTTACTTGCAATCAAAGAGGAAGTGTCAAAGGAAGTTTGAGGGGGAAGATTTGGGTTCTTTAAAAGAAACACAAGTCCAGAAACGGAAGTTCAAGTTCACCTGTCGCCCTTAGTGTATGGAAGTGGGAACGTTAAGCCACGAGAGGCCAGGTCTCAGAAGCCAGAGAGGATGTAAATATGTACTAATTGCTACTGAATTTAGCTATTGAACACCTGAAGGGGTTGTTTGGAGTGATTCAACCCCTTCTCTGCAGCCACACACTTTTCCTAAGGAAGGCCCATTGGCACAAGCTGGGCGCTAGGTGGCACTGTGCACTGCAGGGCTGTGTCAGTTCTCTTGGTAAAATGCCCCAGTCCAATCCAGTGGGTTTAAATTTCTCAGACCTACAAAACCCTAATTCTTCCTCCCCAATCCATAACCTCACACAAGTTAAAGTGCAAATAAAGGTTTTTCATAAAGGAAAAATTATTTGATTTTTTGGAATTTAAATCTTTCCTGGAACTAGTTCATACCCATTTTGTCATAGTAAAACTCACCAAGCTTCTAGGGAGACCTGGTGGCATAGCGGTTATGCATTGGGATGCTCACTGCAAGGTCAGTACTTCGAAACCACCAGCCGCTCCTCGGGAGAAAGACAAGGCTGTCTACTCCTGTAAAGAGGGACAGATTTGGAAACCCACCGGAGCGATTCTGACCTGCCCTGTCCGGTTGCTATGGGTCAGAACTGACTGGATGGCAATGAGTTTGGTTTGGGATTTTGAGCTTCGAGGAGCAAGATGCCTAGCACCAGGCACGCTGTATAGTGTGAAGAGCCCACAGAATGCTTCATAAGGTGGACACACACACAATGAAAACCTCCTTAATAAACTCTGCTGTTTTGAAACTGATTGTGGTAGCAATTGTACAATACTGTTTGACATGAGTGAACTATGGAATGATAGGATACCTGCATTAGCTCCCAATAAAAAGGTTTTGGAAAAAATGAAATTAGCCATGCCAAACACTTGACCCATTGCAGGACTTGTTTCCCCTGGACAACCTGGTCTTGAGCAAGAAAGAGCAATCAAAAGAAGTAGAAACCCCAGACATAACCCACCAGAGGCATGTCTTCGAGACTGTAAGAAACCTCAATTAAGTTGTCAAACCAGAGTTTCTTACCCAGGTTCCAAGCAGTCGTCAGCTAGGGATCCCGTCCGGTCCCTCTCAGCCGAGCCTCACCTCCCACCTAGCTTCCGCAAGGAGTGACATCAGCCGTGTTTTCATCGATGATGGCACCGTTCTGAAAAAAGTCTTCCCATTCAGGAAATGAAAACTAGAGTAAATTGGGAACCCGGGGCACACCGGTTCCCATGACCTACAAACTGCAGGGAGGATACTGTCTTTTCACCAGAATTACCTCCGGGAGAGGAAGTTCCTTGAGCTTGGCTACGGCAGAAAAGGCCTGGCCTGGGAACAAAGGGGAGCTGCACGGTGATTCCGTGGAGATCATCATGTTTCTTGGCACAGTCTCCAGTCACTAGATTCGTTGGCTACATCTCCAGTAGGCTGACCTTCTGGAGAGCTTCGGGGTGGTTCTGCCAGCCTCACCCCTGGCAGCAGGGATTGAGCTGCATCTCTAGCCAGTGAGGTCACCGAGGGCTTCTGAAAGCTAGAGGTTGACCTGGAAAAAGGTCCCTCACTTAATCGTTTGGGAGATGACTACGTGGATATCAACATGGGAAAGCAGCGCAGGTGACAGCCTGGCATTCTTGAGCTGCTTCCTGTACCTAACTTGCTCTGCGCCCCGTGAGCACCCAGCTACAGTTCACAAGGGACCCTGAGCTCAAGTGCCCAGCTTCCCAAATATTCTTGGTGTTGTCACTTTACTCTTCTCTTTGAGGTCTATACCTTTATTTTCCCCACCATAATCTCTTAATGGAATTAGAGGAGAAGCAGACGCCAAATGAATATTCAGCTAACACTCAGCTACTAACGAAAGGTCATTAGTTCAAACCAACCCAGAGGCTCCAAGGGAGGGAAAAAGAGCTAAGAGTCTTCTTTTTGAAAGAGGGCAGCCAAGAAACAGCTACGAGGCAGCCCCACTCTGAGACCCGGGTCACCCGACAACCTCAACCGCACGGCTCGGGAAGCCTTTGCCAAGGAAAGGACCAGAAGGGCGGCCCACACCGGATTACGTAAGAGCTGAAGACAGAGTCGACATAAAAACAGTGAAATAAAAAGGGTGAGGGGGACATCGGTCCGTGTAAGACATGGAAAACTAATGATTTATAAATCACCAGCGGGGAGGGAGGATAAAAAGCGAGGAGCTGATACCAAGGGCTCAAGTCGAAAGCAAATGAATGTTTTGAGAATGATGATAGTAACAAATGTACAGATGTGCTTGACACAATGGATGGATGGACGGATTTTGATAAGAGTTGTACAAGCCCCCAATAAAATGGTTTTCAAAAGAACAATGAAAGATAAATATACACGCATGAAAATGATTTCCAACAAATGTGGGGTGGAAATAAGTGAAAAGCCACCCAAATGAGAACTGTTTGCTGCTGTCATTGGGTGCTGTCGAGTTGAACTTTGACTCAATGTAACCCCATGTGAACTGGAGCCCTGTGGGGTAATGGTTATGATCCGCAAGGTTGGGAGTTCGAAACCACCAGCAGCTCTGAGGGAGAAAGCCTGGGCTTTCTACTCCTGTAAACAGTTACAGTGTCCGAAACCCACAGAGGGTCACTATGAGTCAGCACTGACTTGATGGCGCTGAGAGAGAGAGAGAGAGAGAGAGAGGACCCAATGTGACACATAGAACTACTCCAGAGGGCTTTCGAACCTGTGATCTTTATGGAAGCTGATCACAGGTCTTCTATCCTACAAAGCCCTTAGTTGGGTTCGAACTGCTGAACCTGTTGCTAGTTGCAACAGAGAGCTTAATTCCTAAGCAAATCCTTCAGATAGATTCCCAAGCATAGCTACTATACAGGACAAAGTAGATCTGCCCCACAGGGTTTTCAAGACTGTAATCTTTTTTTTTTTAAATCATTTTATCGGGGGTTCGTATGACTCATCACAATCCATCGATCCATCCATTGTGTCAAGCACATTTGTACATTCGTTGCCATCATCATTCTCAAAACATTTGCTTTCTACTTGAGCCCTTGGTATCAGCTCCTCATTTTTACCCCTCCCTCCCCGCCTCCCCCAACTCATGAACCCTTGATAATTTATAAATTATTATTATGTTGTCATGTCTTACACTGTTCACCATCTTCCTTCACCCACTTTCTGTTGTCCGTCCTCCAGGGAAGGGGTTATATGTAGATCCTTATAATTGGTTCGCCCTTTCTACCCCTCCTCCCCTCCATCCTCCCGGTATCGCCACTCTCACCACTGGCCCTGAGGGATTCATCTGTCCTGGATTCCCTGTGTTTCCAGTTCCTATCTGTACCAGTGTACATCCTCTGGTCTAGCCGGATTTGTAAGGTAGAATTGGGATCA
>NW_022103968.1:31927159-31954256 GCF_000313985.2 Echinops telfairi | reverse complement strand
AGCACATTTGTACATATGTTGCCATCATCATTCTCAAAACGTTTTCTTTCTATTGAGCCCTTGGGAGACTGAAACTCTTAATGGGAATAGAAAATCCGGTCTTTCTCCCGAGAAGCGACTGGTGGTTTTGAACTGCCAACCTTGCAGTTAGAGCCCAACACCTAGCCACTATGTCACCAGGGCTACTTAAATGAGGACAAAGGCTACTTCTTCAGAGCTAAAGAAGGCACCAAGGTTGTCAGTGAAATGGGGAAGTCGAATAGTGGGACAAAGAGGAAGTTTCAGGTGAGCTCTGACTAAAGGCTGTTAGCAGGGGGAAGCTGGAGATGGAGTCACCAGAAACAGGGAGTCTACATGATCGGTTAGGGAACAAACTTGGCTTTCTTGGGCTGGTCCTGAGTTAGAAGTTACGGAGTAAGGGTGAGGGCTGCAAAAAAGAGGGAAGCTGGCGGTCATTGAGCAAGTCCTGACCATTGTGCAGAGATTGTGATCCGGCTCCCGACTGGTAGCTACAGAGGTTGTGGGACAAAGTTCTATTGTCAAATAAGCTCTGATCATTGTCCGCTTTCATATCACTCTTCAGTCTCTGGTATAATAAAGTATGTAAGACATGAACCCTGTACAAAGGGGTCAGAAAAACAGAATCTCCCCCCGAGACTAAATAGTCAGAGGATATAAACTGCACAGTCACCAAATTCAGAAGATTCAAATCATGATTAAGTCTGATTATGCCAATTCCATCGCAATGCGCAAGAGGAAAAGAGTGTGGAGGGCTTGTTTCAACTGGGTCATCATTCCCGTCTGTGAGTGTGCCTCCCAAGCAGGGGGGCCCGTTGGTCAGGCAGCCTGGTAAAGAAAGAGGTTCTTTCTTTCCAAGGAAGAGGACGCATTTTGACTCACAGGGAAATACTGAGAGAAATAAAGCTGACATGTCAGCTACCACAGATAGTATTAATATTTCATGGATGATTTTAAGTCAGTGTTTTCAAACTGCAGTTTATGATCCAACAGGGGGCTGTGAGATCGATGTACAGAGTAAGCAGCATTTTAAAAAAACATCAAATAGTGTAGAACAGAATATTGCCTCTTTTTTTTTTTTTTGCTTTTCAAAACAAACCCAAACTCACTGTACACGAGTCAACTCTGACTCATGGGGACCCTACAGGACAGGGTAGAACTGCCCCTGTGGGTTTTCCAGACTGTAACTCTTTATGGAAGTAGAAAGCCTTGCCTTTCTCCCTCGGTGGGGGTGGTGGGGGTGGGAGTGGTGGGGTGTCCTTTCAAAGTGTTGACCTGGAGGGCAGCAGCCCAATGTCTAAGCACTAAATGGGGAAGGTACCAACCTCCTCTAAACTCGCAAGGGAGGAGGAGGATGCCCATCAGCATCAACAGCCCAAGGCTAATTCCTAGGGAGAAAAATCTGACTGGCCACCTTCCTCTAAGGTTTCACCAGCACTGCGCCTTCTGTTCCTTCCAGAGCCTCCTTGTCTCTCTGCTGGGCCTATGGCATAATGGTTGCGAGGTCGGCTGCTATAACCACTAAGTCAGCAGTACGAATCCACCAGCCTCTCTCTGGGAAAAGCACTGTGCGCTTTCTACTCCCCTGAAGAGTTAACAACCTAGGGAGGGTGAAAAATGAGGAGCTAATATCAAGGGCTCAAGTAGAAAGGGAATATTTTGACAATGATGATGGCAATATATGTACAAATGTGCTTGACACAATGGATGGATGGATAGATTCTGATAAGAGCTGTAAGAGCCCCCAATAAAATGACTTATTTAAAAAAAAAAAGAGTTAACAATCTTGGAAATTCACAGGGGCAGTTCAACCAGGCCCTATAGGGTCGCAATGAGTTGGCATGAACTCGATGGCAGTGTGAGTTTTGCTTTTCGATTTATTCTTGTTGCTGTCTTGGGTTGGATAATCCATTGGTAAGGATTTTCTTTTGCTTGGATCCACAATCAATGCTCATGGAAGCAGCAGTCAAGAGATCCAACGACACACTGTATTAGGGAAATCTGCTGTACAAGACTTTTAGTACTGAAAAGCGAGGTTGTCACTGTGAAGACTACAGCGTGCCTGACTCGAGCCCTGGTACTTTGAGTGAAGAAGAATGGGTTCATTTGAATTGGGGTGCTAGAGAAAAATACTAAAAGGACGATGGGCTGCTAAAAGGACAAACAGATCTGTCTTGGAAACGTACAGCCGCTACGGTGCTCCTGAGAGGCAAGGATGACAAGGCTTCGTCTTAGATACTTTGGACCTGTTGTCAGGAGAGACCAGTCCCTGGAGAAGGACAGCATGCTTGGTCAAGTGGGGGGAGCAGTGAAAAAGAGGAAGGCCCACATGGAAATGGACTGACATTGTGGTGGTACCTGGGGCTCAAGCAGCAGAATAATTGTGAGGATGGCCTGGGACCAGGCGGTGTCCGAATCGACTTGATGGCATTGCAATAGCCACACAGAACTCACCGAGGGGTGAAGCTTATTGGGGAAGAAAGAAGACACAACTGAGGCTCAGAAATGGTTCAACACAGTTCTTTGTTCAGGACAGTCTCATCTCGGCCGTGCTCACACACTGGCCTCTTTCTGGCTCTTGACTTGGCCTCTACTTTGCTCAGGCAAGTTTTATAAAGCTCGTTAGCCATACAACTTTCCTCTGGTTCCTAAATGCTTCCTCCCCGCCACTGTCGTGATCCCAATTGTACCTCACAAATCTGGCTAGACCAGAGGAGGTACACTGGTACAGATAGGAACTGGAAACAGGGAATCCAGGACAGATGATCCTTCAGGACCAGTGCTGAGAGTTGGCAATACCAGGAGGGTGGCGGGAGGGTGGGGTGTAAAGGAGGAACCAAGTACAGGGATCTACATATAACTTCCTCCCTGGGGGATGGACAACAGAGAAGTGGGTGAAGGGAGACATTGGACATTATAAGATATGACAAAAAATAATATTTTATAAATTATCAAGGGTTCATGAGGGAATGGGGAATGGGGAGGGAGGGGAAAAAACGAGGAGCTGATACCAAGGGCTCAAGTAGAAAGCAAAGGTTTTGAGAATGATGGTGGCAACAAATGTACAAATGTGCTTGACACAATGGATGGATGCATGGATTGTGATAAGAGTTGTACATCCCCCAATAAAATGTTTTTTTAAGAAAAAATAAATAAGGGGGGAGGAAAATGAGCGGATTCCGGGAACCCAAGAGGCAAGAGAATTTTGGGAATGATGAGGGCAACAAATGTATAGATGTGCTTTACACAATTGATCTATGTATTGTGATGAATTGTATGAGCCCCAATAAATTGATTAATTAAAAAATAAATAAATAAAATGTGGAGCCAAAAATAAATAAATAAATAAAATCTGTAAGGGAGAAAAAAAGCTCGTTATCTTTGGTGGGAGCCCTGGTGGCACTATTGAGTAAGTGCTGGATTGCTAAGTGCAAACAAAGGTCAGTGGTTTGACTCCAGCAATCACTCCTAAGGAGATAGATGAGACTGTTTTCATAAATATTTACAGCCCGGAGAACGCTATGCAGGGTCAATATTAGCCAGACTCAACTCCGTGGCAGTGAGTTTTGGCTCCGCCAGTAATTGTTAAGAGGTGGTACCTATACTGCCAGCCAGCTTCCTACCCACTTTCTTGCTCCATGGGCCAGGAAGACCTTGAGTTATCTCTTGCAGGTCTCCTGTTTCTACTGTAGCCATTTCTCTGCCACTGCCTGCTTCCTACCATCTTTTTCATCTCCAGTGCTATACTTCTCTTTTTTCTGGGCCTAGGAGATTCCCTGCACTAGAACACTCAGTGCAAAGTATTCACCCCGCTCTCATGTCTTCTTGGTAGTAGTCAGGTGTCCACTGCACTCTGGGATTTTTTTGCCTTTTAAGCTTAGCAGGATGGCCCAACTGACTGATCCCTCATCAGTGTCCCATAAACCTAATTTTCCTGGTCCCACACAAGAAGCACCAAAGTAGATGGAAGGAATACACAGTCACTATCTCAGAAAGAATTGGTCAACGGTTAACCATTTTAGGGGATGGCATATGATCGAGAACTGATGTTACTAAGATGTCCAAGCTACACCGAAGGCGTTGGGGGAAAAATCAAGGGTCTAGGAATTGATGCAATACCAACTGAGATGTTTCAACAAACTCTCTCTCCGGAAGCACATCGATGTCTATGCCAAGAAATTCGGAAGACAGCACTTGGGCGACTGGCGGGAAGTGCTCTGTGTCTGTGGCTGTTCCAAAGAAAGACGGTCCAAGACCGCAGAAACTGTCAGACAATGTCACATGCAAGCAAGGTTTTACTGACGGTAATTAGAAAACACTAGCGCATCATCAGAAATGAGCTCCAAGCCATCTTCAGAAGAGGATGTGGACCAAGGGATATGGTTGCCGAGTCCGGTGGATATTGGCTAAAACCAGAAAATACCAGACAGACGTTTACCTGTGCTTTATGGACTATGCGAAGGCATTTGATTGTGTGAATCAAAAGGAATTACAGATAATATTGGGGAAAATGGAAATTTCAGAACCCTTTTGTGTTTGTGCAGAACCTGTACAAGGACCAAGCGGCAGTGAGGGGAATAGCGGTTAAAAATCAAGAACATGTCAGGATGGTATCCTGTCTCACTCACTGCCTATGCGGAACAAACAGTCCGGGAAGCTACATTAAATGAAGAACATAACTTACTTATTAATGTGTACTCAACAATTGCACATGGGTTTCACTACCCCTTCTCTGGGACTCTCCATTCTGGCAGTGCAGTAAGACCACCAGGGGAGCTTTTAAAAACTCACAGCCTCGGGGTTTGGGAGAGATAAAATTTCATTTTGAATAAAGTTAACCCTTTTTGGAACGAATTATTTTATACTTTGGATTTTTTGTTGATCCGATATGTTTTCAGTAGTGGAAGGCACGCTGAAACCAAAGGAAGACATTTTTTTAAGGTAGTACAGATTTTGATGTAATTCTGTGGGACACATATGTCCTAGGTGGACTCTGGTGGTAGGATTGGGGAGGTGAGGTACACTGCTTCAAAGCCACTTAGCTATCGGATCCCCACCAACAGAAGGTACTACCCCTGGGAAAGCAGCCTCCCAAGAAACTTCCGAGGTCGAAAGTGGTGAGTGATAACGTCCCATGTCCCATGGGTCAAGAAAGAGTTAAACTCATTCAAATCCAAAACTATTTCTCCATTTGATTCTCCTCTATTTTGAGAAATATTGGGGTGGGGAGGGAAGACTGGACATGGAGGTAGGATAAATTCCTATTTATCTTGCTGAATCAGTCAGATTTTTGTTTGTTGGTTTTTAATCTTCTCTAGACAAAAAAAAAAAAAAGGTAAATAACAACACAGCACCCTACATACACAGAAAGAAATGGTTTGATAGTGTCTATGTTTTTTGTTTTTCTTTTTAAAATCATTTTATCGGGGGCTCATACAACTCTTATCACAATCCATACATCGTGTCAAGCACATTTGTGCATTTGCTGCCATCATCATTCTCAAAACATTTTCTTTCTACTTGAGCCCTTGGTATCGGCTCCTCATTTTCCTCCCGCTGTCCCGGCCCCCTCCCCTCCCCGCCCCCAGTGTCCCTGTTTCTGAAGGTGCTGTCAGGTAAGGATTTTACTTCTAGCCACAAAGCCAGTGGCTCAAACCCACCCGAGGAGCTGAAGGAGAAAGCTGAGGTTGCGCCTATCTTAGTCTGAATCAACTCCGTGGCTGTGGTTTAGTTTGGTGTAATATGGCTGATGCTATATGAATAAAAGTCAGCAAAAAAGAGGAAGGTCCTTGAGTTAGTTAATTGTGCCAGCCTGGCCGATAATCACATGTGGGGCTGGTTGAAAGGCGGAGGGATAAATGGGTGGTGAAGCCTCGCCTTTCTAGTTCTCGGGTCTCTTGTTTTGTGATGGTTGCACCAGGTGCAGCTGCCTTAGCAGTTCCCTGCTTCAGCTTGCAAGATTGACTTCCTACAAGACATCCCCAAGGAGAAGCCGCATGGATCTATCCCGATGCAGCCCTGGGTGCTGGAGCATCCATGTGGAGACCCCTGCTATTGCTGAGATGCTTGTTTGTTCACTGACTCAGCTTTCCTCCTGCAGTCGGCATCATTGCCTCTGTTTTGTGAGGTGGAGGACTTTGTGGACTGGTGTTGGGTTAATGGGTTAATGTTGGACTTGTGGGCTTGGGCAGCATTGGGTTGGGATGTTTTCATGATGCACCTTTTCTTTGCATAAAACTTTCTCTTATTCATGAGTTGCTGTGGATTTGTTTCTCCAAAGTACCTAGACTAATACAGTCCTTAATGAGCTGGATTGACACAATGACTGCATATTAGTAGCATGTGATCAGCACATGAGTAGCAATGATTCGAGGATGCCACAGGATTGGGCAGCACTTTGTCCTGTTGTACATAGGGGTAGCTAGGAGTCCACCATTTAAATGAAGAAATTTCTGACTGCCAACTATTTTTTGAGTCTTATTCTTAATCTCTACTTTGTTTCCTTTTCCTGGTTAATTTGCCCAAAATATATCCCTGGGATTTGATAGGAATAGCTTCCTTCAGAGAAACTTGGCTACCAGATATGAACTTGAAGTCTAGTAAGTAGGGAGAAACAAGTTTCCCTACTACGTGGCCACCTGTTGTAACTTCCAGGATTGGAGAGGGACTAGTTGGTTGAATCTATTTGTAAAAACCACAGACCCAGGGAGTTGGTGGACTTGTTGGGTTTCTGGAGTGGGTAATACCTCGGTTCTTTGCTTCACACACTGAAAGAATTCACATCGAAGCACGTTTTATCATCCAAGAGAGTTTTTATGAAGGACAGGAAAGGTTCCAGGTTTTACAGTATCAAAGGGTACACACTATTTCTGGAAAGTGTGCCAAGCCACATGGAAGCTGTGCTGGAGTTCACAGCTGGGCATGAAAATCACATGGAAATGAGCACCTACACATCTGGAACTGGTGTGTGTGGGGGGTGGGGTGGGGGAGCCAGAAGTCCAAGAACCCAGAGACTAAGAGCATGTGGGTCAGGAGGCTGTGGACCCTGAGTAGGCCTAGAGAGGGCGTATGTGCGCCTGTGCTGGGGAGGGAGACCCTCACCCTCCACCTGCCACTGGCCAGGAGCAGGGTAAGAGAGGTAGGCCCCCCCACAGCCAGGATATTTCAAACCGCTGGCTGGGGAGGTGTGTTGGATGGTATCCGTTGACCCCATTGGCACAGTTAGGCCCACCTGTATGGTGTTATTTGCTGGTACTGTTAGGCAGCTAGAGGCAGAAACCAGGGGGTTGTCCAGCTATATGCCAAGACTTCCCTTCCCCCTTTACAGGAATTTGAAAGCCCATAAAGGCTAGAGGGCATGTACGAATTCAGGCCTTGAGAGGAAGCCACTACACCTGGGTGGGCCCCAATCGAAGCCAGGTGAGCTTAATTCAGCCCATGAGGTCAACCAGTACCATCAACCACATCTCCCAGCAGAGGCCCTTGAAAAGCCATAAACTTGGAGACCGCCACCCTCTTTTCCAGCTGCTCCTCTGCCCGCAAGGTTTTCTCTGGCCTCAGGTGTCCAGGTGTGGGTGTGAACTGCCCTGAGGATGCCTGTGTGAAACCTGAAACTTGTATCCTTTATAAAAACTCACTGGGATCACACACCAGGCTTCAGCGTGAATGCTTTCTCTGTGAAGCCAAGGACGGAGGAATTGCCACCCAAGGAACCTAACAGTACCTAAGGTGGGCGCGGCCAAGATATTGGTTTGACCTTGGTCTAGGGGGTTTGTGTGTGCACGCTCAGTTCTGGGTTCCTCATAGGTGTTCAGTGCTTGCCTGATTTCTTTCCAGCCTCTTCTGTCTGGGACAGGCATGGGAGGGGCTACCCCCCTGTCCCTAACAGACTCTGCTGACCAACATCCCTGGGGACAATTGGTAGGAGTTCTAATAGGAGATTACATGTGCACAAGACTTACAATTCTAATGGCTACCAATACATGAGAGGCCAAATCGCAGGTAAAAATTTGGTTGCTAAAGATAGGGTGAGAATTGCATTGGAGATTAAACTCTGAGCTCTCGGTTTGCAGAAGGCTCTGGATGGCAGTGACAGCTCGGAATCTTCTGCAGATTGAGTCTCCTTCTGGGCATTGACCAATGATGGCACCAATCTTGTCCTCCATCAGAGAGCATCGCAAAGTGGATTACCTCTGTTGGATCTCTCTCTCGTGGGAGAGATAGACCTCGGTCCTTGGCTTCTCGCGAGAAAGAATCCATGCCGAAGCCTGGTTTGGGATCCAAGTGAGTTTTATAAAGGATAGAAGCAGTTTCAGGTTTGACAGGATATGGAACACAAGCCAGACTGAGTCCGCGGCATGGTTGCGTGGGACCGCAGCCCGGCTGCGCTGCACAGTTTAACAACTGCTGGGAGAGGGCGCTGGACCAAACTTACGGCTTTTCAGTCCACCACCACCAACCGCCCCCCCTTGGGAGGCGTGGTCGACCCCATCGGCTGAATCAAAGTCACCTGGCCTAGATGGGCCAATCCAGATGTACCGCCCACCTAGGTGTACCACCCTAACACCTCCACCCCTCTCCAGCCAGGCCAAGGCAGGAAGTCTCTCTTTGAGGCATCCCTGAGTGTGCCCTTTGGGGAATCCTCAGGCTAATCCCCTCCCTCACCCAGATAATGTCTTTATGTTTTCTTTGTCCCTGTTAAGATTTGATAAATGTTCTCCTTTAATTATATCTGAGATTGGGGTCTTTTTCGGACCCCAAAACAACACAAAAAGCGTTGGGCCTTTTTTTTTTTTTTTTACAGAGACATTTATTTTAAACTACTCAAAGAGGAAAAAAAAGGATTGTTTCCTGCTTAAAAAGTGGAATTGGAGGAGGGGGGAGCGTGGAGGAAGGGGGGGGGATGAGGAGCTGATGCCAGGGGCTTAAGTGGAAAGCAAATGTTTTGAGAATGATGAGGGCGATGAATGTACAAATGCGCTTTACACAATTGATGTGTGTATGGATTGTGATAGGAGTTGTATGAGCCCCTAATAAAATGATTTTTTTTTAAGTGGAATTGGTGTTGCAGTGGTTTAAAATGGCGCTGCCTGCCAGAAGGTCGGAGGTTTAAATCCACGAGGCCCTCTGAAAGGCAAAGGCATCTGCTTCGATAAGATTGCATCTCTGTAAACCCCTCGGGGCAACTCTACTCTGCCCTATAGGGTCCTTATGAGGTAGAATCAACCGAAGACAGTGGAGCTGGAATTATTTGGTTTTGTTTACTCTGTTTTAGGTGTGTGTGTGTGTGTGGGGGGATTCCCCCTGTATTAGTCTGGGTACTTTGAAGAAACAAATCCACAGCGACTCATGTGTAAGAGAGAGTTTTACGTAAAGAAAATGTGCATCACGAAAACATCCCAACCCAATGTTGCCCAAGCCCACAAGTCCAACATTAACCCATTAACCCAACACCAGTCCACAAAGTCCTCCACCTCACAAAACAGAGGCAATGATGCCGACTGCAGGAGGAAAGCTGAGTCAGTGAACGAACAAGCATCTCAGCAGTAGCAGGAGTCTCCACACGGCTGCTCCAGCATCCAGGGCTGCATCGGGATAGGTCCATGTAGCTTCTCCTTGGGGATGTCTTGTAGGAAGTCAATCTTGCAAGCTGAAGCAGGGAACTGCTAAGGCAGCTGCACCTGGTGCAACCATCACAAAACAAGAGACCCGAGAACTAGAAAGGCAAGGCTTCACCACCCATTTATCCCTCTGCCTTTCAATTAGCCCCACATGTGATTATCGGCCAGGCTGGCACAATTAACTAACTCACCCCCCAAATTCCAATATAATTTATAGAGACTTCTTTATTAATTCTTCAACAGGACAAAGACAAAATCAGCTTGAAGCCATAATGGTGTCAAAAGGAGTCACAGTTACGAGATTAAGAGTACGTTACGTTGTTGTTGTTGTTGTTAGGTGTTATCGAGTTGTTTCTGATCCATAGCAACCCTAGATGCAAACAAAACACTGCCTGGTCCTGCACCATCCTCACAATTGTTCCCATGCCTAAGTGCATTGTTGCGGCCACTGTATCCATCCGTCTGTTAGGTAGCCAGAATAGGGACTAAATGGGTTGTCTCCCCAGATGCCTGCAAAGGGCCAAGAGAAGGAGTGGGAAAGAAAGAAAAAGGAGTTGGAAAGTTGGAGTTAGAATCTAATGGGTGCCTGATTTCTTTCCAACTCCTATGGAAAGATACAAACTGAGCATGCTCAGACACAAGGCCCCTAGGCCAGTGGGAAGTCCACCTGGGTGCACAGACCAGGCCCAGCCACATGATATCACCCAGGTGCCCTTAAACTCAGCCAATGAGGTTGGCCAAAACACTTCAACCATGCTCCCCAGCCGAGGAGACAAGAGCTTGCCGCTGGAAGGCCAAGCCACTTCTTCTCTTCCACTCCTTTCTTGTTTGGGTGCACTATTGCAGGTTGGAGGGTAGGGGCGCACACCTGCCTCCAGGCCCCAGAGGCCCAAGCTCCCTCTCAGGGCATTCTTTTGGGACTTCCTGCTCTTGGACCCTGGGATTTCCTGTGAACATCTGAAACTTTCCTTTTCCTCATAAAAGTTACATGGAATACAAACGTGCTTCTGCCGCCTGAATTCTTTCAGCATTGCAAAGCAAGAACCAAGGCATATAGCACCCCAGAAACCTAGCACGTCTTGATGGCCTTCCTGTTTTTCATTGCCAAGAAAGATGTCCTTCTCCAGGGACTGGTCTCTCCTGACAATATGTCCCAAAGTAGGGAAGACGAAGTCTTGCCATCATTGCCTCGAAGGAGGACTCTTTTCTGGCCATACTTCAAGACAAATTGATTTGTCCTTTTAGCGGTCCATGGTACGTTCAAAATTCTCTACCACCACAGTTCAGACACATCGATTCTTCGGTGATCTTTCTTATTCAGTGTCCGACTTTGACGTGCATCTGAGGCATTTGAAGATACCAGGGCCTGGATCCGGCAGGTGCACTTTAGTTCTCAAATTACCATCCTTGCTTTTCAGTAGTCTAAAGAGGTCTTGGGCCTCTCAAAATTACAGTATAGAGTATGAAAAAGCAAAAGAAATTCATCACTTCATGATTGACAGTGGATCAACGCGTCACAGTTGCAGGTAGAACTACAAAATGAGGAAAGGGGTCATGATTGGAATATATACACTACTAAAAATTAGAAAAGTGTACAAGATGGTTCAGGGCCCTCGGAAAACCTTGAGGATGGGGGCTTGGGGGGCGGCGGGTAGGGTTGGCGCAGTTGGTGGTGGTGATGTTAAATTTCAGGACTTGGATATGCTACTACCTCAATTCTCATCAAGGCACACCCAGCCAAATTCCTGAGAGGTAGAAAGCCACTTTTAAACACAATCTGCCTGAGGCTAAAAGCTTTTTACCTTGCTGGTCAAAGGTCTGAAAGAATTCCATGGAAGCTGGGTTTTATGTAGAGACTCACAGTGGAGTCAGGGCTCCCTCTGTAAACCACAGCCTTCTGTCGACCTAGTGCTCGGAATTTAAACCAACATTTAAGCTCAGATATACTTTTAAAATATCCTGTTGACATGTAAGTGACTAGCTAACTCAACCAATATAGCTCTTTATTCTGAGACTACTGAGGAAACATTGGCAAGTTGCTTAGGTGCTATGGTGGGTTACACAGTGGGCTACTAGCCACAAGGTCAGCTTTTCAAGCCCCCTTCCCCCCAGCAGCAACATGGGAGATAGATAAGGCTTTTTCCTTCCTCTTATCTTTACTCTAATCCGACCTATTGTAAGGAAAATCCTAATAGGGCGTTTTTTACCTTTGGAAAGAAATCCAAAGCACTGCTACTGCCTCGCCCCATGCACTTCCTCATTCCTGGAAGGAACCCATCCCAGGCCCCTTCCTCCGTGTCTAGCCACCACATCTGCGCTAGAAACCCATGCCGATTCCCCTTCTGTGATCTTGCCTGTGCAGGTAAAATGTAAAAGCCCACCATTTGACCCCACTCTTCTGGAACCCTCGGTCCTCTGGGAAGCCAGCTAATCCATGTTTTCCTCTTTCAAGTTCTCCAAGAGTATGGTCAATTCTGAGTCACAATTTTGCAGTTACACCCTAATGTTGCTTCTGAATCTCAATTGACTCCGTGGTGGTGAGTTAAAGTTGCTGTTTGTAGGAGACAAGGAGATATTAAGAGACACCCCTAAAATCCAGTAATAAGCCGGGGAACATATCTGGAAATCAACAGTTAAGCGATTCGATGTAAAATGCTTGGAATTAATTATTTGTGGAAATATCCCTGGAAAACGACTTCCTCCTGAGTGAATTTGATTGCGTTAAGACAACACATGTCCTCAAATTCCTTCCAGAAATTGCCATCTAGATTTAGAATGAAAACAATGAAAGCTAAAGTATGTTTTGATGAATTGCAGCATGGATTATAGTGGGGCTAAGCACTGATAACGGTAGACTTGGGTCCAGCATGGAGTAGGGGTTGGGGATTTTAAAAAAAGATTTTACTGGCAGTGATAAAACTCAGTCATCAAGTCATGCGACTCACAGCATCCTTACGGGACAGAGTAGCACTGCCCCTGTTGGTTTTAGAGAGGTTAAATCATTAGGGAAGCAGACAGCCTCATCTTACTCCTGAGGAGTGGTCAGTAGATTTGAACCACTAACCTGGTTAGCAGCAAGAGTCTTATCAGAGAATGATAAGAAAGATTAGGGAAAAAACTAAACCATTAAATCTGACATTTAGCCAAAAATCACACTTTGTATTTTGGACTTATTTTCTCACTTTTTTCCCCCTGCCTTAATTGAAAAAATGCTGTTTAATTTTTTTTTTTTTTTGCTGTTTAATTTTTATATGCTGTTATTTGTATCAGAGAATATAGTGAGGATCCAAGGGCATTTTTAAAAATTTAATTACACCCTTCTGCTACTCTTATCTTTGAGAGCCCAGAGGGGTAGTGGTTAGGAGTCGGACTGCCAACCAAAGTCAACCAGCCCCTCCAAGGGAGCAAAACGAGGCTTTCCACTCCTGTAAAGAGTTCCAGTCTCAGAAAGCCACAGACCGGTTCTACTCTGTCCTCTAGCGTCACTGAATCAGAACCTTGATGTTAGTGAGGTTGAGTTTTGAGTTTGGCTACTGAATTGGCAATTTCATGACAATTTCAAGCAGGGAGAGGCAATAACCACGTTACCTCCGGGAAGGAGAGGCAGTTGACCCCGAAGAAGGGCAGGTTAACTAGTGCTCACTAGGGAACTTGGTCTAACCCATGACATAAATTGCTGTCTAAATGTCTTATATTTTTTAAATCTCTTATTTATTTTTATTTTTAATTATAAATCTCTTGCAAGCGAGTGCTGCAGTCGAGCTTAAATTCTAAGCACTAGACTTGGAAGACTGCAGTTGACACCAGGACCCCTAGCCTGGAGGTCTCCCGCTTCAGCCCCTTGGAGGTCTTACTGAACACTGAGAAGCCCTGTGGAAAGCTTCCCCCTCCAGCAGGTATTTGAAAGGAGATGCCTATCTCTCCTCCAGCCAGTCCCAGGGAGGCAGGCCTCACCCTCACCCTCACTCCCAAGGACTTGCCTGGGTCTGTCCTTGGTGAAAATTGGGATGCTAGGGTTGCACAGTCATGGTGCCTAACTGTACCCTAACTGCCTTGGTTGGAGGACCCTGAACCAATCATTAAAGAACACTCAGTCACAGCAACCTTGCCATTGCTGTGTGTGTGTGTGTGTGTGTGTGTGTGTGTGTGTGTGTGTGTGTGTGTGTCTTTCTGCTCCTGTAAAGGTTTTATAGCCTCTGAGACCCAAAAGGGGCAGTTCTACTCTGTCCTAAAAAACTTACGGTGAGTGGGATTTGACTTGATGGTGGTGAGGTTTGGGGTTACCTTGCTTATCGGATAAACTGATGCTCCCCCGGGTGCACAGGGCTTAATGCTTTTTTAAAGTTTCTATGTGCCTTCATTGTAAGCATTGTCCATGTTCCCTCTCCCTCTCTGAAATAAGGCTCCTGTTGGAACAGGCCAAGCTAACCAAACCAGCTGCTCTGCAGGAGAAAGGGTGGACTGTCTACTTCTGTGAAGATTACAGGAACCCCTAGGGGGCCCTTCTATTTTGCCACCTGGGGTCACTATGAGTTGAAATTGACCCACAAGGCCATTGAACATAATAACCCTCAAGGAGTTTGAGTGTACGTACACACGTGGCTCAAATGCAGCCAGGCATGCTCGGCCTGGCGCTTTGAGGGGATGGCTGCTAAGGCAAATCAACGAGAAGTCACTTATAACACTGTGGTGGAGTTGTGTGCCTAAGCCTATGGCATTGGGTGGTATCCAAAGTGGCCCTTTCCCGTAGGGAGTCTGATCTGTGTCTTTTCTTCTTTAGAGCTGACTAGCCAAAGACAAATCACCAGTCTTTCCGGTGAGTCCTTTAATTATCCGGTGCATACCATAAACTCATTCTATGCTTAAGTAGTTGCTGGTGTTTGCAACCCAGACCCCTGCTTGGTGCAATGAGGTAGGTTTTTCCTGTATCAGATGAAGAAACCAAGTCTAAGAGGCTTCTCGTCACTTGTCAGAGGCCATTCAGTAAGTGACAAGGTCCAGACACAAATCTAAATCTTTCTTGTTCACTGTCCTCACCGTCACAATATGGGTTGGATAAACATGGAATGCCCACAATATTCCTTGCCCATAAACATGGAATGCCCACAATACTTCCATCCAAAAAAGGAAAGGTAGAGAGAAAGGAAGAAATGAATCTGTGTCGGGGTTCTGAATCCTAACTGTATATTAGAAATACCTGAGACAGTAACTGGTTTGTTTGCTGAGGACATTCATGGTTTTAGCACTTAACTGAGTAAAGTTCCAGCTAACTCCTTATCACTGGCTATAACTTGGGACAGTTAGTCACCTACCTGGGAGAGAGAAGGCTTACAAACAAACAAACACCAAGCAGGCTCATCTTCAAAGATTCTGATTAGATATTTTGACTGGACCCCAGAGACTGACACTGTTTAAAGTATCCTTGTTAATTATAATGAGCAACAAGGCTTGAGAGTTATTGGCTTGAATGAAATCTTTTAGCGCTCATCACACTTTTTATCAGTTTTTCATTTGTCCACCAAAGCTTTGTCTCAATTACAAGCCTGCATTTGATAAAGAAATAGAGGGGAGAACTAGGAGGCAAAGGGCATTTATAGACGTCTAAATATAGGCATGTACATATGTAAATATATTTATATATAAAGATAGGGGAATAGATTTATGTACATATAATTGTACGTTAAGTATTAAGGTAGCAGATGGACATCGGGCCTCTACTTAAATACCCCCTCAGTGCAAGAATACTTTGTGCTAATGACCCGGCATTCTGTCATGTTCACCTTCCCGACAAGACTGCTGAAGACAAAATGGGTGCATGAGCAAATGTGAAGAAAGCTGATGGTGCCTGGCTATCAAAAGATAGGCTTGAAGATAAGCAAGCAGCCATCTAGCTGAGAAGCAACAAGTCCACATGGAATCAGGTATCAGGCATCAAAGACCCAGAACCAAAAATCCTATCAATATGAATGAGGGGAAGTGCGGAGTGGAGACCCAAAGCCAATCTATTGACAATTGGACATCCCCTTACAGAAGGGTCACAAGGAAGAAGTGAGCCAGTTAGGGTGCAGTATATAACATACAACTTTCCTCTAGTTCTTAAATGCTTTTCCCCCTCCCCCCACCACTATCATAACCCCAATTCTACCTTACAAATCCGGCTAGACCAGAGCATGTACACTGGTACAGATAAGAGCTGGAAGCACAAGGAATCCAGGACAGATAACCCCCTCAGGACCAATAATGAGAGTAGTGATACCAGGAGGGGAAGGGGAAGGTTGGGGGAGAAAGGGAGAACAGATCCCAATGATCGACATATAACCCCCTCCCATGGGGACCCAACAGAAAAGTGGGTGAAGGGAGACATTGGTCAGTGTAAGATATGAAAAAATAATTATCTAGGGTTCATGAGGGAGGGAGGGTGGGGAAGGGGGGAAATGAGATGATACCAAGGGCTCAAGTAGAAAGAAAATGTTTTGAAAATGATGATGGCAACATGTACAAATGTGCTTGACACAATGGATGGATGCATGGATTGTGATAAGAGCTGTATGAGCCCCCAACAAAATGATATTTTTTAAAATAGAGAAATGTCAGAAAGCACTCAAATGGTCCTAAAAGAGATCATGATTGCCTCTGGGATTAATCTTGTTAATCCATTGGTCTGCGGGAGGGTAATAGTTATGAGGAGTGGTGTTGGGGCAGTGGGAATTGTGAAGAGGATGTGTAAGACTAAATGAGGTTGGATTATGACCAGGTTATTATCCAAACTACTCAGGTCATCTGTGGCTGAAGTCTGGTTAACCTATACCAGTTCTACAGCTTTGATTCTTATTTGTGTCCCATGATCTTGTCACTAAGAATCAAGGAAAAATCCAGAAGATCGGGTCTTTCCTCCTGTCTTCTGCTCTTTCTGCTGACTCGGAAAGAAAAGCCTTCCCTTCTGAAACTCACTTCATTTGTGCAACAAGCATGTGCTAGGCAGACGCCAAGACGAGGAATAAAACACCAGACAAGACAATCATGGGGCACAAAAAAATCATAATGTGAATGAGGGGGAGTGCGGAGTGGAGACCCAAAGCCCACCTGTAGACAACTGGACACTCCCTTACAGAAGGGTCTCAGGAGGAGACAAGCCAGTCAGGGTGCAGTGTAGCAACGAGGAAATATACAACTTTCCTCTGGTTCCTAAATGCTTCTCCCCCACTCCCCCCACTATCATGATCCAAATCCTATCTTATAAGTCTGGCTAGACCAGAGGATGTACACTGGTACAGATAGGAACTGGAAACACAGGGAATCCAGGGCAGATGATCCCTTCAGGACCAGTGGTGTGAGTGGCTATACTGGGAGGGTGGAGGGAGGATGGGTTGGAAAGGGGGAACCAATTACAAGGATCTACATATAACCTCCTCCCCGGGGGATGGACAACAGAAAAGTGGGTGAAGGGAGACATCGGACAGGGCAAGATATGGCAAAATAATAATTTATAAATTATCAAGGGTTCATGAGGGAGGGGGGAGGGGGAAGGGAGGAGCAAAAATGAGGGCCTGATGCCAGGGGCTTAAGTGGAGAGCAAATGTTTTGAGAATGATGAGGGCAATGAATGTAGAAATGTGCTTGACACAATTGATGTATGTATGGATTGTGATAAGAGTTGTATGAGCCCCTAATAAAAATGATTAAAAAAATAAATGTAAGCATTTAGAGATGATATTTTAATTCTTGAATTAAAACAAAAAAGAAAAACACAAGTAAACATCTTTCTAGCTTGAATCTCTGGCAACTCCCTGTCAATGTATGCTGCAATTGTTGAAGAATGATCTTCAGCAAAATTTTAGTGATAGGATAATATTCAAATGCTTATAATGAAGATCTATTAATATGACTAATACTCAAATTTATATACTAATAACTAACGCCAAGATGAAGAAATTAAATATTTTACCACCTTCTGTGGTCTGAAATTGACCAAACATGCAATCAACTTGAGTTGATAATTACTGGTGATTGCACTGTGAAAGTTAGAAACAAAGAAGGAGTTATAGCTGGAAAATATGGACTTGATGATAGAAACAATGCTGGAGGTCATGTTAGAATTTTGCAAGACCAATGGTTTATCAATTTCAAATGCCCTCTTTTAAACAATACAAATGATCACTACGTAGATGGTCCTCATCAGATGAAAAACACAGGAATCAAATTGACTGTATTTGTAGAAAGGATGATGAAGTTCAGTACCATCTGTCAGAACAAAGCCACAAGCCTATTATGGAACAGACCATCAATTGCTTGCTCATATACAAGTTCAAGATGTAGCTGAAGAAAATCAAAACACGTTCATGAGAGCCGAAGTATGACCTTGAATATATCCCACCTGAATTTAGAAACCATCTCAAGAATAAATTTGGCAATAATGCCTGAAGACAATAATGTCAGGCAATCATTCCTGAGGACCAGATGAGTTTTGGCATGACATCAATGACATAATACAGGAAGAAAGCAAAAGACACTAAAAAGACATTCGTATGAACTAAATTCCATTTTAGATATCACTAGTTTTAATAAGTATTGACTAAACTCCAGATTCAATCTCCTTCGTGTTTTCCACTAATGCCCTGTTTATGTTCCAAGATCCAATCTAAAGTGTTGTTAGGTGCCATCACAGCAGACCTGGTCCTGCTCCATTCTCCAAATTATTGTTATCTTTGACCCTAGTGTTGCAGCCCCTGTGTCAATCTATCTAATCAAGGGTCTTCCTCTTTTTCTCTGCCCTCCATTTCAGTGAACATGGTATCCTTCTCTAGGCACTGGTCTGTCCTAATATCATGTCCCGACAAAGTACTTGAGACAAAGTCTCCACATCCTCATTTCCAAGGAGCATTCTGGCCTGGCTTTTTCCCAAACAGAGGTTTTTGTTCTTCTTGTACTCCAAAGTACTTTCTATATTCTTCACCAGCACCATAATTCAAATGTATAAATTCTTATTTGGTCTTCCTTACTCAATGTTCAACTTTCACACCCATCTGAGCCAATTGAACATACCCTTCTGAAGACCGCAGTCCTTGACCTTCATCAGCAAGTGCTTCAAGGTCTCCTTGCATTCAGCAAGGTTGTGTCATTTGCATACCACAGATTAATAAACCTTCCTTCAATCCTTAGATAGCATTCTTCTTATAGCCCAAGATTCTCAGAGCATCTGCTTAGCATACGGATGGAATAGGCATGGTGAAAGGATGCAACCCGGATCTCACTTTTCCTAGTTGTGAACCACTCACCAGTCCCTGGTTCTGTTCAAATTACTGCCTCTTGGTCATGTAAAGACTTCACACAAGCACAATGAAGTGTTTTGGAATTATTCTTCTTAGTGCTAGCCACTGTTTGTTATGATCCACACAGTAGAATGTTTTTCCATAGTCAATAAAACACAAGTAAACATCCTTTTTGGCATTCTGTAATTGAGTCAAGATCTGTCTGACATCAGTGATGTCATCGCCCATTCCATGTCCTCTTCTGTATATGGCTTGAATTTCCACTAGTTTTTTGTCAAGGTACTGCTGCAATTGTTACTGAATGATCTTCAGCAAAACTTGTGTGTGATATTAAAGATGCTACTCTGTGATTTCAGCTTTTTGTTGGGTCACCTTTCTTTGGAATGGATACAAATAAGGATTTCTTCTAGTCAGTTGGCCAGGTAGCTGTCTTGCAAATTTCTTGATATCAGCTCATGAGCACTTCCCTTGCTTCCTCACCTTGCTGAAACATTTCACTTGGTATCCCATCAATTCCTGGAGCCTTGGTTCTCACTAATGCCTTCAGGGCAGTTTGGGCTTTTTCCTTTAATACCCCAGTATTGTTGGGTCTTGATCATATGCTAGCACTCAAATGGCTGGATATGAACCAGTTCTTTTTGGTATTGTGACTATGTGCATTCCTTTCATCTTCTTTTGGTGTTTTGTGGCCCATGGAATCTTTCATTCTTGCAACTCTAGGCTTAAGGTTTTTCTATGGTACTTTCCACTTGAGATATGCTAAGTGTGTTCTTTTTGCGATTCTAATTTCAGGTCTTTATACATTTCATTATAATACTTTACTTAGTCCTTTGAAATTTTCTGTTCAGCGCTTTCATCTTTTTTTTTCTTTCTTTCATTTCCTTTAACTACTCTATAATTAAGAGCAAGTTTCAGTGTCTCTTCTGACATCTGCTCTGATCTTTTCTTTCTTTCCTAGATCTGTTTAACGACCTTTTGCTTTCTCCATGTGTGATCTTCGTGATGCCTTCTATCATTAATATTCAGCGTATCAAACCTGTTCTTAAGATTTTGTAATTCTGGTGAGATATGCTTAAAATTGTACTTTAGCTTTTGTGGATTTGTTTTAATTTGCTTCAAATTCAACCTGAACTTACATATAAGCAATTGGAGGTCTGTTGCCAGTCAGATCCTGGCCTTGTTTGGGCTGCTGATATTGAACTTCTCCATTGTCTCTGCCCACAGATGCAGTCAGTTTGATTCCTGTGTACCACCTGGCCAAGTCCGCATGTATAGTTGCTATTAATGTTGTTGAAACAAAGTAAAATCTTAGATTTATCCTACCAGGGCATTTTATTTTATTTTTAAAACATCAATTTATTGGGGACTCTTACAGCTCTTATAACATTCCACACTTCAATTGTATCAAGCATATTTGTACATATGTTGCCATCATTTCCAAAACATTTTCTACTTGAGCCCTTGGTATCAGCTCCACTTTTTTCCCTTCCCTTCCCTTCCACTAACATGGAATTTTAGATGATTACTTTAAGTGGAAGAGTAGATTAATCTACTGTAATTCATTTTAAAATAAATTGAATATTAAGATTTCAAACAAGAGCCACCTAGTTTATGTATAGTGGTTTGGAGCAAAACCGGTTAAAGAAATCTGTTCTTCTTAATTCCTATTAATATACTGGAAGACCTTCTGAGAAATGTGGATCCAGTTAGTCTACTTCTCAGATCCAGAAATCTACACACATGTCCAGATCCCAAAGGGAGCTGTTGGCAAAAACAAAAACAAAATTGAGGACACTACCTTTCTCTCTAGTGTTACTCCCACAGTCCTTCTCCGTTTTAGGGTTTTAGACATTTCCTGGACATGATTGAGAGGATTCCTGAGTGCCAGGGGTTGAAAAACAATTCAGATCGCATGTAACCAAGTTTTGATGCTAAGTTTGGGATTTCTACACACGTGCTTACACCCAACACAGAAGACTGTTCTTCGCATTCTCTACTCCAGGGAAGAACATGAATCTAACTAGTGGTCAAAATAAACAGGTACAAAGTGTTTCTGATACCAACCCTCATTGCTGCCTCCACCCCATCAGCCTCCACCCACAGACCAGGTACCTGCACTTTGTACAGTTCTTCCCAAAGTCAAGTTATTTTAAAATTTAATTATGTTTGAGCATGAGAGGGTGTAGCAAGAAGGGCACCCACAGTTAATCAGTAACAGAGTACATTAGATAAACCAAGTTTTCCCAGTTGGGCTGGGCACCATTAGGCCCTCAAAAAAAAACAAAAAAGAAATTAGTTGCCGTCTATTGATTCTGGCTCAGCGTGAGTCTATAGGGCAGAATAGAACTTCTCTAGCGGGTTTCCAAGACTGTCATTTTTATGGAAGCGGAAAGCTACATTTTTCTTCCAGGTTTGAACCACTGAGCTATGGGTTAGCAGCTTAATGTTTACCAGACTGCACTATCAGGGCTACTTATCTGGCCCTCAATTCTCCCTAACATGGCCTCTGAAATGTGAGTCCTCACATTTCCATTTAAAAAAAAAGTTTATGTGAAAGTGGTATTTCTCTTTCAAAGATTCAAACGTTTTAATTTATAGATTAAGGCAATTTAAACTTTAAAAATTAAGGGTCAACTCTGTGACTTTCCAAAACTCCAAGCGCACGTCCATCTCATCAGTGCTGGCTCTTAGTGACCCCCTGTGGATTTCCAAACTGTGACTATTTTTCTCCAAGGGGCCGCTCGTGGTTTCGAACTGCCAACCACGCTGATTGCAGCCCAACACCGCACCACTAGGGTTACTTACGTATCTTGTAACAGCAAAATTGTGACTTGGGAATGACCAGGCAGCCTTCTTGGAGACTTGAAAGAGTGAAAATGTGTTAGCTGGCCACTCAGAGGAACTAGCATTCTGGAGGATCTGGGCCCTGAATGCCAGCTGGGCACAGCTTTTATTCTTTATCACAGACGCTAGAAAGGTCACAGAAGCCGGATGAGCAGGGATTCCTAGTGCAGACCGGGTCATTGGCAAAGGAGGGGAGGAAGTACAAGGGGTGAGGCAGTGTTTTGGGTTTCTTGTCCAATAGTTAAAATTCTTTATTAGGATTTTCATTGCAATCTCAAATAAACAATTATTTAATTTATAGGCACAAAGTTGTTCAAAATGTGTTTATTATCTTTTTAATATCTGTTGCACCCATTATGATCTTCTCTTTCTTATTCTTGATATTAATAATGTGTGCTTAATTATTTTAAAAACTTGATCAGTCTAATTATGGATTTATTTGTTTTTTACCTTTTTAAAATTAATCATTTTACTGGGGGCTCTTACAAGTCTTATAGCAATCCATCATTCATATTAAGCATAGGGGGTCATGAGGGGTGGGGAGGGAGGGAGAGAAAAAAGGAGGAGCTGATCCCAAGGGCTCAGTGGAAAGTAAATGTCTAGAAAAGAACGATGGAATATACGTACGAATATGTCTGATACAATTGATGTATGGTTTGTAACAAGAGTTGTAAGAGCCCCCAAACAAATGATTAAAAAAAAGTTTTTTTCTAAAGAAAAGTAAATTAAAAAATAATATTAAGCACACTTGTACATATGTTGTCATCAACATTTCTAAAACAATTTCTTTCTACTTCAGCCCTTAGTATCAGCTATTCTTTTTCCCCCTCCCTCCCCCACCTTCCCACCCCTGTGAATTGATCAATTATATATTATTAATGTTATTTGGTGCATTTTATTATTTTTAAAAAAGAAACAACTCTTGACTTAATTGATTTTTTCTAGTGCTTGCCCATTTTCTATTTCTATTTTTTTAATTTCTAATTTTTATCATATCTTCTATTTATTTTGGGTTTAATTGTACACATTTTTTCCTTTTTTTTAAATCCTAATTTCTTTCTTCTTTTTTTTTTTTTTAATTTTATACCTGTTTTACTGGTGTGTGGGGGGTTTTCCGGTAAAAGCCAGAAAACCTGCTAGACAAATTCTAAAAGAGCTGTAACACTTTATACATAATTTCTTATGGCGGAAACTTATATGATAGAATTTAAGTGTATGAAGTTGTAAGTTTCCATCGAAAGCATTTAAAATGATAAGTCCACTTTCAAATTATGATTTTCATCATCCTATTAAAACTGTTTTCTAACTTCTTTACTTTGTGTTGTTATTGGGGTAGAGTTTTCTTTATTTTCTAACACTTATTTAAAATCTTTTCTTGTGAATTAGGTGTGGGTTTACAGAGCCGATCATCAATTTACATTCAACAATTCAGACACATTCTGGTTCAAGCCATCAGTCCCTCAATGTGTATTGCTTAGTCCACTTCCCCTTCCATTCCCCCTTCTGTCCTGACTCTGAACTTTGGCCTTGGATATATGCTGCCCTTTTCAGTTTAAATGGTTGATTATTATTCTAATGAGGAAGTGAGTTTAATTCTAGACTTGATAGGCAAGGGCCATCGTCTTAGGGTCTCACCAATCTCAATTTGACCAGTAAGCCTTGGCTCTTTTAAGATTTTGTTCCACATTTTTCTCTCACTCTATCCTGGACTTTAAAGTGACCCTTTCCAGAGTAGTGGTAACCAGGCAACCATTAGTTCTTTTTGGTCTTGGAGTCGGGAAGACTGGTATTTGCATGGTACTTTATTCCATTGGACCCTTCTTTCCTAACCCGCTGGAATGTCTAAATGCTGCCCTTGTGGTTTTAGATGGTTGATTATCCTAATGAAAGGGTGAGTTCAGATCTAGACCTGAAGGGGAAGGACCATATTCTTAGGGTTTCACCAGTTTCTGGTTGACTAGGAAACCTGGGCCCTCTGACTTTGAATTCTTTTCCACATCTTCTCCCACTAGATCTGAGACCTTCTAAAGCAGTGGTCCTCAACCTTCCTCATGCTGCGACCCCTTTTTTTTTTTTTTTACATTTTATTAGGGGCTCATACAACTGTTATCACAATCCATACACATATCAATTGTGTAAAGCGCATTTGTACATCATTCTCAAAACATTTTCTCTCCACTTAAACCCCCGACATTAGGTCCTCATTTTTCCCCTCCCTCCCCGCTCTCCCCGCCGCGACCCTTTAATACAGTTCCCCAACCATAAAATTATTCTCATTGCTGCCTCATAACTGTAATTTTGCCACTGTTATGATTCATGATGTCAACATCTCATATGCAGGATGTATTTTCATTGTTTCAAATTGAACATAATTAAAGCATAGTGATTAATCACAAAACAATATGTAATTATGTATTGTGAAATATTTATTTCTAATGACAAATAAATGAAATTTTGTCTTGAAGCATGATGTAGCATAGGTAACAGTCTTCACACTGGGTATTCATATGTGGGCATATCTGCATGTAGGTGGACCCACCTGGAGACAGAGGACAGATAGGTGTCTCGGTTCCTAAGACCATCAGAAATATGTGCTTTCCGATGGTTTAAGGCGACTCCTGTGAAAGGGTCGGTTGGCCCCCAAAGGGGTCGCGACCCACAGGTTGAGAACCACTGTTCTGATGTGATCCTTCTTGGAGCAGTTGATAACTAGCTGAGCACCATGTAGTTCTGGTCTCAGGGTTGTGATCCATCAACCCATCAGATTAATTGTTTCCATGTATCCCTCAATTTTCATCATTCTTCTGGAGACAAAGAGAGACCAGTAGTGGTTGGATCTTAGGGGGCCACTTACTTGATTTTAACCACTCAGTTGCTACTCACCAAATTAAGATATAGAACACTGTCTTTGTGAACCATGTTATGCTGATTGGAATTGATATCCCTGGACACTATGGTCCTGATCGTCTTTGGTCTAGCAACTTCTGAACAGAACTCTTAATACCTTCTAGAAGTCCAAGAGTCTCTAAGTGTCAGTGTTCTCACAACTCACCAGTAGGTGTTCTCTACCAACCCTCACGGATAATTTCCTTTGTACGTGTAACTTAGGGTTTAGAACTGGTTCATTCCCTTGCTGAGAATTTGTATTGCCACTCTCAATATATTGAATCAGAACTTAGAACTTAACAAGATCCCTCATTCTTGTTTGTTTCCTTTTAATTCTTTTTCTTTTTAAATCATTTTATTGGAGGCTCGTACAACTCTTATCACAATCCATACATACATACATCCATTGTGTCAAGCACATTTGTACATTTGTTGCCATCATAATTCTCAAAACATTTGCTTTCTACTTGAGCCCTTGGCATCAGCTCCTCATTTTTTTCTGCTCTGTCCCCGCTTCCCCCTCCCTCATGAACCCTTGATAATTTATACATTATTATTATTATTTTGTCATATCTTACACTGTCCGACGTCTCCCTTTACCCACTTTTCTGTTGTCTGTCCCCCAGAGAGGAGGTTATATATGGATCCTTGTAATCGGTTCTCCCTTTCCACCCTCCCCTCCCTCCACCCTCCCAGTATCATCACTCTTACCACCAGTCCTGAAGGAATCATCTGTCCTGGATCCCCCCACCCCCAGCATTCTTAATGACCCCCAGGTATACATAAGAATATATAAATATATAAGAATCACCTAGGACAATAGGGTAATCTCATTTTTTTCAATAATTTATTCCTATTCTATCACCATTCCACAACTTCTTTTAAGTGATAGTGATGGACTTACTTGAAGTCATGAATTATATTCTTTGCTTGGCTTTATTAGACTTTTTAACAAACCCTTTTTTGCTTGCTATTTGTTCATATTAGCTTAGTAGTCAACAAATTAATGCAAATAAATGTATAGCTTAAATAATCCTTAAAAAGATGAAATTATTAAAGCCATTTATGAAGTTTATTTTTTTGTTTGAGATTAAAATTTTGAGTTTATTGTAATTGGTTAATTGCTTATGAGAACATTTAAATAACTGGAAACAAATGTTGAACTGAATTAAGAAGAATTGATTAAGAGTAACATTGTAAGAGCCCCAATAAAATGATATATTAAAAAAAATAATAAAATAAATAAGTAAAGATAAACTAGAAATACAACTTAAAATAAAAATCTAAAAAAAAAAAGAGTACATGATGTCCCATAGCCTACCAGGAAACCATAAAAATGTTTGTCCAGCTCTCTTGAAAATGTCTCCTTTAACCACTCCTATAAATTAGCAGACTGTTGCTGTCCCTTGCCTTCAAGTTGATTTTACTCATAGTGACCCTGTGCACAAAAGGGCGAAACACCGTCTAGTCCCCAACCCTCCTCAAGATTGTTCTTATCTTTGAGATTGTTGTTGCAGCCATTGTGTCAATCACCGTGGAAGGTCTTCCTGGTGGTCCTCCACTTTAGCAAGCACCACGTCCTTTCCAGGGACTGGTCTCTCCTGACAGCGTGAGAAGAAGTCTCGCCATCTTCCCTTCCACGGAGTACTCTGGCTTTCCTTCCTCCAGGCCAGACGTGCTTGTTCTTCTGGCAGTCCGTCGTGCTTTCTATATTCTTCACTAGCGTGATCACTCAATGCACCAATTCTTCTTCCAGCTTCCTTATTCAGCGTCCAACGTTCACATGCATGTGAGGTCACTGAATATACCATGGCTTGGGTCAAGCACACCTTAGTCCTCAAAGTAGCATCTTTTTAAAAACTTCATTTTATTGGGGGCTCATACAACTCTTATCACAATCCATACATTCATCAATTGTGTAAAACACATTTGTACATTCATTGCCCTCATCATTCTCAAAACATTTGACATCAGCTCCTCATTTTTCCCCTTCCCTCCCTGCTTCCTCCTCCCTCAGGAACCCCTGATAATTTATAATTATTATTATTTTGTCGCATCTTACACTGTCCGACATCTCCCTTCACCCACTTTTCTGTTGTTCATCCCCCAGGGAGGAGGTTATATGTAGATCCCTGTAATCGGTTCCCCCTTTCTACCCAACCCTCACTCCACGAAGTTTCTTATTATAGATGATACATGCTAAGTTCTACATAGAGAGAGCAACATGGACCTTAGTCCTTATCTTCAGGCATTTGCAATCACAGATGGAGCTTTATGAATATTTCAATTTTTTATAACTTAATAAACTGCCATTATTCTGCAAAATAGAGCAATGACAGTGAATATGGACTTAAAAAGAAAAATCAATTGATTAATATTTTAATAAAGATCCTGAAATTCTTGGACACTGTTTAATGAAGAGAACAGAATTATATAATTCTGTATGTATATATATATATA
>NW_022103968.1:31921434-31927059 GCF_000313985.2 Echinops telfairi | reverse complement strand
CAAAGCTATGTATTTAAATTTGTTTACAAAACAACCTTATCACATTCAAAGTTCTTTCCATTACACGTAATACATTTGTCAAATTTGCAATTCCACTCTTGGAAACATTTTAAAAACTCATCTGTGTGGATGCCTGACAGCACCTCCCTCATTTTTTTCTTCACCTCTTCTATGTCCTCAAATCGCTGTCCTTTTACATCTCTCTTTATTTGCGGAAACAAATAGAAATCTCAGAGCAGGTCAGGTAAATAAGGTGTGTGAGGAAAGAGGCATGCTGGGTTTGTTTTTTTTTGCCAAAAACTGGCGCACTGAGATGGCTGTGTGAGCAAGTGCATTGTCGTGGTGGCAAAACTAGTCCCCTGTCTGCCACAAATCAGGCCTTTTTTGTTGCACACTGTTATGCAATCTTTTCAGAACCTCTAAATAGAAAGCTTGATTAACAGTCTGACCTCGTGGAATGAACTCCAAATACACTATGAGTTGACATTTTCATCTGTTGGGGAAGTTGACATGTCCAGAATGAGGTTTGTCAATTGACATTTCACTTTTTTTGAAGGAGAAAATCACTGTACACTTGATCCCCACCCTCCCCATAGTGCTGTCCTTGTAAACTGTGTTCAACATCACAACAGTTGTCGCGGCATTTTTCCTGAGCAGGAAACAAAATTTTACAGTCACACACTGTTCTCTTAAATCACCATCACAAAAAAAGAGATTTAAGTGAAACTGCTTTTACGAAAAAATTCACCGTGACTAGAGAGGCCCCCGGGTGCGCTAACTCAGCGAGTTGCTAGATGCTCTCCTAGCAGGAACAATGTGTGCTATGAAATCCCTGCTCTGCACAGTGCAATTGCATTTTTTGGGGGGGGGCCGCCGGTACCCCATCGTATGTGCGTTTATTTAGTTCTCTGTCCATCCATACTTTCGTAGCCCTGGTGCATAGTGGTTATATGTTGGGCTGCTGCCTGCAAGGTCAGTAGTGAGAAAGCCACTCTGCAGGGAAAGATAGGGCTTTCTACTCCTGTAAGGAATTACAGTACTGGAAATTCACAGGGGCAGTTCTGTCCCGTTCTACAGCGCTGCTGTTGTTAGGTGGCAAGGATAGGGATTGAGAGGGTTGTCTCCCCCATGCCTGCACAAGGCCCTACAGGTGGTTGGGAAGAGAATCGGGCCAGCCTTAGCCACCCATAAATACTTGAACTGGGCTTGCTCCATTTCAGCCCCACCCCAGCCAGGTGGGCTTAGTTCAGCCAATGTAGTCGACCATTACCTTCAACCACACCTCCCCAGCCAGAGGTTTAAATACCTTAACAGTGGGACGGCCTGCCCCTCTGCCCCCTCCCCTTGACCCTGCTCCTGCACCTACTCTGGGCCCCAGCGTGGCTTTCGTGCAGTTTGGCGCACGTCCCTGAAATAGCTTGTACTCTTTTGAGACTGTAAAACCTGAAACTTCTTCTGTCCTTTATAAAAACCCACTTGGATTACAAGCCAGGCTTCTGTGTGAATTCTTTCTCATGCAAAGCCAGGAACCGAGGTATTTCCCATCGGAGAAACCTAATACAATGAGTCAACATTGACTCAATAACAATGAGTTTGAGGTTTTGAGTCCACACTTTAAGATCCTACTGTCACTATACTTAAAGCATTTGACTACTATCCCAAAGATTGATGGTTCAAACCCACCAACTGCTCCAGCAATAAGGTGTGGCAGTCTGCTTCTATAAATTCCAGCCTTGGAAATGCTATGAAGCAGTTCTACTCTGTCCAGTAGGGTGGGTGGCAATGAATTGCAATCCACTTGAAGGGAGTGAGATTTTGTGTGTGTGTGTGTGTGTGTGTGTGTGTGTGTGTGTGTGTGATTTTGTATATCTTATATAGGTATTACATATACTCTTTAATAATTATGATTGAGTTTATTTTGTGGTTTGGGTTGAATGCTAAATATTTTAAATATCAGAGATCCCTTGCACTCACATTGGGGTAGCAATCCAGATTTCCATTATTTTAAGACTAGCCATTGCTCACACCGTATGTTCAGTGAAGGGTGAGAGAGTGGTTCAGGTCATTAGAGTAATATAGGGACCCAAGATGATAGAGTAGTGCCACACCCCAAATGGTTTTAGTTGTAATCTGAGAGACAAGAGTGCACAGGAGCATGTTGTATGAACACTTTAAATAATCTGGCCAGATAGTCATATGTTCACAATGGATTCACCCACCATTACAAGTCACAGAGTCCCCCCAACCCCCCAACCAACTGAAGAGGGCCAGGGAAGTGCAATGCTGTCATGTCCACACAGGGAGAGAACCAGAGACATATGGTGAACGATACATTGTGCCCTAATGTCAACCAATAATATTCTTCCACAATGTACTTACTGGTGTCTAGATGAAAATCTTTCAATGGAGTTCTGCCCTTTTGGACACACCGTGAGCATCCAGCAAAAGGCTTCTCGGCTTTGGTGCTATAACACTTGCTAACTGGACACAAAATACTTTTTACAATTCCTTTGTTTTGCATCTTCTTTTGCTAGATTTTGTTGCTTTTGACTGTTACTTTGGGCTCTACTTGTGGTGCTAATGGTTTAGATGGCACTAGCCCAGCGGTGGCCCTGATGTGTGATGGCTTATGCATTGGACTCCTAATTCCAATGTCAGCAGTTTGAACCTATCAGCTACTCCTTGGGAGAAAGATGAGGCTTTCTGCTCCCTTGAAGAGTTATAGCCTCAGAAATCCAGAGGGCCAGGCAGGTCTACTTTTTCCTATGTGGTTGCTCTGAGTCAGAATAGACTCAATCACAGTTTGGAGGGTTGTTTTTGAAGCAACAAAACAGGCACATATTTCCTTCACCTGATACTATGTTATCTTCTTTTTAAGAAAAGTTTTACTGGCACATCATGCAATTCAATCATTTAATCACATCAAGACAAGTGGTACAATCATTACGACAATCATTTAGAACATTTTCTTCTTCCTTGTACTTGTTATTAGTGTAATTATTTTTTAATTATGGCAGAAATATACACCACAAAATCTTCCCCAATTCACCAGCAACTTCTACATGTATAATTCAGTGCCGCTGATTACTCTCTTCCTGTTGTGCAACCATTACTGATATCCTTTTCCAAATTAGTCCACTGCCATTAACAAAGTCAATATCCCTGAGGGAAACCTCTGCCTCCTTCACCCGTGGTAACCATTGGTTAGCTTTGGTTTCTTTCTTTTTTTTCCAGTGATTTTCTTGATACAAAAGTCACATATCCTACACTTCCACAGTCAAGTCGCTTTAACAAGCTTGTCTATCTGCCATCACAATCAGTTCCGGTGCTCCCTCTCCCCTTTATCTTCTTAGCTCATCTACCTCCCGGCCAGAGACTCCCTGCCAGTTCATAGCAACCATACAGGTGAGTGGCAAGTCCTGTCTTTCCTTGGGCTGGAGTTTTAAACTGCTGACCTTCTGCCACGGGGCCCCAACAGGAACAGGACAAAGATGGGACTTTCTGCTTCCATGAAGAAGTACAGTCAAGGAAACCAGAGGGCAGTTCTACCCTGCTCTATAGGGTTGCTAGGAAACAGAATTGCCTTGATGGCCATGAGGTAGATGAGATAAAAAGATACAGCAGCATTATCTGTAGGAAATGTATGCCCAAATGTGTAACCACTGCACCACCAGGGTTCCTTCTTAGGAAACTTTTAAGGCCTTAAAGTTTGAAAATGTCACAGGATCACATGGAAAAAAGATCAAAGAATATATCAGATATATCAAATTAAAATGTATCATTCATTCGAAATTGAGTCTACTTATTTTACTTTATATACCATGATATATATGATTTGCAGTTCTAGTTCACATATTAGGACATTTCATTGAAATATATGACGATAAAAGTATTTACTTGAATCTTTAAGGCCTATTATATTCAGGAATCCTGATGTCTTGGATAAATGGATAGACTATTGAAGCTGTCAGGACTCCCTTTGACTTGGATTCACAATCAATGCCCATGGAAGTGGCAGTCAGTAAATCAAATGATTTTTACATGGGGCAAATACATGGCAAAAGACCTCTAAAAGTGTTAAGAAGAAAAGATTTCACGTTGAGGACTCAGGTGCACCTGATTTATTTTTCAAGTATCTCATATGCTTGGGAAAGGTGGACAATGAATAAGGAAAATCATACAAGAATATATACATTTAAATTGTGATGTTGGTGAAGCATTTTGGATATACCATGTACTCAGAAGAGCAAGCACAGCCTCCTTGGACAAAGTACAGCCAGGATGCTCCTTAGAAGTGAGGATAGTGCGACCCCATCCCATGTTCTAGTCATCTGATCAGAAGGGACCAGTCTATAGAGAAGGGCATGATACATGAAATGGCCGAAGTCAGGGGAAAACAGAAAAATCTTTAATAAAATGAACTGATACAACGGCTGCAACAATTGGCTCAGACATGTGAGGACGGCACGGAATTCTTTTACCAGGAATTACTGAGCCAGAACACACCCAGTGGCTCATAACAGCAATTACAGCGACTTAGACAACTCAAGTGATGGCTAGTCCGACCTTCTCCTTTGAGAGAAGTAAAACACAAATCCCAGAGAGGTTCAGTGATCAAAGGTCATAAAGCAAATAGAGGAGGGAGGGGAAAAATGAGGACCTAATGTCGGGGGTTTAAATGGAGAGAAAATGTTTTGAGAAACGATGTACAAATGCGCATTACACAATTGATGTGTGTATGGATTGTGATAAGAGTTGTATGAGCCCCTAATAAAATGTTTAAAAAATAAAATAAAATAAAATAAAAAGCAAATAGAAAACTAAAGGAGGAGATGTAAACAGATTTCAGTAAAATGATGTTTATGGTCCTCAACTTTCTGAAAGTGTGAGAGATCAAAGAACTGACCGATAGAGATGAGCAGAATTAATAGTGTCCGGGAGTTTGGAAGAGCAATTGTGCAGCAACATCATTATTTGTTTGGAAAGCCTGAAGCTCAGTGGAGTCATTAACACTACATGTAGGAGAGTGTCTATCAAGAAGAATCTGACTGAGAAAAAAGGTTATCAGACATATGTATCAAGTAATTTTCAAGAATGATTGTAAGGGGAAATTTTTTTATGCTATGGTGACATCAAGTGTCAAGAAACTTGCAGAGATTATGTTTTCTTTTTTTTTAAATTTTCTACTGGGGGCTCATACAACTCTTATCACAATCCATATGTACATCAATTGTGTAAAGCACTTTTGTACATTCATTGGCCTCATCATTCTCAAAACATCCGCTCTCCACCCAATCCCCGGCAACAAGTCCTCATTTTTCCCCTCCCTCCATGCTCCCCCCTCCCTCATGAACCCTTGATAATTTACAAGTTATTATTTTGTCATATCTTGCACTGTCCGACGTCTCCCTTCACCCACTTTTCTGTTGTCCATCCCCCAGGGAGGAGGTCATATGTAGACCCTTGTAATCGGTTCCCCCTTTCCACCCCACCTTCCCTCCACCCTCCCAGTATCACCACTTTCACCACTGGTCCTGAAGGGATCATACACCTTGGATTCCCTGTGTTTCCAGTTCCTATCTATACTAGTGTACATCCTCTGGTCTAGCAAGATTTGTAAGTTAG
>NW_022103968.1:31904385-31921334 GCF_000313985.2 Echinops telfairi | reverse complement strand
GTCTCCCTTCACCCACTTTTCTGTTGTCCATCCCCCAGGGAGGAGGTCATATGTAGACCCTTGCAATCGGTTCCCCCTTTCCACCCCACCTACCCTCCACCCTCCCGGTATTGTCACTCTCACCACTGGTCCTGAAGGGATCATCTGCCCTAGATTCCCTGTGTTTCCAGTTCCTATCTGTACCAGTGTGGAGAAGTTCATCCTCTGGTCTAGCCAAATTTGTAAGGTAGAATTGGGATCATGATAGTGGGGGGAGAGGAAGCATTTGGGAACTAGAGAAAAGTCGTATGTTTCATTGTTGCTACATCACACCCTGACTGTCTCATCTCCTCCCTGAGACCCTTCTGTAAGGGATGTCCAGTGGCCGACAAATGGGCTTTGGGTCTGCACTCTGCACTGCCCCCCTCATTCACAATGATATGATTTTTTGTTCTGTGTTTTCTTTTATAAAGTACGCAAATATGTAGAAAAGAGTGAGATGTCACTCATCAACATAGTGTACTTAATCTCTTTCATTTTGAATATGCAATGCCAATCATTCCATCAATAATGAACTGTGCCTCAGCTTATGCTCTTTCCTGCATTTCAAGTCTACTTTTACTTTGGGCTTTGTTATTTCTGCATTGGAATTGATTTGAAAAAAAATTGTTCATAGTAAAAACTTTTTTTCAACAACACAAACAGTGACTATACACATGAACTTCTCCACATGGAATATAGAGAAATCAAATTAACTATCATCTTTGAAAAGAGATGATGGAAAAGTTCAATATCAGCAGCTAAAACAAGACCAGGGGCTGACTGTGGAACAGACCACCAATTGCTCATATGTATGTACAGGTGGAAGATGAAGAAAATTCAAACAAGTCCATAGATTTTCTGCATCGGACACTAAAGACATAAGACCTGATGAGCTGTAGGATGACATCAAGAGCATCACTCATGAAGAAAGAAAGGGTCATTAAAAAGGTAGGAAAGGAAATATCAAAGTGGATGTCAGAATAGACTCTGAACTTTGCTATTAGTCATGGAGTAGGTAAGGCACAGGGAAGAAATGATGTCAAAGAGCTGAACAGAAAACTTCAAAGGGAAGCTCGAGAAGATAAAGTAAAATATTGAAATGAAATGTTCAAAATCGTACAGTTAGAAAATAAGAAAGGAAGAACACACTCGGCATAGCTTCAATGGAAAGAACTCAAGAAAAAAAAAATCAAGCTTTGAGTTACAATATTGAAAGATTCTGTAGGCAACCGTTTGAATGATATATGACATTTCAAAAGAAAATGGAAAGAATAAACAGAGTCACTGTACCAAAAAGAACAATTCCATATTCAACTATTTCAGGAGATAGTATATACACAAGAACCAATGGTACTGAAGGAAGAAGTTCAAGCTGCACTGAAAGCATTAGCCAAAGCAAGGCCCCAGGACTTGAAAAACCAATTGGAATGTTTTAACAAGCTGATGAAGCATGGAAATCACTCACTCTTTTATACCAAAAAATTAAGAAGACAACTACTTGGTCAACTGACTGGAATCCATTCTTGAACCCATTCCAAAGATAGATGACTCAATTGAATGCTCAAACTAAAGAACAATATCATTGATATCACATGCAAGTAAAATTTTGTTGAAGATCATCCAACAACAGTTGCAGCAGTACATTGACGGTTAGCTAGCAGAAGTTCAGGACAGATTCAGACGAGGACATAGAACAAAGGATATCGTCACTGTTGTCAGATAGATCTTGGCTGAAAGCAGAATACAAATAAGATGTTTACTTGTGTTTCATTGACTGTGCAAAGGCATTCAATTGTGTGGCTCATAACAAAGCATGGATAGCCTTGAGAAGAATGGAAATTCCAGAACACTTCTTTGTGCTCACGCAGAACTTGTACATGGATCAAGAGGCAGTTGTGTAAACCAAACAAGGGAATGCTACATGGTTTAAAATCAAGAAAGCTGTGTATCAGGGTTGTATTCTTTCACTGTACTATTCAATCTGTGTGCTGAGCCAATAATCAGAGAAGCTGGTTTATATGAAGAAGAATGTGGCATCAGGATTATAGGAAGGCTTATTAACAACCTGCAATACGCAGATGACATGACCTTGTTTGTTGAGGAGGACTGGAAACACTTGCTGATGAGGATCAAGGATTATGGTCTTCAGCAGGGATTACAATTCACTATGAAGAAGACTAAAATTCTCATAATTGTACCAATAGGTAACATCATAATACATGGAGAAAAGATTGAAGTTGTCAAGGATTTTGTCAAGGATTTTGTCTTGCTTGGATCTACAATCAATGCTCATGGAAGCAGTGGTCAAGCGATCAATGGACATGTTGCATTGGGTAAATCTGCTGTACAAGACCTCTTCAGGAATGTTACTTTGAGGATTAAGGTGAGCCTGACCCAAGCCATAGTATTTTCAATTGTCTCAAATGATATGTGAAAGTTGAAAGTTGAATAAAGAATATCGGAGAATAATCAATACACTTGAATTATGGTGCTGGAGAGAATATGAAAGTATCATGGACTGCTAAAAAAAATCAAAAAATCTCTCTTGAAAGAATTATAGCCAGAATGCTCCTTAGCAAAGATGAAATTTGTCAATTTGAGAGGATTAAGAGTGAAGGGGTGGAGTCCAGCCTGTCAATCAGTTCATAGACAATGAGGCCTCTGTGTGGGCATAGCTTTCTCCTGAGGATTGTGGGAACTCCTGTATTCCCCTTTGAAGCAGGAGACACTCTCTCTCTCAGCTCAGTCCCTGTGAGACATTCTTGTTGATAAGACACATGGAGACAGGCTGATGGCAGAGCCTCAGAGTTGGAGAAGCCACGTGGAGACCCCTGCCAGAGCTGAGATACTAACAACACCACTGGATTCACAATGCCACTGCATCCACAGGACTTCCCACCCCTGACCTGTGATCTCCCTGAATTCAGCGTCATTGCATGTGTTTTGTGATTATGACAAGATGGGCTAACTACCGGACAGATGGGCTAATATTGGATTTACGGATTTGGACTGGGCTGGGATGTTTTCTTAATGTACAATTACTTTCTGATATAAAACTTTTATACCCATATGAGTATCTATGAATGTGTTTCGCTAGTCGCCCCAGACTAACACAGACAGTGAGACCTCATCTAGTGTCCTTTGTCAGAGAGCCCAATCTATGGAGAAGGACATCATGCTTGGTAGAGTAGAGGGGAAGTGAAAATGAGGAAAGCCCTCCAGGAGATGGACTGACACTGTGGCTGCAACAAGGGGCTCAAACATAAGCACAATTGTGGGGATGGTGCACAGCAGGGCAGTGTTTCCTTCTGTTGTAAATAGGGTCGCTATGAGTCGAAACGGACTCCAAGTCACCTAACAAAATGAATCCATTTCCCCCGCCACCTATCCGATTGCCCTCCTGTGGTGGAGAGTAAACCACGGGGAGGCCATGTCTGACCTCCTCCAGCTACACAAGGGAGCAGGAGAATCCATTTCCACACAAATCCATGGCCGATTGCCACAAGGCAGAGGTCAGACATGTTTCCACCTTCCACCTTCTTTTACCTTATTCTGACGCCAACCATTCCTCCAATGGCATGCCACTTCTCTGCTGGCTTTGATCCATTGAAATGGCAACCCAGAATTCACCAACAATACTCACGCTTAAGGTTTATTTGGGAAGTTACCAGGTCACCACAGGTCAGGATCATAATCTGTTAAAGATACAGCCATTGGCCCACAGCAGCATCTCTACCCAGCCAACAGCCAAATCTCACTGGTCCTCAGCCTCTCAGACATGCGGTCCTCTGGCTTCTGTGACTTGGGCTGCTTCACAGCCTCAGACTCTGCACTGTTCTTTCGCTTTGTCCCTTTGCCACAACTTCTGGTGCCGCTGGTCTTGGCCTCTGCTGCAGAGGTCTTTTTTTTAAACCTGTTCGTTTCAGTTTATTGCCTAGAATATATATAATCATTTTATTGGGGGCTCTTAGAGCTCTTATAACATTCCATATGTCAATTGTATCAGCATCCTTGTACATACATTGCCATCATCGTTTCCAAAACATTTTCTACTTGAGCCCTTGGTATAAGCTCCTCTTTTTTTCCCCTCCCACCCTTGTGAATCCTTGATCAGTTTGTAGCCATCATTACCCATGAGTCCAAATCACTGCAAAGGTAACTAGCAGCAGCAGCAGATCAAAGATAGTGAAGATGATGCAGAATCGGGCAAGGTTTCATTCTGCTGTACCCACGGTGCCTTCATGAGTTCCAGTCAACTCCACAACAACGAAAACAGCAATAATCATCATTTCACAGTGTTTGCCTTACACTGATGAATACTGTATTGTCTTTTTTTTGCAGTAATAATGACTGCGTTACATGCAAGGAGCATAATAAAGACCCACTGTGATGATGAACTAAGGACCCAGGTGGCATTGTGGGATAGGCACTGCGCTGCCAGCTGCAAGGTGGGCTCCAGGGGAGGCAAGAGGCTCTCTGCTCCTGGAAGGATGTAGTCTGGGAAGCTCCAAATAGGGTCATGACGAGTCAGAACAAACTCAATAGCAGCGGGTCTCATGATGACAGAACTACTGACGGATTATAAAGGCCAACGTTGAAAGAACATTGTACAAGGGGTGAGCGGATATAAATTCCATGCTCTGATTCCATCCTTGATGATAAAATACTGCCAAGGACTCCGTGGAATCCTGGTGGCGCTATCAGTTTGATATGGACCACAAGATTGATGGTGCAAACCCAGTTGTTCCTTCAGGAGAAAGAAGAGGCTACGTGCTCCTGTAAAGATGTATAGCCTTGTAAACCCTACATAGGGTCTCTATGAGGAGCCCTGGTGGTGGAGTAATTGCAAGTTAGGCTGCTAACTCCAAGGTCCGCAGTTCAAAACCACCAGCTGCTCCATGGGAGGAAACATGAGGCTTTCTATTGCTGTAAAAAGTCACAGGCTAGGAAACTCATAGAGGTGTTTCTATGCTGTCCTTTAGGGTCGCTGAGAGCCGGCACTGACTTGACGCCAGTGAGAGGGTCTCTGGGTTAGAATCAACCCGAAGGTAATGAGCTAGTTTTTTTAAAAAAGTTTGGGACTCTACCTTGCATCTTCAGACCCCTGAGAACCTTCTTGTCTGTCTAAATGTTAGGTAGCCAGAATAGGGGTTAAGGGGGGTTTTCTCCCCAATTCCTGAATAGGGCCACAATAAAAGGGTTGGAAAGAAATCGGCACATTAATTAGACACCTACGATAAGATCCAAACTGAGCATGCTCAGCCACAAGCCCCCTAGGCCCAGCTGGGAGGCCCTCCTGGGTGCACAGACCAGGCCCAGCCACATGACATCACCCAAGTGCGCTTACACTCAGCCCATGAGGCCGGCCAATACCTTCAAGCATGCTCCCCAGCCGCAGAAGAGAGCCTGCCACGTGGAGGGCCAGGCTTTCACTCCCTTGGCTCCCTCTCAGGCCTCTCTCTCAGGGCGCTCGGTTGGCATTTCCTGCTCTTGGACCCTGGGATTTCCTGTGAATACCTGGAAACTTCCCTTTTCCTCAGAAAAGTCACTTGGATTTACAAAAGCCCCCTGCCACGTGAATTCTGTCAGCGTTATGAAGCAAGAAGCAAGAATGGAGGTATAAACCACTCCAGAAACCTAACAAAATCAGTCTGTTTAAAGAATAAATGAAATCAAATTAGAGAGATTGCTCAGCATTGAATTATTTTTTTCACATAAGACAATAGTCAGAGGTAAACTTTGAAATACATATTTGGCTAAATCTCAGCTAGAATGTTTAAACACTTTCTGTGATAAAAGCAAAATAAAACACCTTTCTTATTTACACCGAAATTTTCTCTGAGGACGTTTGGTTGTAGACCCTTTCATTTTTTATCTAGCTTGGATGCATTCTTAAAAAGCTTTTATTGTGAATTAGGTGAAGGATGACAAAGGAGACCTTAGTTTTAGATTAAACAATTCATATACATTCTGATTGAACGCATCCCTCCTAATCCTCTCAATGTACCATCACTTGTTCCACTTCCTCCCTGCTCTCGGTTTCCATTCCTCCGTCTCTCCTAACATGTTGAGCTGTGCCCTCTGGTAAATGCCACCCCTTTGAACTTAAGTAGTTGGTTATTCTAATGAGGAGGTGAGTTCCCTTCTGAAGGAGAAGGGAGTTTTGCCAGGCTATCTGACCAGTATCTCTGGGCTCTTCTGTGGCTTTGAGCTTTATTCCACAGTTTTCTCCCTATCAGGACGTTGTAATGTGATCCTTTTCCGAGCAGTTGGTGGTGGTAGCTGAGCACCACCTAGCTCCTCTGGTCTCAGGGTTGTGGAAACTGATGTTTGCTCGGTCCATCATTCCGTGGCACCGATGGTTTCCTTGTGTCTTTCCCTTCTCATCACTCTTCTTTCCTGTGGATGGAGAGAGACCAATTTGTGCATCTTAAGTAGCTAGCTGCTCAAGAGCTTTTAAGACCGCTGTTGCTACTCATCATGTTAGGATGTAAAACATTGTTTTAGTGAACTATGTTATGGCAGTTGACCTTGATGTCCTTCTTTGAATGCATTTTATATCTTTTCAGGCATCAAAAAGTGTAAGAGAAATTTTCCATGGAAACCGCTTTTGTTTGCTATGTACCTATAAATACCTCCTTTCTGGGTGATTCTTTTTAAAATGACATTTTATAGTCACCCATCGTAGACAATAGTAAACGGTGTGCTTGCTTTTCCCTGAAAACCAGAGGAAGAGAATTGCATTGTGTGGAGATAAACATAGGTCAACGTAAAATATATTCAGGCCTCATGGAAAAAGAGATTCATTCATTATTTTTAAAATGAAAAATAATGCCACAGACACGTTACCCTTTCATTCTCTTGAAGCCACTTATATCTTAGCTAGCCAATTCTCTCATAATTAGGAAAAGGATCTCATAAATTTAAGACTTCACTTATTTACATCATTGTGTGCACAGTTGGACTCTTCAAAAGCCTATTTATACATCTTCGTGGCAATATGATCTTCTGAATGTGCTGCACTCCTTTACTTTGTGTTAATATTACATTAAATGTGAATAACCAGATCTTATGTATTTATCATTCTAATTGGCTAGGTCATTAGTCTATGATATTGATTTAACTTTTGAATAGCTAAGATGAAGTTCAAATTAACATTTACTTACTGAAGTTCAAACTGAAGGTTACCAATTTTTAACATGAACTTATTAAGCTTCTCATTATTTTTCCTGTGCTATATTATAATTTTTCCACATAAGTGAAGGTATTATTAACACTTTATAAGAAAGTTATCTTTTAAAAAATATTTAAATTTGAACTTTTCAAGTATACTGCTGCATTACTGCATTATATCTATGTTCATTTTGAGATCATATTCTTTTTCCCTATTGATTATTTTTGTTATAAAATATCCAAATATGAAAATATATAAAATAAAAAAGATAAAGACTCCATATTTCAACCCTCACAAAGTAAATCAATCTAAACAGTTTGTGGGTTACTTTTCTATACCTTACCCCAAGTATACCTATACTGATTCATTCATTCATTCATTTAATAAACATTTATCGAGTGCATACTATGTATTAGGTCATACCTTTAAACTGAACTGTGTAATGCTATACTTACAATTTTGGAATTTATTTTGGAATTTAAAATGCATTATTGATCTTATTTTACATTTGTGTGTATAAACTCAAACTCAAAGTAAAAAAAAAAAACCCAAAACCCTCAGGGCTATCTAGTCAATTCTGACTCATGGCAACCTTACAGGTCACGGTGAACTGCCCCTGTGCGTTTTGGAGACTGTAATTCTTTCTGAGAATAGAAAGCCTCCTCTTCCATGGACTGGCTGGTAGTTAACCCCTAGAGCTATTTTATTCTTGCTGCCTAGTAATACATTGAATGAGTACATGAGGGCTTGTTAAACTATTTTCATTTTTCACCATTAAAGTAAGATTTCCCTGTACTTGTTAAAATTCTTTTATAGGATAAATTCCTAAAAGTGCAAAGTGAGATGTGGGCATGCATATTTTACGGTAAGATTATCAAGATTTCACCACGATCTGCTGGGGCTGAGTCTCTCGGCAGGCTTTAGTAGTATCTCTTTGTGTGTATGTGTGTAGTCTCTGGGAAGGTTTAGTATCTCTTGTAGGTGTGTAGAAGCCATGGTGGTGTAGTGGTGAAAAAACTCAGATGTTTAGCCAAAAGGTCAGCCATCAAACCCATCACAGGCTCCACAGGAATAAGAGGTGGTCATCTACTGCCATAATGATTGACAGCCTTTATGAAGTAGATGGCCACATCTACTCCATGGGGACATTCTACACAGTCCAAGAGGGTCATGGTGAGTTGGAATTAGTTCAAGGACAATGAGTTTGGTGAGTTTGTGGGTATGTGTGTATTTGTCTGATATTAATAATTCACAGATTTATTTAGTGAAATTACATTCACTAACATTATGTGTCAGAGAGGGACGATTCTTAAATGCCTTAACTCATTTAACCCTTACAACACCCTTATGATATAGGAATTAGTGACATTTTAATAATGAGCAAACTGTAGTTCATGCCGAATCTAGGATTCAAACCCATGGAGTGAAGGAAGAGTTTAGATTGTACATCTGAAGGATTAAGGAGGGGTACAGTGGGAGGAGGTGAAGCCACAGGCGTGGCTGAGAAAAGCATATGACAAACGTAAGACCTGTGTTTTAAAGCATGTTGTTGTTAAGTGCTGTTGGGGTAGGGTTGTTTTTACTACTTGAAATTTTTTAATTTCATGTACAAATAGTTGGTGGTGTTTGTTATGTTGAGTCGCTGTCTTGAATAATCCATTCAAGGATCACGTGGTCTAGCCGGTATACTCTGCACTGACCAAATCACTGGCGCACACACTGAGGCCGTATTTCCAGATCAAACAGTGCCTGTTTGAGCATATGCTCTGATTTTCGTGGGTGACTCCGGTAGAGCTACTGGTGACCCATCTTGCTTTCAGGGCCACTCCAATGTCAAAGGCTTGAGTAGGTTTTGCCTCACAGCCACCCGGTGTACAGTAGAAGGAAACTCTACCCAGTCTTGCGCCATAACAATTCCTGTTGCATTCGAGCCCATGGGGCAGCTGCTGTGTCCATCCATCTCGTTGAGGGTCTTCCTCCTTTTGGCTGATCTACTTTACCAAGCATGATGCCCTTTTCCGGGCTGTACTTCTTCTACGACAGATTTGTGTATTCTTCTGGCAGTCCATGGTACTTTCAATTCTCCACCAGCATCATAATTCAAATACATCGGCTCTTCTTTCATGGTCTTTATTCATCGTTCAACTTTCACATCCATATGAGGTGATTGAAAATATAATAATTGGATCAGATGCACTGTAGTCTAAAAAGTGACATCCTTGTTTTTCCACACTTTAAAAAGGTCTGTGGAGCAGATTTTCCCAGTGAAATGAGTAGTCTGATTTCTTGACTGCTATTCTACAAACACTGATCATAAGTCTAAGCAAAATGAAATCGCCGAGAACTTCAGCCTTTGCTCCGTTTATCATGTCATATAGTTGTGAAGATCTGGGTTTTCTTTACATTGAGTCCTAATCCATATTGAAGGCTGTAGTCTTTGATTTTTATCAGCAAGTACTTCAAGTCTTCCTTGCTTTCAGCAAGCCAAGTTGTGTCATGTGCGTGCTGCAGGTCCTTACTAAGCCTTCCGGCAAGACTGATGCGCACTCGTCTTGATCTAGTCCAGCTTCTTGGATCATTTGCTCAGTATGCAGATGGAATAGTATGGTGATAGGATACAACCCTGACACACAGCTTTCCTGATTTTAAACCATGCATTATTCCCTTATTCTCTTCAAATGACTGCCTCTTGATCCAGGCATAGGTTCCAAATGAGTGTTTGGGGAATTCCATTCCATAAATTCCAGTGTTATCCACAATGAGTCATGAGTCCTGCAGCAGATAGCCTTTGCATAGCCAATAAAATGCAAGTAAACAACTTTCTCCTATCTCTGCTTTCAGCCAAGAGTCACCTGGCATTAACAAGGAGATACTCTGTACCGTGTTCTCTTCTGACCCCAGCTTGAATTTCTGGCTTCTCCCTTTCAAGGTATTGCTGTAGGATAGGTAGTGATCAATGTATCATCATTTCATGTTTGATCACTTTCAAATAAGAAGAAGTTGGTCAGAAATAATTTTCTTCATTTTTGACATTAGTGGTTGGTGAGTAAATTTGAATACTAGTCATATTAATTGGTCTCGCTTGTAGGTATATGGATGTTATCGTATCACTGAAAACATTGTCCTGCAGGATTGTTTTGAGATGTTCTTTTTGACAACGAATGTGACATCATTCCTTTTCAATTTGTCATGCTCAACATAGCAGACCACATGACTTTCCATTTCAGACTGGCCAACACCAGGGCATTTCAGCTCATGAATTCTTAGGATATCAATCTTACTATGTTCATTTAATTTTTGATGGTTTCCAATAGTCCTAGGTTTGTACCTTTTCGTTGTACTTGATTAATGGATGTGTCTACAGTTGTTTCTTCTTATTTTGAGTTGTTACATCAGCAAAAGAAGGTCCTGAAAGTTTTAATCCAGTCCAGGTTATAGGGTCAACTCAGTTCAGAGGCGACATCTCTTTCCCAGATGTATTTATTTGTTATTATTGTGAATTGAGTCAGGGGGTTACATGGCAGGCCATTAACTCTGCCCTCAGCTGTGTAAGCCACTCATCAACCCTGCCGCCCTAGTCATATTTTGAGAGACTTCCAGCCTGAGATGTTCCCTAACGTTTTTACTGTGCTGCTGTTTTTCTTCCCCAGAAGTAAGGTCATTAGGTGCTCCTTGTCTTCTTATTCTGGAATCTGTGCACCATGGGTGGCTTCGCTGCTATTGGAAATGTCAGTGCATAGCTGCCAGCATCACAATAACACACAAGATGCTGTAGTGTACACTCACAGGTCAGTAGTGGTAGGTAGATGGATATTAGTGATAGATAGTTATATTGACAATTACTTGTGGGGACCCCCTCAACTGAATGGGTCCAAGGGGGTGGTTGTGTAATTGAGGGGTACATTAAAGAGACTTCAGACAAGAAAAAGCATGCAAGGGCTCACCTCTTCCATGGCAACCAGAAGCAGAATGAGGGAGTAATGTATTCTCTCCCAGCTTTAAATAATTTGGGCGCATGCAAGCCCTGGTAGGCACATACGTAACAGGAAGGGGTTCTATTAGAGGTAGGGGTACACATGCAGTAGGAAGGGGAGGTACTAGAGGCATACATGTGACAAGAAGGTACATATATAAGAGTTCTAGAGTCAAGATGACAGCCTAACCTTTGTCTCTTCTGAGCTGGCTTGACCTTAAGGCTTAGGTGTCTCTGAGCTCTTATCCAGGGGGAAAAAATCTATGATTTTTATCAGAAAGGAGTGGGCCCTACTTAGGGTGGGACAGACATTAGGGTCTGATTGCTCTGGATGGCAGAAAACCTTCAGGCATGCATAGCCTTCAAGCAGTTGACCTTTAAGCATACATAGTAGCAATCTTGTGCTTGCAAATAGCACCTTAAAGTTGGCATTTTACTATGGGCATCATGGGGAATAACTTTTACTTAGGAGAATGTGGCTGGAACGCATCTCCAACTTACAAACATGAAAGTCTCCCTCCACAGGAACCCTGGCTTCCTGGCCTCCTTGACGTATGAATGTAGAGAATTTGTCCACATACACTCTCTTCCTGGTTCTCTTTCCCACAATTATTGGGGATTGGAGTAAGAAAGTTGGAAACAGGATGAACAACAGAAAGGTGGGTGAAGGGAGACGGTGGTCTGTGTGATATATAAAAATAATCATTTATAATTTATCAAGGGTTCATGAGGATGGGAAGGTGGAAAGGGAGGGAAAAAATGAGCTGACACCAAGGGCTCAAGCAGAAAGAAAATGTTTTGAAAATGCTGGCAATATATGTACAAATGTGCTTCATGCAATTGATGTATGGATTGTTTAAGAGCTGTAAGAGCCCTCAATAAAATGATTTATGAATAAAAAATAAAAAGAAGAGAAAAAAAGTTGGAAACAGTGAGACATCAACAGATTCCACATGGAAACACACCAACATCCATGACTCAAGAATTGTACATTATATCATCCAAATACAAAGGAGAGAATAGTATCAGAGCTTAAAATGTGAGATTCTGGTTTGCAGAAGGCTAGGGATGTCAGTGGAAACCCAAAATACATTTGCAGGATCTACACAGGGAATAAGCCTCTGGTAATTTCCTTCTAACCATAATTGAGGCGTGGGAACAAACTGGTTACCAGAAAGAGAGTATTGGAGAGAGGACTATAGCAGATTAAAATGATAAATCTGACTTTCATGGGGTTAAAAACCTTGTTACTTGATCTCCCCTGTGATACACTTTGGGCTTTATCTAGTTAATATTTTCTGTTTTGTTTTGTTTTTCATATAGGGGTGTATCTCTGTTGTAACTCGTCATTGTGGATGCCTTCCTGAGTCTTGTTAGGTGTTTTTGGTATATGAGACCCAGATTGATGATCCTGTAGCGACAACGACTAGAATAAGGGTTCCTGAGGGGTGTGGTGCAGGAGGGGTAAGGGAGAGCTGACATCAAGGAGTTCAAGAAGGAAGGAAATATTTTGAAGCTGAGTTTGGCAGCAATTGCACAAGACTACTTGACGTGATTGAACTATGGGATGGTATGATGTCTGGATTAGCTCCTAATAAAATGGTTTGGGGAAAAAAAAGGTTGGAAACAAATAAAATGATTCAGTAGCTGCAGAGTCTGGCCTTGGTGCCGGAGGTCACATGATATAATTTTTAAAAGTTTATTGCCATATAATTCACATATGATACAATTTACTAATTCAATCACATCAAGAAGAGTTGTACAATCATCACTACAACCAGTTTTAGAACGATATGATATAATTTGGCAAAATCAATGCTTTTTTCAATACGAATGCCTTTTTAACAACATGAATGGTGACTATACATGTTGACCTCACTAGACATAATATAGAGGAGTCAAATCCGCTACATCTATGGAATGAGATGAAGGAGAAGCTCAGTATCATCATTAAGAACAAGGCCAGGGGGGCAACTGTGAAACAGACCATCAATTACTCATCTGCAAGTTCAACACTTTTGCGCGGCAGATTTACCCAATGCAGTGCATTCTTTGATCCTTGACTACTTCTTCCAGGAGCACTGATTGTGGATTCAAGCAAGACAAAATCCTTGCCTTCAATCTTTTCTGACTGTCATGATGTGATCTATTGGTCCAGTTGTGAGGACTTTGGTCTATTTTGCATTGAGCCATAATCCATACTGAAGGCTGATCTTCATGAGCAAGTGCTTCAAGTCCTCCTCACTTTTAGTAGCTAAGTGTATGTCATTTGCATATCGAAGGTTGTTAACAGGCCTTCTTCCAATCCTGATACTGTATTTTTCTTCATATAATTCAATTTCTATGATCATTTGCTCAGCATACAGATTGAATAAGTATTTTCTTGTTTGAAGGATTGTATGGACAAAATCTTGAGTGATGGAAGAAGCATCAAAAATTCACTACATAAAAATAATTTGTCAATAGCTAATAAGTTCAAGAGGTAGCATATGATCAAGAATTGATGATATTAAAGGAAGAAGTCCAAGTTTCACTGATGGGATGGGTAAAAACAAGGCTCCAGGCATTGACGGAATACTAGTTGAGATGTTTCAACAAACAAATGCTGCATAGAAGGTGCTTGCTTATCTATAGCAAGAAATTTGGAAGATGGGCTACCTGGCCAATGACTCGAAGAGATCCATGCTTGTATCCATTCTAAGTAAAGTTAATCCAGCAGAATACAGACATTATTGCACAATATCATTAATACTACATGTAAGTAAAATTTTGCCAAAAATAATTGACAGGGAACTGCTAGAAATTCAAAAGAAGATGTGGAATGAGTATTATAATTTCTATTGTCAAATTGGTCTTGGCTGAAAGCAGAGAATACCAGAAAGATGTTTGTGTTTTATTGATCATACAAAAGCACTGGACTGTGCAGATCGTAACACTCTACAGAATGGGGATCCAGGATACTTAATTTTGCATATGTGGCACTTGTATGGAGCCCTGGTGGTGTAGTGGCTGTTAACTGCAAGGTCAGGAGTTTGAAACCACCAATGGCTCCATGGGCGGATTTTTACTCCCATAAAAATTACAGTCTTGGAAACCCATAGGGTAGTGGTTCTCAACCTTCCTAATGCCGCGACCCTTTAATACAGTTCCTCATGTTGTGGTGACCCCCCAATCATAAAATTATTTTTGTTGCTACTTCATAACTGTCATTTTGCTACTGTTATGAATCGGGCCATCCCTGTGAAAGGGTCATTTGATCCCCAAAGGGGTCACGACCCACAGGTTGAGAAGCAATGCCATAGGGCAGTTCTACCTTGCCCTACGGGGTTGGTGTGAGTCAGAATAGACTTGATGGCAGTGAGTTGGGTTTTGGTGTACAGATCAAGAGGCAGTCATTTGGACAGAACAAAGGGTAAGGCAGATCATAACTCAATGTAAAGAAAACCAAAATCTGTACAACTGGACCAAGAGACAATATAATGATAAATGGAGAACAGATTGCAGTTGTCAAGGATTTCCTGTTTCTTGGACCCACAATGAACACCCACGAGAGTAACAGTCACAAAATTAAAGGACATATTGCACTGGGTGAATAGGTTGCAAAAGACCTCTACAAAGTGTTAAAAAGCAAAGATGTCACTTTGAGGACAACAGTGAGTCTGGCCCAACCTTTTTTTTTATAAAAATCATTGTATTAGGGGCTTATCATATCCATATATCTTTGGTATTTTTAATCACTTCATAGGCATGCAAAAGCTAGACAATGCATAAAGTAAACTGAAGAACTTTTGCCTTTGAATTATGGCTTTGGTGAAGACTTTTGAAAGTACCATGGGCTTTCAGACGAATGCACAAATATGCCTTGGAGGAAGCTCTTTAGGAGCAAGGAAGATGAGATTTCATCTCATACACTTTGGACATGTCCCTGGAGAAGGACATCTTGCTTGGAAGAGATTCATTCTAAGTAAAGGTAATCCAGCAGAATGCAGACAGGATTGCACAATATCATTAATGTCACATGTAAGTAAAATTTTGCTAAAAATAATTGGACGATCCTCAAGGAGATGGATTCAAACACGGCAACTATGGTCAGGATTGTGCAGATAGTCATTCCTTCTGTTGTACTTACGTAATCACGTTGCTGTGCGTTGGAACTGACTGCGATGTATCTAAGCACATTAACCATCCACCAGCTATGTGACCTTGGCCAAGTCAAGGGCTTCAAATGTCAAATCTCAAATTAGAGGATTGGGTAGTTCAGTTCTGAAATGTATGATCCTCCAAAGCTATATATCCAAAACATGTTGAGGAAGTGCTATCGTTAGTTTGCTTTTAAAAATATGCCCAACTATTGACTGGAGAATATATTCATATCAATTCATTGCATGGTTGCATGATGTCGATTTATTTGAAACTTTATGAAACATATTTGCTCCAATTGCCATACAAATTTGGTTACTATCTACAAAAGACCCATACACACCATCTAGTGGTGACAAAACGAAATGTCAGGGTGTCAATATAAACTGTCCTGCCATTAAATGTAAAGAATGGTTATAGACAACGATTATTAAAAATCTTCAATGTATCCTTTCCCCTCATCACTGCATTATGTATACAGAAAACCACTACTTTCCGACTTGTTCATTTGGCAGTACTCTTAAAGCAATGGAGTATCTTGGAATTTTGTACAGCTCATTTGCTTTAGGACCTGGGACAGAGAAGGTACCTTTTCATCTCAAACCATTCCAACTCGAGGGGGAACCAGGGGAAACCAGGATTGGACGGCCAATTGGCACGAGGATGGATCTTTTGCCATTCAAAGAATTAAAGACACTACCTTTGAAAACACAAAGATCAATACACCAGTGAGATCCCTTGATGTCAAGTCTTTAACGACTTTGCTTTACTTAAGTCATCAAATTGAAATTTAAATATGTAAAAGCAGGAATGCATTGTCGTAAACTTAGACCCCCAAGGCTGGGAAGAAAGAACCTTAGAGCTCAGAAATAGAGCCCATTGGTAAAGAGTCTCTTGGCTATTTTGGTTTTGTACTGTGTTTTCGCCCCTTCTTTTTTTCCTTTCCCACCATTTCCTTCTCTCTTTTCATTTCTTCCCCTAATAGTAGTTAATCATACTGAAAAGATAAGTCTTGTGTTTAAAAGGACGATTGTGCATGTCAGGAGTCACGCTCCTCCCTCCTCCTCGAAAGCATTTTAGTCTTTTTCTAAAACCTGAAATGTCGCAATTTTTCAAGATTATGCCTGAGGTATCCTTAAAAGCCTTCTTTTGAAATGCCATTCTCCAACATCCTGCCGCACAATATAGGAAGTGTTCTGAATGTCAACCTGAGAATTTCGCTTTACGAGGAATACCTCGCTTGTGATAACCTCGTGTTTTTGTTTCGTTTTTAATTCATCATGTCTTCAGCTTTCACTGGGGTTCCGAATGTTGGCTAGCTTCTCCAACAGCAGTTGCTAGGTATCCGCTGCACCTCTAAAACCCGAGGGCTCGGGCGGCTTCCACGCCATCCGGGTATTTATTCTTTATTTCGTTCCCGAAACCGGTTCCCGGGAGGAGCAGTTTCTATGCAGAAGTTCAGAAAAGCAGTTGTTACCACGGAACTTGCAACAGTTGGCGTGGTGCGATAGGCAGGCTGGACATGATAAATGGGGCCGGTTTTAAAAACCAAACCACCCGGGAAAGAACAGGCAGCCGCGCGCGCGGGGCGGTGGGACGGCGTGGGGCCGGAGGAGACGAGCTCGGGCCGTGGGAAGGCGC
>NW_022103968.1:31877366-31903147 GCF_000313985.2 Echinops telfairi | reverse complement strand
CCGAGATCCACGCCTGCCCCCCGCCTCCTGGGCCGCTCTCGGGTGGCCTCCCCTCTCCCCCCCGGGGGCAGGAGGGAGTGTGGACAGGGACGCCCCGGGAGGGGCCCGGCGGCCGGGCTGCGCCTCTCACGCTGTGTGTTTTGTCTGTTTTTCTCTCCCAAGGTCCCGTTTCCCTCTGTGCGGCGGCCGGCGGGACCATAAGGGCTTAACTCATATATTTAACCCCCCTCCGAAAAGTAAGTGGCCCGTGTGGTGTCCCCGCCCCGCCCGCCGCCCCCCACCCCCAGCCCTGGTCCCCCCTTGTGTCTGACTCGCCTGTCCTCCAGCATTGTTATTCCCCACTCTTTGCTTCCGTGCTGCGGCCGTGGGGGCACACGCTCCCTCGGCGCCCTCCGTTCCCCCACGCCCAGTCCTCGGGGAGGTCCCGAATTCCAGTCCCCTCCTCCCCGTGGGGCATCCGCTCGGGGACCAGGTCTTCCCCAGCAGAATGTGGGGGATTCTAGCCGGTCGCTTGGGCCCCTCGTCCCCTCCTTCCCGACCGGGTTTCGTTGGAAGGAATTATGCAAATCCTGCTTTCTGGTGTCCATTCAGCGGCAATTTCATGCGGTGAGAAGTTCTCTTTGTTGTGCGCGGGGGAGAACAGACACTGATTTAATAGACATATCTGTTGGGGGGAAGGGTGGGTGGAGGGGGTGTGGAGCTCAGTTTGGAAGAATTACAGCACTTGGTTAGCTCAGTGTCTTTGTGTTTGAGCCTTCTGGCTTGACAGGAGGGTCTGCCCTTTACAACGTCCCATAAGGGATGTTTCCTATAATAGATGAAAAGCTAAACCGAAACTTTAAACAAGTGAGAAATAAGGTAAGCTTTACTTAGAGAACGGAAACCTTTCCATTTTTGCAGCGGTTCATTAGGAAAAGGTATAGTGTGAATTATGTTCGGGATTTAAACTGTAATGTCAACAACGAACACAGGCAACAATGCTTTAAGGTATATAGCTTTGGTTGTCCAAAGGTTAAAAGTACATTTTCAAACATGCCCGTGTAAATGTTAAAGGCACACGGATCCGATTTAAGGCATCATTTGTCTTGGGGATCTCTAAAAATTTCCCTCCTGCCAATCCGAGCCCACTTCAACCCGCCCTCCACAGAGCAGCTTTTTGGTTATCAGTTTTCATTTACTGTGCTGCCCTCTGCTTGTTTTATTCTTTCATTCCTGTCATATGTTCGGTAAAATGTCACATCAGCTTAAGCACTCTTTGAATTATGTATTATTTGTAACCATCACGGAAGGGAATTTATAAGAAGCATATAAACGGTTTTGAGAAGCATGAAATTAATGCGTTTTCAGAAGTTTAAAATGTAAAATCTTGAAAGTATTTTGACGAGTTTTTGGTACTTGTATTTGTTCCACTTTTTAGTCATTGGTATTGTTTGCTTGAGCTCATTTGGTTTTTAAAAGGAATTGAAATTGACAACTGCAGGCTTGTAGATTTAAAAAAACAACCATTTTATTGGGGACTCTTACAGCTCTTATGACAATCCATGTCCATTGTGTCAAGCACATTTGTACATATGTGGCCATTATCCTTTTGCTTGTAGGTTTCTTAAGTTAATGTTGCTGTAGTTTAGACAGCCTTACTGACTTGCTTCTCTTATTCTAATTGTTTTGAGACCTTGCCTTCCTCTTAAGTCCCCACTTCATCAGTCATTGCTGGTTTTGGTGGTTAGTTAACTGCTGCATTTATGACAAGGCATTTTTTGGTGTTGGTTATATAGTTTAAGTCTTTCTGTTAATATCTGAGTTGAATGTCAAAATTTAGAATATTATTTGCTTGTTTTGAAGTACTGTTTCAATTTGGATTTTGAAGCATACTTTTATCTCCAAATTTCCACATTCAAGGTGGTAAAGTTCAAGAGATACTTGCGTCCAGAGTGCAGAAGTAGTATTTTAATATTAGCAGTTAATTTATGGTTGATAGTCTTCCCAACTAGGATCAATTCAATCTCCTATTTTCTCTTATTATATGTAATCATGTTCCTTAAGAGGCATGTTCTATATAAATTAATTGTAGTTTTAAGAATTTATTTAAAAGAACTGCCCGTGAGTTTACACAAACCAGAAGACAATTAACTATGTTACTAACAACTGTAATTTCTTTAACCTTACAGGGATTTATATTAAACAATTTACCTATTTCATTCTGTTAATTGATTATCTGACTACTTTAGAGTTAGTTGATTTCCAACTGATATTTAATTTATAGCAATCTTTTGATTAAAAATGAATTGTCAAAAAAAACCCTGAATTGTCGTCACTCATTTATAAATCTAATTTTCCCTGAAGCTTTTGGGTATGGGGGCAGAAGGGATGGTGGCGGGGATGATGGTGATTCCATTAGTAGGTTTAGCTGAAATGGAGTTTGGAGGTTTGGACAGTGATTATGATCAAGATGGCTATTTGGTAACCAGGTGATTATTGAGGGGTTCTCTGGGGCTCTTATGATCAGTTCAGATTCCAGTAAGGTCTAGGTGCTGATGCTGCCTGGAGTGATTTCATAGAGGTTCATCATCCTTGCTCTGTGCTCCAGAATCTCTTCCCAGCCTGAGGGAGATTGTAGTGTCAAAAGTGCCAGTTTCTTTCTAGCTTGCCTGGAAAAGGACAACAGGATGATTTTCCTTGACTTAGAAAGTTATATCAAATTGCCCCAATTCTCTCGAATGTGTTTGTAGTTGGAGTAGTTCTAGGAAGCATTTGAATAATATCATTTTTTCCCTTTACATCCTTGTGACTGTACAGCATGGCCAGGATTTCTTCCAGAGTTAGAATTGGTTATTCAGTGTCTATGGGAACTTACACTTCTGAGATCTGCCTACTTGTTATAGTGCTGTTTTTAGGAGTAGAAGGCAGTTGGCTATGTGTATAACTTCTTCTAAATATTTTATTAAGTATCTGCCTTGTACCAGGCAATGTGGGGAACCAAAGATGTTGGGGAATCTGTCCTAACCTCCAGGAGCTTGTAGTCAACAGAAGATATAATGCTTTCAGATAGAGTACAAAGTAAAATGTGCTAGTCAATGGTGCGAGCAAGTGCTAGGCGTTTATAGTAGTGAAAGAAATCCCTTCTCAGATGAAGCCAGGTTTCATGAAAAAGTCACATTTTTTTAATGAATATGGACGAGGCATTCCAGTTATATGAAACAGCATGAGCAAGTGACTATATGAAAGGACAATAGTGAATTGTCCATCTAAACTGCAGACTGTGATTAGTGTAGGGGACAAATCAATCATAGGGGTTTGCTAAGCTAGGTTGTGAGATTTTCAAGTACAGGATAAAAAGTGAAGCCTTCTTGCAATAAGCAGCTTGGGCTTTGCAACACATTTCTTTCCTTTGCTCAAGGAAAAATGTTTCCTCTATTTGCACATCTGGAATTCTATCATAATGACACAGACTTAAAAAATCAGGTTAAAGGGACAGTTGTCATTCACAATAGTGTTATTTGCAAATTACGTTCTTTGGGGTTTATACTTTATTCCATTGCACACACCCTCTAAAAAATTCTAAAATCAGTGTCATACTCAGAATCTTCGGAAAATTCTTAATATTGACAGATTTTTATCATTAAAGGTTATATTTGATATTTAGGAACAAAGTATATGATGTGAAGTGTGGCAAATAAAGGTACATGTGAAATGATGGGGTTGATTTTCATCCTTGGCTTGAAAACTTAGCAAAGGGGCCCTCTGAAGCTCGCTCTCCGTATTTCCTTTGCACCCATACCTTTGTATATGGAATCTGAGTTTGTTGTACTGAGTAGGTGAAAATAAATACAGCCTTGTTGTTTCACTTTGAAAGCTCACTATCACTATCCTCCAAAAGGATCTTCTAAGCTATTTTCAAGTATTAAAAAACCTTTTTGACTATTCTATATCCCTGTACATTGATTTTGGGATAGTTACAATGTAAACTATTATCTCATTTCGTTGACCATTTCTTGTATACAGGAAGTATCTCAAGTGCAATAGTCTATTCCTAAATATTTTATCTTTTATTGAGATATAATTCACATATTAAATCAAATCCTTTTAAAGTAGCTGAGTGGTTTTTAGTATAGTCACAAGGTTTTGCAAACCTCACTATCTAATTTCAAATAGTTTCATCACTCCCAAAAGAAACCCCATACCCATTAAGCAGTCACTCTCCACCGCCCCACTCCCAACCCCTTGACAACCACTAATCTACTTTGTGTCTCTGTGGATTTGCTGGTTCTGGACTTTTCATATAAATGGAATTATAGAACACTGAATGTGTTACCTTTTGTGTGTGGATTCCTCTATGTTGTAGCATTTATTCCTTTTTAAGAAACTGGTGGTGCCATTGGATAAGCAATGGACTGTTAACTATAAGATAGCAGTACAAATGCAGCCCTCAGGAAGATTTACAACCTCAGAAACCCTAAGGAGGGGTCACTGAGTCAGAATTGACTTGATGGCAGTGGGTTATTGTTTAATAGAAATAGATGAAATGATTCTAAAATTTATGTGTAGATGCAAAGATCTAAACTGGCAAAAAGTCTTCAAAGAAGAAAAATATTACAAGCTTACAATTCCAGAATATTCAAAGAACTCCCACTTATCAACAATAAAGAGATAAATCTCTTTTTTCCCTTTTGATGAGCAAAAAGTCTAAGCAGACACTTCAATGCAATGTGTATATAAGGGGGGCTTCAAAAAGTTCATAGAAAAATAAAATTAAAAGGTGGTAATGCCATTTTCCAGAAACTTTAGGAAGCCTCTCATGAATTCCTAGGAGACATGATAATTCGTCCAACATTGTTAGTCATTAGTGAAATTAAAATAAAACCAACTTATAGTCACTAAAATAATCAAAGCAGAAAAGACCGACAAACCTAATTTGAGAGAACGTGGAGCAACTAATCTCTCAAACATTTGAGAAGGAGGATGTGTATAAACTAATCACACAATCTCTTTGGAGAATAATGGTTTTACAGTTTATTATAAAGTTAAACACATCTCTGCCCTGTCACCTGGCAGTTCAACTGTAGGTATTTACCTAAGAGAATGAAAATGTTTCTAGGTGCCTTTTTCATATTCTCTCCAAACGGGAAACACTACATGTGTCTATCAGCAATAGAATAGATAAAATATTGTGGTATGTTCATTATTTAGCAATACAAAATGACTTACGTACAGAATTGGAAATCTAGTTGGCAGAGACAGAATAAAATTAGTGTTTGTCCTGTAAGCATTGGGTTGCTAATCACAGGATTGACGGTTCAAACCCACTGGCCACTCGGAGAAAGATGAGGCTGTCTGCACTTGTAAAGATTTACAAAGCCTTGGAAATCCCATATAGGGTCGCTATGAATCAAAATCTATTTGATGGCAATGGACTTTTGGTTATTCCTTTTTGTGGTTGAATAATGTTCCATTGTGTGGACACAACACACATTTTGTTTTTATGGACATTTGAGTTGTTTGTCACACTCCCAAAGTGACTGCATCATTTTTATATTCCCAGTTTCTCAAAAAAAAAAAAAAATCATTAGCATATGCCCCTGTAAATCTAATCCTAGATATATTCCTAGGAAAATGAAAAACACATGTCCACGCAAAGTTGGAATAGCATTATTTATAATAATAAAAAATGTGAGTATCTCTCTTGGTAAATAAAAATTCCACATGTTAAAAATTTGATAATGTTTCCTTTTACAACACAATTTACATTTGATTTAACATAAAAATAGCTTCACTAGTACATTTGTAATTACTGGCTTATAAAAGTTTTCTTTAAAAAAGCATAAAATGTTTAGAGGAAGGACTGGTTGAATTTGTTAAATCAGATTAAGACATACTAGGGTTTTAAAAATTTTGTGGAAAAATTCCTTTCAATAGCATTTTCCATGAATTTTTAAAATATTGCTGAAATTAACATATATGAATGGATATTTTATCCATTCTATTGCTAAAACACTCCCCCGCCACCAATTCCTAGTTGTCTCTTCAAACTTATCAACTAAGTAAAAAGAATTTCAAGTGTCGCATTATGGAAAACGGCAAAGATAATAAAAATTAGAATATTTCAGTGAACACATAGTTACATCAAGTGATGGCCATTCTTGTTTTAGCCCCACTGATTATTTTGAAGCAACTTCTGGGCATCATATTTAATACTGAATCTTTTTAAAAAAACTGTTGTATAATGCCATTTCTCCCTTTCCATACCACTCTCATTAAGTAGTTATAAAGAAATAAGCCATAATATAAATATGCGGGTGAGTAAAACATAATTGCTAAAAAGCATAGGAATGTAAGATGTTAAAAAGAATTTAAGCAAAAATGTCACAATCTGAAACATGTTTCTCAACATATCCTGCATTGGGTTTACGTATTTCTGAAGCTGTGGTGTTACTTCCATCTCTCTCTTTCCCCAAAGAGTTATGCAATCTTTGATTTACACCCTGTCAAACCTTAAGGCACTCAAACTGTGCTCCTTTCATGTTCTTTGAGTTTGAGATATGGGCACAAAGAAGTCTGAAGGGGCAAGATAAGGCAGTATAGTTTCTTAATGAAATTCTTCTAAGATGATTCTTTACTACCCTCAACGAATGAGCAGGTGTCTTGCGATGGAAACAAATTCTTCAGCCCAACTTTCCTAGCCTTTTTCTTTCCATTGGAGTTTTTAGTTTTCTTACAACTACTTCATAAAAGCTCCTGTGATCATCCTGTGTCCTTCTAGAAAATCTACCAAGATGACACTTTTGAGTCTTCTTGGAAGCCTCTGTTTTGATCGATACTTCTGTGTTTTTGAAGGCATCCTAATGACATTAAGAAAAGTGTATTATTGAGAGAACGTTTTGGTAGTCATCCACTGATTGCAGAGACATGTTTAAACATGCTTCATTTGGAATAAACCGATGCATGAGTGAACTGGAACTTGAAGCAATACTTTTTGATTTACTGTTGTGTGGAGTAAAGGTTTTTTTAAATTAATGTTGTTTCTTATGGGTGCTCCTTAAAAGATACTATACTAGTAGTTAATATACACTAGACCAAAGCTTTTTAATGTATATACATATACATTATATATATTATGCATCTACTAAACAGGTAGGGAAATTGAGATTGAGAGATTAATCATTTCATTCATTATTACTAAGCTAAGGAAGAGCTGGGATTGGATTTAGAAAACTTGTGCTCTTCTAATCTCAAGTCTGATGCACATGCTCTTTTTGACTTTATGAATTTGGTTTGAGTTCTCTCGTGGCACATTGGATAAAGTGTTTTTTATCCAATGTGCTGTTTGTTAGTGCTACTAACCAAGAAATTGGTGGCAGTAGTTTGAAGGCACCAGATGCTCCAGGGAAGAAAGTTGTGGCAGTCTGCCTCCTGTAAATATTGACAGCCTTGGAGCCCCCATGGTGCAGTTTTACTGCATCCCATAGGGTCGTTGTGATTAGGACTACACTGGATAGCCAGGGGTGGTTTTGGTTCCATCACGTTGCCTCCCCATCTCCTTTCCCAAATACTGAGTTTACCTGCTTTATGTTACACTAAAGAATTGTGTCTTTTTCCTACCCATCATCTTACCATAAAATATATTTCTTAGCCTGAATGCCTTCCACCCTACTCTTCAGCTATAATCCTGCTTGTCTTCTTCTTCTCATTTTTAGTTTTGTTAGTGGTATTTATGTATGGTTTCTGAGCTGAGTATTTCCACTGACTTAGCTTTTCTTCACGTGGTTTTAGACGGATATTTCTTCACCGATGAACCTAGATTAGGGAGAAGATTGTAAGGAAATCAATTAAATGATACTGATTTTAGTTTGGTGAATCTTCCGTGTGGACTGCTTAGTTCAAGGGACATTAATGTTCAAGATTGATAGTAACATTTTGTACATAGCATATGGTCTTTTATTTATTTCCTTCCCAAAGAGTCTAGATTCCCAGATTTTAGCTAAATACTTCCTGAATTCTGACCTACTAACTGTGACTTAAATACGGTGCATTTAGTAATAAATGCTTGAAAATGGAATAGTAAAGGAAGTAATTTAGTAACGTGTAATTGCCAGGAAAGGAAGGAGATTTCACAAATTTAAAAATGAGATAGACAGAAGCCCCGGTAGCACAATGATTATGCATTGGACTGCTAACTCTACGGCCAACAGTTTATAACTACTAGCTGCTTCGTGGGAGAAAGATGGGGTTCCTACTCTCATAAAGAGTTACAGTTTTGGAAACCCAGAGGGGCAGTTCTACCCTGTCCTCAGGATCCACTCAATGACAGTGCGTTTGATTTTGGAGTTTAGGTCCTCTATTTACTGGCAGTTCTTATTTGCGCTTTAATGTTCTGTAACTTAGCCCTCAGTGTGAAATGACTGAACCAATTTCCTGTTCAAAACAAATTCTTCATCACAATCTACTTCACTTGCTGCCTTATCTAGCACTAAAATAAGGCAAAATAAAAACCTCATGCACTAGGTCTTCAAAATGCCAAGTCAAGCCATGGAGTCTACCCTGACCCAGAGCTGCCCTGTTTGACCAGGATGCAACTGCTCCTGTGGTTTCCAAGACTGTAAAGAGAGTAGAAAGCCTTGTGTTTGTCCTGACCTGGGTCTTAACATACTCTTCTGGGAGCAAATCTTGTTTTTAACTGTACTAAATTCAATTCATACGTCTCTGATCATAGATAGAATAATGCTTCATTATTAGACACAGGAGGATATTTTGACAAAGGGATGTTTTTTCATCACAATTGCCATATATTCTCATGTATAAGCTGAGTTTTCCAGCACATTTTTAATGCAGTTTTTGTGATAAAATTAGGTACCTTGGCTCATGGTCGGGGTGGGCTTATAATCGAATATATACAGTAAGTGGGAAGCACTTTGCCTTCATTAAGGATAAAAAGTTAAAGAACATAAATGCTTGTGATAGGTTTCTATGTTGAAGTGTTGACCTTTTTTGGGTGGTTTCATAATTGATTTAAACACTTAATATTTTCTCAATAATTGGCAACTTCGATTTCCATGTACTTGCTATTTTAACATTTTCTATGCTTTTTGTGACATGTCTTAGTCCTGCAGACAGTTTTGCCTTAGTGAATGAGGGCGATTGAAATTTTTGCCTTGTCTAACCTTCATTGCTTTCTTCATTAGTGTTCAGTTAAGTTTTTTTAATCTGTGTAAGTGAACATCCCATGTATTTTATTCTAAAAAGCGTACCTATATATTATCTTTATCTTTTATTAGTACTGTTATATAATACTTTAAAATCTATACCATTTGTTAGATTAATAATACCATTATTAGAATTAGAACACCAAATTATGGAGGTTACTTAAATTATTTCTCACAAAGCTGATAATGCCTGCACCTAAAGTGGACCAGGGATGAATGAATGGATTTTGAGCTGGCACTTAGCCATAAGCCTATGATTAAGAACAATTAGTTCTTATGATATGCCATGCTCAATACCTACCTTTATGAAGTGATCTCTGAAGATATGGGTGCTATAGCAAAGTGTGAAGAAATCAGATGGTGCCTGCCTATCAGGTGTAATTAGTTTATGGACTCTTAATGGTTTGTCTTTAAACAAGCAGCCATCTAAGTGAGTTGTTAGCTAAGTCCACATGTAAAGAGAACATGAACCTTTGTGATCCAAGGATTGTAAGTAATAAAATTCAAGATCAGAAGAGGGAATTAATTGTATTAGAGTCTAAATTCTGAACACTGTTTGCAGAAGGCTATGGATGACAGTGAAAGTCCAAAATCCATTTTCATAGTCCGGTCCAGATATGGATTAAGCCTTCACTGAATTCCCTCAGACCATTGAGTAGGGATGTAAATAATTTTGTTCTCAGAGTGCATTTGAGTGGAGCACTGCAGCTATAGTTGGGCTAAAATGTAACATACAATAGTTTGTTTTCACCTTTGACCCATTTTTTAATTTTAGTGTCTCTTTTGGATTGGAGTTTTTCTGTGCATTTATTATATTTTGTATCGGGGTTTTTCTATTATTTTTTAAATTGTTTTATTGGGGGCTTGTACAACTCTTATCATAATCCATCCATCCATCCGTTGTACCAAGCACATTTGTATATTTGTTGCCATCGTCATTCTCAAAACGTTTGCTTTCTACTGGAGCCCTTGGTTGTATGGTTTTCTTTATGTGAAACCCATGAGAGGTAATTCAGAAACAGTAACTAGATTAATAATTCCTTATGATCGGGGAAGGGGATGTTCGTGGCTAATGGGGAACCAATGATAATGGGTACAAGAATGAAGATGTTCTACAATTGATTGTGGTGCTGATTATACAACTATAAATACATTTAACCATTGGATTGTATAGTACAGTATGTGAATTATTTGCCAATAAAACTTTCACGTTTTAGTTTATTTGAATTCTTTAACATGTATAAACACATCCATGTTTATTAGTTTCTTATCACAATAAAATGACACATTAATTAGGAATAGCATTAAGAAATTATACAATTTTGATAGCTGAGAAAACCATTAAGCTGATAATTTTCTGAGTGATTAATGTAACTGACAAATGATTTTAAATGATTTTATTAATATATTAAAGTATTAAAAGTTTACTTATTGTTTACCACTGGAAACATTTGAGTATTTTTTGCAATAATCTTAATATAGCATTTTTATGTTAAATAAGGGGCGCTGGTGGTGTGGCCCTTCTGAGGGACTGTCCAATTATCTTAAAGGTGGGTTTTCGATCTCCACTACACCCACGCCCCTTCACATCAATTTGGTGAGTCAATTTCAACTGTAAATCTTTATAGGAATAGACAGTCTCATCTTTCTCCAGCAGAGTGGTGGATGACTTTATAGTGCCAAAACTTGCAGTTAGCATCAATGTGTAGCCTGCTATGCTACCTTTTAGTAGTCATAGGCAAGGTTAAATGCAAAAAAAAAAAAAAAAAATGGTAAAGAGAGAAAACAATTTCTCAGGTTAGGTGAGACTGCTTTAGCTGGGAGTTATCAGGGTCTTAACTCTGTGAAAGACTTGATTTAAAAAAAAGTAGAACACCAAAATTATAGTTTGGCATGACTGTTAACATTTAATTTTCCATAAACTTTGATCTTTTAAAAACAAGAGAATGTAAGTTAATAGGTGAAAAGTCCCTATGAGTCGGCATTGACTTGATGGCATTGATTACTTGGCAGAAATTGTTCGATATTACTTGGTAGAAATAATTTAACTATATAAAAATGTTTGTAGTAATTAACTATTGTGCTTAAGTCAGCCTGCCCATATTTTGTCAGATATTTTAAAACAATTTATTCAGACGGCACAGAATAAAGGCTGTATCAAGATGCAGGAGGGATTTGTTGCTGGATCCTGATGTTACCACTATCTCGCAAAGATTTAGGAGAACAACGCTGTAAGCAATGATAGGGTGGATGCTTTTGCTACTGTGTTGGACTGGATTATAACATAAGCAGCACAGTAAAAATTTGATGCTAAAAGGATGCTCTCAGAAAGCAGAATATATAAGATCTTCAGGTTTTGCTCCAATAACGCACCCTAGGATTTTTCCAAGAGCATTCACTCAGAATTGATTTACTTAGCTTTTGCATAATGGAGCCTCATTCTTTTGCCTTTTCCATTTCATATATCTCCATTAAAAAAATCATTTTATTGAGGGCTCGTACAACTCTTATCACAATCCATACGTCCATGCAATGTATCAAGCACATTTATACATTTGTTGCCATCATTCTCAAAATATTTGCTTTCTACTTGAGCCCTTGGTATCAGCTCCTCATTCTTTCCCTTCCCTCCCCCACTCTTTCTCCTTCTCCCACCCTTGATAATTTATAAATAATAATTATTTTTTTTATGTCTTACACTGTCTGATGTTTCCTTTCACCCACTTTTCTGTTGTCCACTCCCCAGGGGAGGGGGTTATATGTATAGATCCTGTGATCAGTTCCCATTTTCTACCCCACCTTCCCTCCACATCCCAGTATCACCACTCTCACCACTGGTCCTGGGGGGTTCATCTGTCCTTGATTCCCTGTGTTTCCAGTTCCTATCTGTACCAGTGTACATCCTCTGGTCTAGCCGGATTTATAAGGTGGAATTGGGATCATGATAGCGGGGGGCGGAAGGAAGCATTAAAGAACTAGAGGAAAGTTGTATGTTTCACTGTTGCTATACTGCACCTTGACTGGCTCGTCTCCTTCCTGTGACCCTTCTTAAGGGGATATCCAGTTGCCTACAAATGGCCTTTGCGTTCCCACTCCGCACTCCCTCATTCACAATGATAAGATTTTTTTTTGTTCTTTGATGCCTGAGACCTGATCCCATGAACACCTTGTGATCACACAGGCTGGTGTGCTTTTTCCATGTGAACTTTGTTGCTTCTCAACTAGATGGCTGCTTTTTTATCTTCAAGCCTTTATGACTCCATAAAGCCGGTACCATCAGCTTTCTTCACCACATTTGCTCTGCATCCATTTTTGTCTTCAGTGATCTTGTTAGGAAGGTGAGCATGACAGTGAAGGTGTGCATAACAGAATACTGGGTTATTAGAACAAAGTGTTCTTGCGCTGAGGGAATACTTGAATTGAGGCCCAGTGTCCGTCTGCTACCTTAATACTTATAGCTAATATTTAATAACATACAAATATATGTTCATAAATCTGTTTCCCTATTGTTATATATAAATATATTTACATATGTACATGCCTGTATTTAGACCTCTATAAATGTCCTTTGCCACCTAGTTCTCTCCTGTATTTCATTTTACTTTCCTCTTGCCCCCCTGTTATGTTCTGCCTTCATTCTGGTTTCTGTAGTTCCTTTTACATTGCCCTTGATTAAGCCCCACTAGGCATCCTATGCTTTCCTCACCATCAATTTTAGATCACTTGTTCCCCTGTCTCTGAGTTGGTTGACAGACCCACTCCTTTGTCTCCCCTCCCCCCTCCCATGACCCCCCGGAACCGTAGGTCCCCTTGTTTTTAACTCCAGATTGCTTATCCCACCTATCTTAACTAGGTAGACATGCAGAGACAATAATAAGTACAAAAATAGGACAAAGCTAAGCAAAACAACAAAAGAAGACAAAACGAGAAAACAAAAAATGGACCAAAAAAGAAGAAAAGCCTATAAATAGTTTCAGGTCTGTTTATTGACCTTAAGGAGTGTTTTCTGGTCGAATCTGATGGGGGGCCAAGCCCTGGCCCCAAAGTTCTTTTTGGTATTCTCCGGGGACTAATCCCTTTGCTCCCCTTGCTGCTCTGTTGCATGCCCTTAGTGTTTTGCCCCAGTGTGATAGGGTCAGACCAGGCACAATTTCCGCATTGTGTCTCCAATGTTTTTCCTCTTAGTGCTATGGGTCAGTGAGGGATGTCATGTATGTGTCTCGGTTTGGCATACGTTTTTGTAATTATTTATGTAAGTTTTTATAAACTATTCTCTCTAAATTAGGCCATTTAACCTCCAGTAGTTAAAAAACTCAAGTGAATTTCTTTTAAATTAAAATTTTAAACTTACTGTGGTTTTATATAATCTTGCCTTCGGGTCTGTGTTCACATTTCCCACTTCCTGTCTTACTCACTTTGCTCAAACCATTCTAGCTTTTTTGCAATTTCTCAAGAATCTCATACATTCTCCTACTTCATTGCTATTTCTTCTGCCTAGAATGTTCCTGCTTTGGCTATTTGCCTGGTTTGTTCTCTCATTCCATTCACTGTTCACAAGGTGTCTCCGTAGAGGTATAGCCACCCTCTACCATTATTTTTACTTACAGTAGTAGTTGCGTGACATTGAATCCATTCTGACTCATTTACACCTTGGTCTCCCCTGCCAGAATAAAAAGCACTAAAAGGATAGGGACTTTTGTCTGTTTTTCATGGCTGCATTTCTATTTTCTGGCTCATAGTTGGCCTTCAGTCCATTAGGGAAAGGAAGATTAGTTCAGTTCAGTGAAGTACTGGAGATATTCAAGGGAGTGGAAGTAGCTTAAAAAGGGCTGTGGAAAGTTTTCTAGCATTAGTGATGCCGAAGATGAGTCTTGGAGCATTAGTAGAAAAGAGATAATCAGGTCAGAATAGTGAGAGGAAGTGTGTTTGGCAGAGTGTAGTTATTTTAGGGGTAGAATAACATGGTATGTAAGGTATTATAATTTATGAAAAACATTGATTAAAATACCCAATAGGTTAGATATTTAGAGAGGGTGGGTGGGCATAGGCTAGGGGTACAATAATTTTTTAAACAGGCATCTTTGAAATTAAAATTATATGGAACTTCCAATATATGAAACCAACAAGTAGTCGGAAGTATATTGGACTTGGAGTTCTTGACAATTTACCCCTGCTCCTTCCCTGACTCCTTGAGGCCCTTGTGGCATCAGCTTGGAGTGGGGGTGGGGAGGCAGGGCTTTGGATACTGGAGTACAATTGATAAAAATTTCTACTATAGTAAGAATAGTAAGTTGAGTCTGAAGATTCTTTAAAGTAGTAAATAGTCAGTTGTAGGACCATGAGAGAAAGTGGGTATAAGAAAATTCTCAAGTGTACGAGTTTGGATATGTTGAAATAGCTGGTTGAGAAAATGGGGTGGCGTAGAGGTCAGGGGGAATTTGAAGTGCCTAAAGAGTCCTTTATGACACATTGATTTAAGAATTGGATTGCTAACAGCAAGTTTTGTGCTTTGAAACCCACCAGCCATCCTCAAGAGAAAGACGAGACTGTCCCATAAAGGTTTAATGTCTCAGAATCTCTAAGGAACAATCCTACTCTGCTGTGTAGGGCTGCTATAAGTTCAATCAAAATCAACTTGATGGCATTGGATTTGGTTTTGAGCTTTTTAAAAAGGGGTAGCCAACAAAAAACGTCAAGTATGCAAATGACTATAAAAGATGATATAATGGGGATAAGAGCTAACCAAATTGGACATCAATGGAAGGAGATTCTTTATTCCTAGTAACTGAAGGGAAAGATGAACATGAATGTAGAGATGCGTATAAAACAAAATGAGAAAAAAAATCTAGAAGTTGGAGTACATCTTGTTTATCTCAGACTTCTCCATAGCATATCTATATCATGTATGAGATCTGAGAGAAATGATGGAAATTTCCCCCAAATTCAAAGTCATCACTATTATTTAATAGATGTCCTTTAATTGATAACAGGACAAAGCCACAGATGAAGTAAAATAAAGACTTAAAGAGTTATCCTGCTAGTTTGTGACAGACTGGGGGTTATTTTGGAACTCTGATTTTGGATCAGTTCCTGGAAAAGGATATCAAGCTTGTTAAAGGAGAAGGTCAGCAAATAAAGAAGAGAGTTCTTGTGGATGGACACTGTGGCTGCAACAGTAGGCTCAAACATAAGGATCAATTCTGAGGGCGGTGCAGGAACAGACAGTGTTTCCTCCTCTTGTTCATGGGGCTGCAATGAGTTAGAACCTACAGATGACACCTCAGAAGACAACAGCTTTTAAATCGACCATGAACGGAAGTTGTAGGTTTTGTGTATCCCTTGTAGTTATTTCTGTAAAGGAGGACTTTAATCTTTGAAATAGCTAAGTATTATTTCTAATTTAATTTCATGTTTTTGGCGAGTAAGGATATGATCAGGTCATTTCTTTCTGGCTGTAGCCAAAGTGTGATGCAGCTTGAAGTAATAAGATTTTTTAAAAAGTATCATTAAAGAAGCACCTAAGAGATTCAAAATAGTTTAAATACTGTAAAAATTCTAAGGAAAATATGTTAGCAGTGTAGGCGATAACTATCAAAACCGAAAACCCAGCACTATTGAGTTTGAGTCCATTTTAGCTCAAAGTGATCTTATATAAGTTTTCAAGTTTGTAAATCTTTACAGGAACAGATAGTCTCATTTTCCACTGAGTGGCTGGTGGGTTTGAACCAGTGACCTTAGAAAACGCTTGTTACTTTATTAAACTTAATTATTGCTCAAACTTTCTAGGCTTGGAAGTTGTTGAAGAAGGAAAAATACGCTTTCTTTTTGGGAAGTTGTTGAAGAAGGAAAAATACGCTTTCCTTAAAACCACTACCATTGGGTTCATAGTGACCCTATGGGACACAGTAGAACTGCCCCCTGTGGGTTTCTAAGGCTGTAAATCTCCCCCCCCCCCTCCCGCACCAGGCCCCAAGGCTATAAATCCTTATGAGAGTAGAAAGCAGTTAGAGCAGCTGGTGGTTTCTAACTGCTGAACTTGTGGTTAGTAGCCTAATGCATTAGCACCAGGCTCCTTACCCTATCCATAGCTACGTTATTTTATTCTGCCCTACATATAAACACTATCCTAAAGGTGACCATTTTAAGAATGCTGCTCATTTGGAAATTACTTTTGTTGGCATTTGTGGAAAGGGTATATCAGCATTTATTACAGCTATAACAATGTCATCCATAGGTTTATTGTTTTTCAAATAATTTTATTAAGGCCCATAGTTTTTTGCTGTTCAGAAATGTTTTGCATGGAAATACCCATTTTCAATCAAATCGTGTACTTTTCTTTGAGGAAGTAGAAAGAAATACGAGTAAAAATAATGCAGCTCTAATGAAAGGCAGCAAAGCCAGGTGTTTTAGGACTTACTGAGTTTGAAGTTCCCAAAGAAGCCTGGGAGGTGCAGGGTTAAGCATTGGGTCCCTAACAGCCACGAGAAACATCACTGAACCACTGAAGTCCACACTGAAAATATGCAGATGTCATTGTTATCCAAGAATGCTAGTTGTAGCCTGGGATGAATTCTCAAAATCAAAAACCAAGCCGACAGGGATAGAAGATGAGGATGGGTAGAACTACCAAGAAAATAAACTCACTGCCATTAAGTCAATGCTGATTCAAGCAATCCCTTATGGGTTTCTGAGACTGTCATTTCACGGAAGTAGAACACCCAGTCTTTCTCTTACAGAATTGCTGGTGGTTTCAAACTTTGGGCCATCTGGATTGTAGCCCTACGCATAACCACTACAGAGGATGGGTAGAAAGGATCCCATGTTCCCTAAGAACCTTTAAGGTTTAGTTTTTCTCTCATAGAATTTTGCATTTTCAACTCCATGGCTCCCAAAGAATATGAGGCCTCATCTTTCTAGCATCTACCATAAACAAACAAACAAAACCTGCCAGTTTTTCCCACCTTATATTGTGTCTTTAATATCTTTGAGAAAAAATGAGGTGACAAAAATTTTGAATTTACTGATCTTAAAATACGTATTTTATTATTTGAAAGCACACTTCAGTTTATAAACATTATTCGTGGATTTACTGACATTGTAATGACTGAAATTCTCCCAAGGAATTGTGGCCCAACAGATTGTGAACTCTTGATGTAACTGACTCATTCCTAATCCACGTCAGATTTGCATTTAAATGCCGTAGTTATCCTGTACAGGACAGGTTCATAACACACACACACACACACACTATTGTACTTAAAAATAATAAAATTCATCTACCTTTGTGATCTTACTTTGCATCTATTTTATGGCATTATGTTTATATATTGCAGGAATTATTTTGGTATTGTACCAGCTACACAATGTGAATTCCTTTTCCCTCATTGTATTAATACCATTATTTTTCAGGACTTAACCTCTCAGTTTGTCTTTGCTATGATCACATCTTTTCATTACACACACACAGACACACGTACACGTTTTCTATTAGATCACAAAATCGAGTGTGTGGTTTTATTCTGGTTTTCATTCCTATATGTACAAAACTTAATTGAGTTGAAGCAAAAAGTCATCCATTTTTCATTAAGGATCTAATATCCTTATATCTTTTTATTTCTTTACACCTTCAACATGCCAGGCTCACAAAATGGAGTCGTCATAACATCTCAAGCCACTTTAATAAGCATATAAAAATTAAGAAAATATGCTTATAAAATCTACTGGATAAAAATGCTTTAAAATGTGTATAGTTTATAAATAGTAAAACCTCAACCCTAGTACAGATTTTTCTAGCTTAACTTGTGCAGTGAGAAATATGTTCGCATTAACTAGATTGAGAGCTGCGGAAGGAGCGTTCTAAGCAAAAAGCATTCTGTGCTCAAAAAGCACAGAAGCTTTGGCATGTGTATAATTGATCAATCTTTGTGTGGTCATAGAATAATGTGTGTAGACAGAAAAAGGTAGGAGGGGAGACTAAGGAAATAACTAGGTAGTTTCAGCCAGACCCTAAGTGATCTTCCATGTTTGCCAATAATTTTTTAAAAATCATTTTATTGGGGGCTCTTACAACTCTTTTCACAATCCATATATACATCCATTGTGTCAAGTACATTTGTTGCCATCATCATTCTCAAGACATTTGCTTTCTGCTTGAGCCCTTGGTATCAGCTCCTCAGTTTTTTCCCCTCCCTCCCCACTCCCTCATGGACCCTTGATAATTTATAAATTATTATTATTTTGTCCTGTCTTACACTGTCTGATGTCTCCCATCACCCATTTTTCTGTTGTCCATCCCCTACGTAGGAAGTTATATGTAGATCCTTGTAATCAGTTCCCCCTTTCCACCCCACCCTCCCTCCATTGTTTTCCAAGAGTTTGAAGTCTTCAATATTGTCAATGGAAAAGCATCAAAGATCATTAAATTCAGAAAGAATAGGATAATTTTGGCATCCATGTAAAGGATGAATTCTGATGGAGCAAGTGGTGAAACAGGATGCCAAAATAGATCAATTCTTAAAAATTTGAGATGTTGATTGATATAGAGTAGTGGTTCTCAACCTTCCTAATGCCGCGACCCTTTAATACAGTTCCTCATGTTGTGGTGACCCCCCAACCATAAAATTTGTTGCTATTTCATAACTAATTTTGCTACTGTTATGAATTGGACGACCCCTGTGAAAGGGTCATTTGACCCCCAGGTTGAGAACCGCTGGTATAGAGTAAGAAGAGCATGAGCTTCAGAATCACAAGCCTGAGTTTAGATCTAGGCTCTGCCTCTTTCTAGCTATGTGACCTTGAACAAATGAGCTACCCTGATTTCTCAGTGTTCTTTTTTTTTTTAATGTATAAGCCATTCTTTTTTTTTTTTTTTAACATTTTATTAGGGGCTCATACAACTGTTATTGCAATCCATACACACATCAATTGTGTAAAGAGCATTTGTACATCATTCTCAAAACATTTTCTCTCCACTTAAACCCCCGACATTAGGTCCTCATTTTTCCCCTCCCTCACGATCCCTTGATAGTTTATAAATTGGTATTTTGTCATCTCTTGCCCTGTCCGACGTCTCCCTTCACCCACTTTTCGGTTGTCCATCCCCCAGGGAGGAGGTCACATATAGTTCCTTGTAATCGGTTCCCTCTTTCCTACCCACTCTCCCTCCATCCTCCCTGTTTTGCCACTCACCCCACTGGTCCTGTAGGCAGAGCTATTAAAAACAACATGTTCATTTTATTCATGTAATAGATGGACTGTTTAGTAATAGCAAAATTATTTTGCTTGATGCTTTTATCCTTGAAAAATCCTTTGCTATTATTATTTTACCACATCTAAGTATTTCCTTGTTTGTGGTTTGAGTTAGTTTATTGTGCCAACCTGGCCGATAAAACACATGAAGGGCAGAGGGATAAATGGCTCGGTGAGCCTCGCCTTTCGAGCTCTCGGGTCTCTTGCTTTCTGATGGTCGCACCAGGGTGCAACTGCCTTAGCAGTTCCCTGCTTCAGCTTGCAAGGCTGACTTCCTGCAAGACATCCCCAAGAGAAGCCACATGGACCTACCCCGATGCAGCCCTGGGTGCTGGAGTAGCCGTGTGGAGACCCCTGCCAGCGCTGAGATGTTTACACGTTCACTGACTTGGCTTTCCTCCTGCAGTTGGCATCATTGCATCTGTTTTGTGAGATGGAGGAGGGCTTTGTGGACCGGTGTTGGACATATAGGTTAATGGGTATATATTGGACTTGTGGGCTTGGGCAGCACTGGTTTGGGATGTTTTCTTGATGCACAGTTAACTTTTATATAAAACTCTCTCTTTTACATGAGTTTCTGTGGATTTGTTTCTTCAAAGTATCCAGACTAATACACGGTTTTATTCACCTTTTTAAAAATGCCTTTCTCATATCCCTCCCTGTCTTTTAATTTTCAACATAAATATGTTTGTTTTGAGTCTGTTATAAACAGCATATGACTGTCTAATCTGTCTTGTTCTTTTTTCTTACCTGTTAAAATTTAATCTGTCAGCAGTGATTGTAACATGTAATTGTTTAGTATTATTACTAACTTTAAAAAAAATCATTTTATTAGGGGCTCATAGAACTCTTATCACAATCTATACATACATCAATCGTGTAAAGCGCATTTATACATTCATTGCCCTCGTCATTCTCAAAACATTTCCTCTCCACTTAAGCCCCCGGCATTAGGTCCTCATACTAAATTTTTTTGAAATTGTGTTAAGAATATATAGCAAACATTTTCCATTTGAACATCTTTTTTTTTTTTAACGGCTCTATTGGCATATAGTCCACATCATACAATTCAATAGTTCATCAGATCAAGAATTATAGTGTCAATTTGGAGCATTTTCCCTTTTTCTCATGGTTAATTTGCTTTAAAAAAATGAATCATTTTATTGGGGGCTCTTACAGCTCAGTTAAATAGCTTTTAAAATGAGTTGTGTATTTCAACATCTTTTTCAGGGACAATTCAGTGACATTTGTCATGCTGTGCATCCATCATTATCCATGTTAAAAAAAATTCCAACACCCTTAAACTCATTGCCCCACAGAAAATTACTTATCTCTTGTTCCTTGTAACCATCAATCAATAAACTTTGGTTTCTTTATATTTACCTATTTAGCTACTGAAAATAGTTTTTAAAAAATTTATAGTGTAGACTTTTGTTTATCTTTCAATTTTATTTGCTTTTCCTAGTTGATCTTTTTTGTTGTTTTTCTTCATTCTTTCCCTGTGGTAATTTGGACATTCTAATTTTATTTGTATATTCCACATATATGTTAGCCTATACTTTTCAAACAAATATATTTTAAACCTAGATTTCCCTATTAGTGACTACGACAAGTCACTCCCCCCACCCACACACACACAGTCTTGGTCTTGGATGCACTTTATATAGGACATCTTACTTTGGCTTCTTGACATTAAGTTTTGTTTTAATAATTTGTGATGTTTTTAATTATGTAAAATGGTTTGTTCATCTAGTTAAATCATTCTTATCAGTTATTTTAAACTATACTAGTAGTAACTTTATGTTTAGCTATTTCTTTCTTTGGTGTATTTCCATTATTGTATATAGAGCATTCTCTCTTTTTAGGGGACTTTTATTCTGAATCATTTTTTATTTAGCTGAACTATTCTGAGTGTAACCCTCACATTATGGCTGCATAGTGTCCTACTTTCCAAATGAGCACATATTAGAAATGCTTTTCATGTACCATTATCTGTGAACAATAGATTGTTTACATGAAGTATTTTTTTTCCTCAGAATTTTATAAGCATGGCACTATAGGCCTTCTTTTAGCATTTATATTACTAGTGAGATGGCTAGCAGTATTTTTCTTATTTTAAGTAACTAGGTATGAAAGTAATTCTATTTTGTGGCTCATTGTGGTGTGATAGTAAGCCATAACATGCCCTCATTCCCTTTATTATAATGTTAGTGATTGTTACCAGATGTCCCTTTGAACTATATAGAATTTTCATACTTTATTGACAAAGTAGCCATTTTTATACCCAGCAGCAAGTTTTGCAAGATACCCAAGAACCTCAATGGAGAAATTGGTAATTTTCTGATGTACTTGCTTCTACTTTTTTTTTCAGTTCCTCCTTTGTCTTTCAGACTTTTGGAGACGCTCCCAAGAACCATCAATTACTTTTTTCCAATTCATCCATAATATTTTTCTTTATTTCAAAAGTACAGATCAGATTGCTTATTTAAAAGGCTTATGCATTTGATATCTTCCTATCATTTTCATAATGGACTCTGTCATTTTGGGTGACTATAGAATGTGTAGAGATTATGATTCAGATTGAAAGAGGAAACTTGTGGGAAATTTTAATCTTTCAGAATCTAAAAGAGCATATAGAGCTCTCCTATAAGGTAAACACTTCAGGAAATGGAAAGAATTCCCACTCTTCCCCTCTTTTTAAATCACGATACAAACATGGAAAGAAAATTTTAAACACAGAATTTAATAGACGGGGTTTTGGTGGTGGTTTTGGTTACACGTTGAGCTGCTAAATTCAGGGTCAGCAGTTCAAAACTAACCGCCGCACTGTCAGAGAAAGATGATGTTTTCTACTCCTGTAGAGAGTCTTGGAAACCCAAAGGAACATTTCCACTCCACCCTACCCTGTATGGTTGCAGTGAGGCAGAATTAAATTGATCGTGAGTTTGTTTGTTTTTTTGGATGACAGACTTTCTTTTATGAAATACTTGATTGGCAGTGCTTTACATATGGCAGAAAGCAAGGAGGACTGAGTTATTTAAAGGGGGGAGTATTGGGAATTTTGAGGTCAGAAAATGGAAAACCATAGTTTCTTGAGGGCAAGTGTCTGCACAGAATCACAACAGTCGCTGGTGGTAGGCTATCAGTTAATATATATGAATAAGCAAATATGCATTTGTTGAGCAAGTTTAATGAAAGAGTGCCATGACAGAGATTATTTGGGTGAAGGTGAGATACTGAACTTAAGGAAATAAAGGTGGTAAGATTGTTTGCTGAATACTGAATTGAAGCACTGTGAACAGACCAACCTATAAGGAGCTCTCAGAACCAGCAGGAAAGATGTAGGAAATAATGCTGCTAACAGTAAATTGAGGTCAAATATAAGCAGTTTTGATTACTGGATTTAGAAATTTGGGATTTGTTTTTAAGCAGCCTGCAGTTTTTCTGAATGGAAACTCATTTTCAAAGGAGTGTTATACTAAAGGTATTGTTGTAGGCTGGAACAAGGAAGAGGCTAGAGACTATCTTTGAAAATCAAATGTAATGTTGGACAAGAATTCTTTGCATAGTAATCATATCCAATAAGATATTTTAATGTGATTTTTTACTGTAAAAATACCTTAAATTTTTTTGAAATATTGTTTTATGAGGAGCTCATACAACTCTTATCACAATCCATGTATACATCAATTGTGTAAAGCATATTTGTACATTCATTGACCTCATTCTCAAAACATTTGCTCTCCACCTAAGCCCTTGGCATCAGCTCCTCATTTTTTCCCCCTCCCTCCCCACTCCCCCCGTAAAAATACCTTTTAAGTCCTAATGATTAAACATGATACGGCTGTCTTTTTCAATATCTAAGCTTTCCATGGCATTTTGCTATTGAGCTGAGCATCATGACTTTTCTGTGAGACCTTGGTATAAATTTTGAATACATTTGTTCTTCTGTTATTTGCTTTTTGTTAATGTCAGGCATAGCACATGAGATTCCCTGTTGCTATGCAACTGTTAAACCCAATATTTAATATTAATAAAACTGAATGGCATTAACATTTAGTGAACAGAGGGTAGCAAAATAAAGCTTTACAATATTCAGTACATAAAATTTATAAGATTTAGTCTGTTGGGGTATGTGCAAAAGAAGAATAACGTATCAACAATTAATATTTGGATCAAAATTAGTTGTGGTTAAATCTTTGAGTTTATGATCAGATTTTTGTGGTGTTTGAGTCTGGTTTTTCCTTTATTGTGTTGTTACTTTGATTAGATTTTTGCTAGTCATGTGTTACTAATTTCTTTTTCTTTCAATTTAAAAAAATTATTTTATTGAAGAAAAAATTTTATTGGGGGCTCGTACAATTCTTATCACAATCCATACATACATCCATTGTGTCAAGCACATATGTACATTTGTTGCCCTCATCGTTCTCAAAACATTTGCCTTCTACTTTAACCCTTAATATCAGTTGCTCATTTTTCCCCTCCCTCCCCACTCCCTCTCCCTCATGAACCCTTCATAATTCATAAATTATTATAGTTTTGTCATAAGTTACACTGTCCAACATCTCCCTCCACCCTCTTCTCTGCTGTCCATTCCCCAGGGAGGAGGCTATACTTAGATTCTTGTAATCGGTTCCCCCCTTCTACCTCACATTTCTTTCACCCTCCAGGCATCGCCCCTCTCACCACTGGTCCTGAAGGAGTCATCTATCCTGGATTCCCTGTGTTTCCAGTTGCTATCTGTACCAATGTACATTCTCTGGTCTAGCCAGATTTGCAAGGCAGAATTGGGATCATGATAGGGGGGGGCATTCAAGAACTAGAGGAAAGTTATGTTTCATCGATGCTACCCTGCACCTTGATTGACTCGTCTCCTCCCCATAACCCCTCAGCAAGGGATGTTCAGTTGCCTACCGATGGACTGAGTCTCCACTCTGCTCTCACCCACCTTTACAATGACATGATTTCTTGTTCCTTGATGCCTGACACCTGATCCCTTCAACAGCTTGTGGTCATACATGCCAGTGTGCTTCTTCCATGTGGGCTTTGTTGCTTCTGAGCTAGTTGGCCGCTTGTTTATCTTCAAGCCTTGAAGACCCCGGATGCTATATCTTTTGGTAGCTGGGCACCATCAGCTTTCTTCACTACCTTTGCTTATGCACACCTTTGTCTTCAGTGATCGTATCAGGAAGGTGGGCACTCACTGATCTGATTTTTAGTTCTTTGATGTCTCATAACTGGTCCCTTATGCACCTTGTGGCATCAGACAGGCTGGTGTGCTTCTTCCATGTGGGCTTTGATGCTTCTCATTGGATGGACGCTTGTTTATCGTCACGCCTTTAAGACCCCAGGCACTCTTATCTTTTGATAGCCGGGCACCATTAGCTCTCTTTACCACATTTGCTTATGCACATGTTTGTCTTCAGTGATTGTGTCAGTAAAGCGGGCACCCACTGATAGGATTTTCAGTTCTTTGATGTCTGATAACTGATCCCTTCTACACCTCGTGGTCAGACAGGCTGGTGTGCTTCTTCCATATGGGCTTTGATGCTTCTCAGCTAGATGGCCGCTTGTTTGTCTTCAAGCCTTTAAGACCCTGGATGCTATCTATATCTTATGGTAGTCAGACAACATCAGCTTTCTTCACCACCTTTGCTTATGTTCACATTTTTCTTCAGCAATCGCGTCGGGAAGGTATGCATCCTGTAATGGCAATTTAATAGAACAATGTGTTCTTGCAATGAGTAAGTGCTTGGGTGGAGGCCCAATGTCTGCTGCCTTAGTACTGAACCTATAAATATATGCACGTAGATCTGTTTCCCCACACTCTTTATAAATATATTTACATATGTACATTCCTGTCTTTTTTTTCTTTTTTTCCCATTCCTGTCTTAATACCCTTTGTCCCCCAGTTCTTTCCTCTATTTCCCTTTACTTTTCTCTTGTCCCACTATCATGCTCAGCCTTCATTTGGGTTTCAGTGGTTTCTCTCGGTTACATTGCCCTTGCTGAATCCCTACCAGGCCTCTCGCACCCTCCTTGCCACTGATTTTGGATCACTTGTTGCTCCCCTGTCCCTGGGTTGGTCAGCACCACCTCTTTACCCCCGCCTCCCCCTCTCCGTGTCCCCCCCGGAACTGTTGGTCCCATTGTTTTCTCCTCCAGACTGTTCATCCAGTCTTATCTTATCTAGATAGCTCTGTAGAGATAATACGCATCAAAAACCAAGCCATAGCAAGATAGGCGATCAGTGAGAACACAGCAATGGCAACCAAAAAGGAAACCGATTACCCATAGAAGAATAAGTTAATTAAAAGAAAAAAAAAATTTTTT
>NW_022103968.1:31861056-31876863 GCF_000313985.2 Echinops telfairi | reverse complement strand
GGCGTGTTACTAATTTCTTACTCTATTTCCTTACCTTTTCAAATTCTACTGTTTGTAGTTTAAAAAAAAAAAAAGGATATCTCCCAAAACCTTTATGCTCTTCTAGTGTTAGGCTAAGCATGTAGGTTTGGAATATATTACAATTTCATGTAAATCCAGGTGAAAATACTTATTTTGCTTTTCAGAATAAGAACTGTTTGTAATTTTAATCTCTTACAACTATTTGCAATGTGTGTCTGGTACTTTTAAATTATTAAAACATTTTCATTAGTAATTATGAAATCAGAATAATATGCTTTAAAAAAGAATTCATTTTGTGGGGAGACTGTCAAGAGTGTGCCCCCCGCCATTGGTCCTCTACTCAAGTCCTCCCTCAGTGCAAGAGCACTTTGTTCTAATCACCTGGCATTCTCTGATGCTCACCTTCCCCACATGATCGCTGAAGTAAAAATGGGCACATAAGCAAATGTGGTGAAGAAAGCTGATGGTCTCCGCCTATTAGAAGATATAGCATCTGGGGTCTTAAAGAATTGAAGGTAAACAAGCGGCCATCTAGTAGGGAAACAACAAAGCCCACATGGAAGAAACACACCAGCTTCGGCCTTTGTGATCACAAGGTAGCTAAAGGATCAGGTGTCAGGCACCAGAAGACCCAAAACAAACAAGCATATCAATGCTAATGAGAGGGTTAGAGTGGAGACCCAAACCCCATCTGTAAACAATTGGACATTCCCTCATAGAAGGGTCACAAGGAAGGGGGATGAGCCAGCCAAGGCACCGTATAGCACTGATGACATGTACAACATCCCTCTAGTTCTTTAATGTTTCCTTTCCCCATTATCATGACTCCAAGTTCTACCTTACAAATCCAGCTAGACTCGAGCATGCACTCTTGTACAGATAAGAGCTCTCAACACACGGAATCCAGGACAGATAAACCCCTCAGGAACGGTAATGGGAGTAGTGATCCCATAAGGGTAGGGAAAAGGGGGAACCAGTCCAGTGATCACATATAACACTCCCCCACCCCCAAACAACAGAAACGTGGTTGAAGAGAGACAGCAGTTGGCGTAATATATAAAAATAATAATTTATAATTTATCAAGGGCTCATGAGGGTGGGGGAAGGAGGAAAAAAAGGAGCTGATACCAAGGCCTCAAGTTGAAAGACAACTTAGAAAATGAAAAAAAAAAAAGATGAAGGCAACATATGTACAAATGTGCTTGATACAATTGATGTATGAATTGTTACAAGAGCTTTAAAAGCCCTCAATAAAATGATGTATTAAAAAAGAAAGCAAGCCCTGGGGGACATAATTCTGCACCCATGGGGTCACCATGAGTTAGAAATGACATGGCAGTAAATGGTTTCTCTTTTTGGTAGAACTGTATTTTAAGTCAGTAACAAATAAATTAACCTTCGAATTGTACAAAATGATAATAATGACAATTTTAAAAAGTGTGGTCTCAAGAAATAAAGTTGGCTGGTGTTGACACTATCCGATTTTGAGGGTCAAGATAAGAATATTTAGTAATTCTTCACATCCCACACCCCCTTTGTCCTGCCTTGTGGAATAAAGAGGGTATCATATGGATTAGTGAGAAACACTTTATACTTACAAAAGGTAAGTAATGAACATACACAGAAATCTCCCATTTGCTTGAGTAGATGGTTTGACAGTGCTAATATCCTTGGCATAATTATGAGGAGAGGATATAGATGAAGAATCAGAGAATGTCAAAAAGATCAACTCTCCAAACTGGACTACAATGCAGACAACAAAGTCTAGAGATTTCTTTAACGCACATAACAGGTTTAATACAATAGACTAGAAAAATTCGTTAAGTTGTTGTTAAGTCACATAAAATACTATTTCCAGAGGCCATTTTTACTATCTACTTCCTGCCAAACCTTTAGCTCTACACTACACGTGAGGGGCTTCAAAAGAAATTCATGGGGAGATGGAGACACAATGTGGGAATTGGATCTGACCCCACCACCCCAATGCTAAACACTAAGGGCATGCAACAGAACAGCAAGGGGAACAGAGCAAGGAAGTCCTGAGGGAATACTAAAAATAGACTTTGGGGCAAGGGCGTGGCACCCCATCAGACTCAACTGGAAAACACTCCTAAAGGTCAACAAACAGCCCTTGAACTGGAAAAAAAAATATCATGGGGAGACAGGATTAAATGGAATATTTCTAAACTTTTGAAAACTCATTTGTGTTTGTGATGAGGAAATGCTACGTTGTGCGAACCTTATGTAACCAGCAAATTACAGTACTCTAATCAGTGGTTCTTTACCTTAGTGACCATAAGAATAATTTTTAACAATTGAGACAAAAAAGAAAAAAAACCCTCGATTGTTAGTAGTTCTATAACAAACATGAAGGGACCTTAAAATTCATGGAAATTTTTTCGTTATCTTTTAATAACAGTTTTTCACGACTTATTTGATGCTCCCTTGTATATTTTGAGAGATGATATAATTATTTCTAAAGATTATAGTTAGAGAACATACAGATTCACAAATCTTTCAGGTTGACTAGTTGAACTCCAGTGAAGTCCATGACTAGTTTAACTGGGAACCACTGCTCTTATTATGTCTGTTAAGCCTGTCAAATCAGTAACTCATAGTGACCCTTTGTACAACAGCATAAAACTATCCAGTTTTGCATCATCCTCATAATGATTGCTATGTTTACACTGTTTCCTTTTAAAGAATTGTGCTTAGTATGCAGGCTTGGAATTCGTTATAATTTCATGTAAGTCCAGGTGAAACTAGTAGGTTTGTTTCTCAGGGTAAGAACTACCTGTGAGGCTATTCTGGTACACCAAGCACAAAGTGTTTCTCTAGAGCAGGGGTGTCAAACGCAATTAAAACATGGGCCATTTGGTGCAACAGGCCAGATTCATGCGGGTCACATCACATCTACAAATTTTGTTTAATTTGTATTTTGAAGTGAGGATTCAGGAATATGGATAGGATAATTAAAACACGATATAATTGCTTTTATTTAAACATTTAACGTATTTATGAAACTAAAATTATTCTTTTTTACCCAAAATATGCCAGCGCTTTTCTCCTACTAGTTTTTACTTACCTTTTATGTTGTGACCCGAAAATATAACAAAGTAACTAATAAAAAACACAAAATGTTGGACAGCTGACAAACGTGATGCACAATCGTAATGGCTTCTCCCTAAAAATGTTAACTAACGCTGCCCCTAGGTATGATTCATAACAGCAGAACCCAGAGTGCTCTTTTTAACCTTTTCGCTATTGGAATCTGTTTACATTACGTGACACTGAGAGTGGCAGACATATTGCTTCCAAACGTTGCTGGAACTGAATCTGCGTGTTTATACACGTCCACAGGCCCCCAGGAAAGGCACTGGGCCACGTGTATACTCGTCTTCAGTACTTAAAGGGTTAACGAGGGAATTGTGTGTACTGCATTGCTGCGATCTCCCATAAGTGCTATTTTCCTCATAACAATTTTTTCTATTTTCATTTTATTTCAGAGCATCACGGGCCACAAAAAATTAACTCGGGGGCCACCAATTTGACACCCCTGATCTAGAGAAACTGAACCCTCCTGATGACATATCCAAAGTACCTGAGATGAAGTCTTTGTTTATTTTCTTTCTCTTTTTTTTCGAAGTCCTTGTTTCTAAGGAGCGTTCTGGCTATACTTTTTTCCGGAGAGAGATTTATTTTTCTGGAAGTCAATGTTATATTCAACATTTTCCACCAACGACGTGATGTAATTCAAAGACCTCAAGTTTTCAATTTTCCTTATTCACTGCATATCCTTTGCATACATATAAGGTGATTGAAGTAAAATACCATAACTTGGTTCAGGCACACCTTAGTCTTCAAAATGACATCTTTGCTGTTTAACATGTTAAAGAGGTCTATCGTACTAGGTTTTCACAGTGCAATTTAACTTCTTGACTGCTGCTTCCATAGATGTTAGTTATCAATCCAAATAAAATGAAATCTCTGACAACTAGAGTATTCAGTGTATCATGATGTCATTTATTGGTCCAGTTGTGAGAATTTTTATTTTATTGATGTTGAGGTATAATATGTACCAAAGACTGTAGTCATTGATCTCTGTCAGTATTTCAAGTCTTCTTCACTTTTTGTAAGCAAGCTTGTGTCATATACATATTGCAGGTTTTAAATGAGTCTTCCAATCCTGATATACTTCTTCGTATAGTCCACATTCTGGGATTATTTACTCAGCATAAAGATCAATTAAATATGGTGAAAGGGTACAACCCTGACATACCTTTCTTATATGCTGTTCAAACAATTGCTTTTTGAATTATTTACAGGTTCAGTATGAGCACAATTACCGCATATACTTGAGTATAAACCAGCCCGAATATCTGTCGAGGCACCTCATTTTACCACAAAACTGCTTTAAAAATGTGCTGGAAAACTCGGCTTATACGCGAGTATATACACGGTAGTGTTCTGTAATACCCGTTCTTCATAGTGTTGTCCATAATTTGTCGTGGTCCATAGTGAGGAAAACACAGGTAAATATCTTTCTGGTGCTATTCTCTGCTATTAGCACAGATCCATCTGACATCACAATGAGATTTTCTGTTCCATGTTTTCTTGTGCATCTGGCTTGTATTGCTGGCAGTTCCATGTTATTGTACTGTTGTAACCATTTTTAAGTTATCTTTATAATTTTACATACATATAGTATCAATGTTTTGCTTGATAATTTGTGTTCTTATGGGTTACTTTTCTTTTAAATGAGCATGTATCCATATATCTTTACAATTGGTTGACCAGACATCTGTCTTCCAAATTTCTTAGCATAGATTAGTGTATGCTCCTAGCAGTCATTCATTTGTTGAAATATCTCCATTGGTATTTGGTCAATACTTGGAGCTTTGTTTTTCACCATTGACTTCAGTGCAACTTGGACTTTTTCCTTCAGTGCCATTGGCTCTTGATCGTAAGCTACCTCCTGAAATGGCTGAACATAGACCAGTTCATTTTGGTACAGGGACTCTGTATTCCTTGCGTCGTCTTTTGATGCCTTCTGTATCATTTAATATTTTGTTCATAGAATTATTCAGTATTAGGGCTCAATTAGAAAGTAAATGTTTAGAAAATGTTGATGGGAACACCCAAATATGCTAGATACAATTAATGTATGGAAAGTTATAAGAGCTGTAAGAGCTCCCAATAAAATTATTTTAAAAAATAAATAAACTTTAAACCAAGGGGGCGGGAGGGATTATTTAATATTGCAACTGGTGCTTGAATATTTTCCAAGCCTGAGAAATGCCAAGTGTTTTCCTACCTTCTGGTTTTCTTACACATATCTATACACAGTTCATTATAATAGTTTACTTTTTCTCTTCTCAAGCTATCTGTTGAAATCATCTAGCTCTTTTATGTCATCATTTTTTCCTTTCATTTCAGTAATTGTGTATTTATAGCAAGCTTCAAAGTCTCTTCTGACTCCCATTTTGGGCTCTTCTTTTTAAACTGCCTTTTAGTGACCTTTCCCATAATATATGATATCCTTGATGCATCATCCAGCCACTCTTCTACTTTGGTCATTAATATTCAGTGCATCAAATCTATTCTTGATATGGTTTCATATGAGATTTACTCAAGATAGAAGATTTACTCAAGATATTTTGGTTTGACTCATGCGAACTTGTTTTAAAGTTTCTCATTTGCAACCTGAACTTGCTTATAAGCAATTGCTGGTCTTTTCTGAAGTTGACCCTTAGCCTTGTTCTGAGGGATGACATTGGACCGCCTTCATTATCACTACAGATGTCGTAATTTGATTTCTATGTATTCTATCACATGAGGTTCATGTGTAGTCAACAGTTTATATTAATGAAAAAAATATTTGCAATGAATAAATTATCAATCTTGCAAAATGTTATATTCTTTTTATTACCGGTATACTATTTGCATTATCAATTGCTGATTTTTAACTCATCTCTAACTTCTCCTTTCCAATCACTAGTAATTATCAATGCATTTTGATTTCATGTTTGGTCAATTTCAGACTGCACATACACATTGGTAAAATTTGCCAGTTACATACATTGTTTTTAACAATTGGTGAGTAAATTTGAAACAGTTTTTACTGCTCTTTCTTGTAGGAGTATGGTATTTCAAGACTGACTGCATTATGTTTCAGGATAGATCTAGGATTTTTTTGGTGGATGGGGGGAGACAAAGTGACTTCAGTTTATCATTTCCAGCACAGTCATTCGTCTAATTCAGAATAACCAATATCAGCTAATCAGCTCATTAGTTTTCAGTATCTTTTATGTGCTGGTTTTATTTTTTATTCCAGTTTTCCTAGGTTCTTACTTGTACATTCCATGTACTGATTGTTAATAGATGTTTGCAGCTCCCCCCACCCCTTTCCATTTTGAGTTTCTTTTTTTTTGAAAGCTAAAATGTTTATTTAAAGTGTAATCTGCCACTGCTAATGTTTGATGGGTCAGTGTATGAGATTTTTAGATCGTTGGTATCAAGAAATTACATTTCTGTTAAAGTGACAAAACGTTTGTTTTTTGACATGTTCTCCCCCCCCCCTTTTATTGGGGCTCTTACATCTTTTATCACAATCCATACATTCATCCAGTGTGTCAAGCACATTTTCACATAATGTCGCATCATCAATCTCAAAGCATTCTCTTCCCACTTGAGCCCCTGATGTCAGCTCCCATTTGTTTCCCCTCACTTCCCCACCCACCCCGAGTTGTTTATACCAGCACACGGATGTCTTAAAACTTTAATCCATTCCATGTCATTAAGGTAGATTCAACTTTGAGGAAGAAACTTAAACAGTCATATTTTGTGTGCCTTCCAGCCGGAAGGGCTCATTTGTCTTCCACTATCAGACAGCATTCCACTTCCCTCAGAAGTAGACCACAAGATTCTTCTCTTCAATTTGTCTTAGTCTAGAAACTCCACCGAAACCATACTCACTTTGGGTGACCCTGTTCATATTTGAAATACTGGCAGCCCACTCTCTGACTATAGTGGCCATTGTCTTAATGAAAGTAGTATTGTGGAACTAAAATAACTACAAAACCTCTTTTAATATGATTGTGTTGTGGCATTTTGCTTAGTGGTATTGAAGTTGTTTTTGGTGATTGATGGCTTTCCTTCCTCAAGAAATATAGCTTGAAAAGGTATATGATCTTGATCGATACTCAGAAAAACACTATAGTCCCAGAAGGCTGTAAAAATTTTGAGGCAGATTAAATAAACCTCTTGCGGAGTAGGTACTGTTTAAGACAGTTTGTGAACACTTGGGTGGAGGCGAAGCCCCCCCCCCAACATATTAATATTAAGTTACTAACGTATATATTGTGATAATGGATTTTTTTTCTTATTCTTTCAGGATTTGAAAGTATTTTTGAAGGGCTATTTGGACCTGGATTATTAAAAGATCTCAGTTTATTTAAAGGTATTAAAGTTATTTTTGGCATTTCATATCCTTCCTATGGACACATACAGGTATTCCCCAGCTTACAACAGGGTTCCATTCTGATGATACCATAAGTTGGTCCTGATATATGTTGAGTATTTTTTTTCTTCCAATTTTCAATCATTACCTTTTATTATTGGTACCATTAAAGATTAAAAAATTGAACATCTTCGAATGATAATGCAAATAAAATGCTGCAGTAATGTATGTAGCACATATTACTGATAGTATGAGCTACCTGCCCACTAAAACAAAAAACACAGCTTGTGAAAGCTGGTTAATCGTAACTGGAGTCAGTCCAAAACTTGGGAAACCTGTATGGTTATTGGTGATTGGAAGTTTCACTCTTTTTTTTCACTCCTAGTTTCATGTAGCTTAAAGCTGTATTTATGAAAACTAGCACGATGTACAGAACTAAGAATTTTAAGACAAATAAGGAACTGGTCTACAACTTGTGGGATACAAATATTTTTGGTTAAAACAAGCACTTTTTTGAAGATGTTTTTGATTTTCTGAAATGGTGTTTTTGGCAACTAATTTGTTATTTCTTTTACTTTGTAGACTGTGAACCTGAAAGCATTTCTGATTGGACTTTTGATGAAAACTGTCTATTCTGTTGCTTGAGAAGAGATAAAGTAAAGGTAACCAAGAGACTTTGAAAAAAAAACCTTGGCACTCATAGTATTTTTAAGTTTTTGGTTTTAAGGGATTTGCTGGTAGGATTTGGAAGAAGATATGATTCCATATTTACTTTAAAAGGGAGTAATAGTTTTGTAATTTAAACTTTTCATTTTGTTATTTCTATTGAGTAATGTAAATCCCAGCATGCATTGGTTTATTGATCCAGTTCACAAGGCAGATTAATTAACTAGGTTTCAAACTGATGGTAATTCATGTAGATTTATGATGAACTATGGTTTATATTTTAGAATAAGATGCAGATAATGTCAATGTAATGTTTTCATATTTTGAATGAACACTGCTTATATTCACCTAAAAAAGTGGTAGTGTCTTTGGATTCCTATTTTATTGCTTTGTATTAATCATTAAGAACAAAACTATTGTTGGAAACAATAGTTTTTACTGTTATGTTTCTGTTTGCGGTACTTCTGTTCCTAGTTTTAAGCTTTGGAAACATTTTGATTCTTCCTTTATCCTTGCACACTTTTAATTTCAAATCATTGATCTCATTCTGTCAATTCATTCCTCATAATGAATTTCATAATCATCAGCATAGTTTAGGTGTTTGACATTATTCCCGGACTGCCAAAATAACATGATATAGTCACCTTAATTCAGAGAGCGAGAAAGAGAGAGAGAGTGTGTGTGTGTGTGTATTTCCGTTTCCCAGTTTGTTAAGCACTCCTACTAGGTTAAGCCCACTTCTGTTCCTCAGACTGTGTGGCAACATTGTACGGCACTTGGTTGTCGGTGACTTTTTTACTATCTAGATTCTGTAGCCCAGCTCTCAGCTTTAGTGTCTCTTTACAATTCAGTCCACTTCACTTTCTAGTGGTGTCTCCTGCACAATTTCTTTTGTTAAATTGGTCTCGTATACATGTATTAAACATGATTTTACTACTCTTTGGCCTACCCAATGGTATATTTACTGTTCCTCATAACTTGAAAGACCCTTGCTCTTGTTCCAGTCTTAGGCCTACCTTTCCTATTAATGGGAAACTCTATTTTTATAATTTCTGTAAGCTCTTTTAACTGTTTCAACTCTAAATATTTCAGTGGACGTCTGAGCTTTACCAGTTTTTTGTCAATGAATATTTTACTTATTTCATTCATCTTTTCTACGTTTAAATCTTATATTCGCTACATAAATTGCCAACTTCTGAAGGTTGTGGACCATGCAATCTCCTTCTTTGTAGCCCTGAATGTAGCTAGTATATGACTATTTACCAAGTTGTCTAGTTACTTTAAAATCGGAGTGCCAACATGTAACCAATGTCAAGAGCTTTGTAATGCTTTTGTTTTGTGGCATCTTTTCCTTTTCTTTTTAAACATGAAGAATCTGTTTCAACAGTTATATTCAGGGGTGATCTGTTTTCATTGAATTAATGAGAAAATGATCTTGAAATTTAATTCAATGTGATTTGAAAAATGAAACCATAAAATTAAACAGCTTTGTTTTGAGGTAAACTGCCAGTGAGGTGTGAGGTTCATAATTTTTAACTGTGTATATGTGTAGGAGTAGGGAATGGGGTATGTGGCTATTTATTAAGCAAGGCATTTAATGGGAATTTGGTTAGACTAGATGAATGACTTCCTGTTCCCCATTAAAATTGGGGCGCTATTTATATTTGCTATTTTAGTACAATACATTCTTATTATATGGTTAAGAGTTTTCCCATTGCTGTATTATGAGGTAAATCATGGTACCTTGTAAATGTTTAAAAATAACTTTTTGCCATTTTAAGTTTTGAGTTTAGTTGGTCTACTTGGTTATAAAGAATATTCCCATTTTACAAATCAGCTAATTTCTGGCAAAATGGATTTTCTCCATTATACACTGTACTACCTGTCAGTCAATAGAGAACTGCTTGTTATAGCTATTAGGTGATGTGGAGTTGACTCTTTATATCCTTTAACCAACAGACTATGAAATGCTGCCCATCCTATACCATCATTTGTTGTTGCTATACTTGAGCCCATTGTTGTAGCCACTGTGACAGTCCATCTTGTTGAGGTTCTTCCTCTTTTTTGATACTGTAAACTTTAGCAAACGAGAACATTATGTTCAAAATAGTGTGAGAAGAAATCTCATCATCGACCCTTTAAAGGAAAGGAGCATTTTTGCTATACTTTTTCCAAAAAGAATTGTTCATTCTCCTTACAGTCCATTGTTTGTTTAATATTTTTCTGCCACACCGTAGTTCAAAGGCTTCTTCTTCATCATCTTCCTTACTCATTGCCCAGCTTTCCTATGCATAGGAGGTGATTGAAAAATCCCATGGCTTCAACAGGAACACCTTATTCCTGAAAGTAACAGTTTTGCTTTTTAAACTTTACAGAGATCTTTTGCAGCATATTTTCCTAGTGCAAGATGCCATTTGATTTTCTGTATATGTTATTGTTAATCCAAGTAAAGTTATCAAATCCTTGACAACTAATATAACACCTATAATGGAAAACAGGAAAAGAGAGAGCCTAGTTAATATACATTGTCAACTGTATATTTTTAAGTCATGTTGGATAAAAAAGTTCTGCAATTCTGTAGACATTTGGCCATGTTATTCAAGGAGGACAAGAATCCAGACATTAAATAAATCCACTAGATTGACGCTTGTGTTTTAAGTCTTACTTAAGTTTCCAAAATAGAAAGATGTACCTGAAGTATGTGGTAATAGGCAATAGATGGCAACATAGAGCAAGATAATGGCTCTTGACTTTGATTTTAGCCTGGTTGCAATATTTAAGTATTTGGAAAAACTGTTAGAAATATTAATCTGTTGTTGGAATAGATGAGAGTTAATGTATATTCTCTGCATGTACTCAAGCAGTTAGAATGAATATAGTATATATTCATACTATATAGCATATAGTATGCGTATTTATTTTGAAAAATATGTAGATAAATGAAACAAATAGCTTCCGTGGGAAATGCAACAGATTAGTAAAAGTTATTGAGCTACACTGTAACAGGATCCTACAAAAGTTAGAGAATATAATTATTTTTCAGCAACTACTATGTTACAATTTTATGCACTCTGGTCTAATCTTCACAACTCGATACATTGGTTAAAACTAGCCAGTTTTTACAAATAAATGGTGCAAGCATATTTTAAGTACCTAATATTAGTTTTGTAAAGAATCTGTTAGTAAATGAATAATTAACGGGCTTGTTCACTTGCTTTTCTTGTTTCTTCCATCCTTTTCTGCTTGTTGGGTCATAGTAGGCACACTGTAAACATTAAGACATTTATTAAATGAATGATTCAGAAGGACTCAGTAAGTTTAATAAACTTTGAGAAATGTATTAATGCTAAATGATTTGAGTGTTTTTGTGTTCCAAGTATATATTTACAGTTTTCTTTGTATAATTCAGCCAATAGTCAAGTTTCCAGCCTCTTTTTTTACTTCTAGAGTATTCATAAAAATAATACGTGCCCTTCAGCTAAATTCTTCAAATGTTAGCATCTTTAACAGTACAGGTATAAAATCCATGTTATTAACACCGATAAAACATTATTATCTCATCTGAAGACTTAAAACTTTTTTTTCCCCTCAGTTGCTTCACCGATGCCCTTTTACCTGGTCCGGCACCTAATCTTGGACTACACATTTTATTTAGTTATTATATCTTTATCTTCTTTAATTTAAGACCACTAACCTGCTGATTGTCCCTCAATTTAGGTTTATGTGATGTTTCCTTATTGAATTCACATTGTACATTTTTGGGGCAAGAATTTCACAAAATTGATGCATATCCTTACTGGTTCATATCACAAAGCATATGGTGATATTAACTTTGATCACTTGGTTTAGGTGGTATCTGCCAAATTTCTCTAGCTAAACCTTTCTACTAGGTATCTTGTGGAGAGGATACTCTGAGATTTTTGTAAATAGCCTCTTCATCATAGGCGTTTCTCATCATACATTGGTTTTAATGTCCATTTATGATTTTTGCCTGTGCCCCCCCCCCAAATTCTTATACTGAATGTTAGCTGTTCTGTTTTCATTATTTCTTCTGTATGTATTGGAATTGATGCATATTGCTGTGAAAAAGAGCTCAATTCAGATATTTATATTTTGTTTACTTACCATTATGGATACATGTATTCTTGTTTCATTCTTTGAATTATGATTCATTACATTATATTTCTTTTCCACTGCAAATTGTCTTAGGATTGGTCATTTTCTCTTACTGCTATTGAGCTGATGCCGACGCTTAGCAACTTTTGGTTAGCAGCCTGATGTGTAACCATTGTGTCAACAGGGCTACAGATTTGACCATTGAGAACTCTCATTTAAGTTAGCTAGGTTAGCTCTTGTGCCCTCTGCCACATCTCTGTACTTTTGTAGGTGTTTTTTCCACCAAAAAAGTGTTTCAGGCTCAGCTTGCATTTCTCTGCCTAAGCCTTAGAGAACTAAGGAACACTAGATCTCTTTACCTGGAAAGTATAAGAAATTAAGGTTAGGGTATTAAGTATAATCATTGGTCCTAGAGTACTAATATTTCTAGGAAGTCTCTGTTGTCTGAGCTGAAAAATTATGCTTACTAAAACACAAATTTATAATTTTCTGCAATCTGTGTATAAACATTTCATAAGCTACATGTATTAGCTGCCAGTCCCCTTGCTAGGACAAAGAGCTTTTTAGTAGTAGTGAAAGGTTGTTTAACGGGTAGGAAGAGATTATTCTTAGTGTTTAAAGTCCCTGAACATGACCAGTTTCAAATGACTATTAGTTTGATTGTGGTATGGTTATTCTTGTATGTGACTGAGATAGATTAAAGGTAGCTATAAGATGGATAGATAGTAGAAATTGCATGAACATTTTAGTCATCAAAGTTGATAGGAGAGTGGAATACTATACCAAAATAGGTTTTTGTAGCCTACTATAAGGCTGTTAATAAGTTTAGGATTCGAGTAGTATATTAGAATATTTTCAGAATTTGGAACTTGAGTATATCAAATGGCAATTTGAAGAATGCATACATCTGGATAGGCAGAGACTAGAGAGGTATTTCATGTATACAGGAGAATATTTATTTTTGGAATGAACTAGTTGGAGCTAGACCAGAGATTTTTGAATACCAAGTGAACTTGGGTGATATTCAATTTCGTTTTTACCATTTGTTTACTCTGAGCATTTTGGATCTCTTGTTTTTTGATTATACATTAATTAAAAGTTTAGGTATATGTTTTCAATTCCTTAATTGCTGTTTTATATTTGTTATTCAACGTTGATTGATAGGACTTGTTTGCTTGTCACAGAGTACTACAAGCAATGTGTTCACAGTAATTTATTAAATAAAAGGAACAGTGGCAATGTGTTCACTGTAATTTATTAAATAAAAGGAACAGTGGAGGGAAAATATATCAATATAGTTGGTATTGATATAGTTATATGGAATGGGAGGAGGCAAATATGTGATGTTCAAAAGTTGTTATTTATAAGATTTAAATAGATTTTTTAAAAAAGATTTAAATAGATAAAGGTAAAGTTAAACCAGTACCACAAGCGTAGACATGATTAATTGCTTGGGGAATGGTACAAATCTAAACTAAATAGCCTTGTACTATTTTCATAGGCCTTTTATGTAGCAGGTAACTGCAAAATCAGTAGTTCAAACCCACTGGCCTCTCTGTGGGAGAAAGATGAAATTGTCTGCTCTCATAAAAATTTAAGACTAAACCCCATATGAGTTGGAATCAACTCTATATAGTGAGGTGTTTTTTTTTAAAGAAGCATTGATTATTTGGAATAATTAAGGAAAATCACTTAAGTGAATCAATTTTCTGTTCAGTTTGACATTAAATATCAAAGGATATTGATGGGATTTAAAAACTTTAATAAATAATTTTATTGGGGGATCTTACAGCTCTTAAATATTGATGGGATTTTTTGTGTTTGCTGTGTTTTCTGTAAATTTATTTGTAAAACACAGAAACAGGCTTGAGGAAATCAATAATTGGTGAGTGGTAAAGTCAGTTCTGTTCAGTTTGTGTTTAAAAATTTATCAAAAGCCTAATCTTGACAAATTTATTGAATGTCTGATTCTATGCTAGGCCAGAGTACACCCCCCAAAAAAAAGTTGTTATTATGACTGAAACACTTAAAACTTTTATCTACCAAACCCAAACTAAATAATAATGAAATTTAAATAATTTAGTTTACACACCTATAAGAGAAGCTCTCATGTTAGTAGGAAGCATTGAAAATAAAACCCCCAACTGATAACAAGGATCTACATATAACCTCCTCCCTGGGGGATGGACAACAGAAAAGTGGGTGAAGGGAGACTTCGGACGACATGACAAAGTAATAGTAATTTATGAATTATGAAGGGTTCATGGGGGAGGGGGGGGAATGAGCTGATATTAAGGGCTCAAGTAGAAAGCAAATGTTTTGAGAATGATGAGGGCAACAAGTGTACAAATGTGCTTGACACAATGGGGGTATGTATGGATTGTGGTAAGAATTGTACGAGCCCCCAATAAAATGATTTTAAAAATTAAATAAATCCCTCAATGTGTACACACATCATTCTCACATGTAATGTTTTAAAATATAGTCCAAGCAAGGAAAAGTTCTGTAGCATTTGAGAGGTGCAGTAGACAACACTGGAATTGCTTACTCAAAGAGAACTCAACCTGGATCATAAAAGATCTGTTTTAGAGTGATTGGTAATTGTTTTCTAATGTCTCATTTATAAAGACCAGCGGTAAGCCAAATTAAGTTTGGGAGCCCTGACCCATATATACTAACTAGTGCAGATTCAGTTCCTGTTCCAAGTTTTACAGTTAAGCCAGTAACAAAACACAGTATCAAAAAATTACTTAGGTTGTCTCATGTAACAACACATATTTAAATAGAGAAAAATTAGTAAATAAAGATAGTAAGTAAAGTCCTAGTTTTGTCATGTTTTTGTTAATGCTTTTCTATCATTGTAAAATTGAAACAAATGAAATTGATAAACACTTAGGTATGTTTTCTCTGGGGGAAAAAAACCCCATTTTGGAAATCTCATTTGAAGAGATTCTTAAAATTATCCCAAAGGCCCAAATAAGTTTAGAGTATGCATATCGCTGCTGTCTGCCATATGACCTAGTAGACTTGTTCTATAGACCTTCCCACGCTGTGGTGTTTTCTCCCATGGGCTGTTAATGGGTTTCATCTGCCAACCTTTAAAATATCATTTGAGCACTTAATCATTGTGGAACTAGACCTCTTTAGAATTTGCCTAGGTTTTTGTGGGGTGGTGGTGTAAAGAGTCTTATCATAGGGGGCCTCAGTTTCCATTTGACTGTTTCATATTGAGCTAGTGTTTTTATTTCTTCCTGTTCTGTCTGTAGGTGAAATCTCATTTCTTTTTTCTAGTTTTATTAGGGGCTCATACAACTCTTATCACAATCCATACATACACCAATTATGTAAAGCACATTTGTACATTCATTGCCCTCATCATTCTCAAAACATCTGCTCTCCACCTAAGCCCCTGGCATCAGCTCCTCATTATTTCCCCACCCTTCCCGCTCCCCCCTCCCTCATTAACCCTTGATAATTTACAAATTATTATTTTGTCATATCTTGTACTGTCCGATGTCTCCCTTCACCCACTTTTCTGTTGTCCG
>NW_022103968.1:31854264-31859960 GCF_000313985.2 Echinops telfairi | reverse complement strand
GGAGATAATAACATGCACAAAAACAAGACAGAACACAACCAAGGAACAAAAGAAAGCAAAAGAACAACAAAACAAAGCCAATGATAACAAAACAAAACACAACAAGAAAGAAAAGCTTGTAGTTAGTTCAAGGACTGTTTGTTGGGCTTTAGGAGTGTTTTCCAGTCCAGTTTGTTGGGGCACCAAGCCCTGGCATCAACGTCTATTTTTTATATTCCCTGGGGACTTCGTTGCTCTGTTCTCTTGCTGTTCTGTTGCACCCCCTTAATGTTTTTCCTCGTTGTGGTGGGATCAGATCAGGCAGAATTCCCACACTGTGTCTCCAGTGTTGTTCCCTGTAGGGCTATGGGTCAGTGAGGGATGTCGTGTCTCATAGTGGGGCTGGCCATATGATCTTCTCTGTGGATTGGCTGCTCTGAGCGGGAATATCATCTTCAAGGCTTGGTGGGCCAGGATGTGCTCTACTCTCTCTTCTTTCCCCTTCATTTGCTGCTATGTGCTCTGATCAGACACGTCCCTCTCGCGGAGCTGCAGATACAGTGCTGTCCTCTGGAACAAATTCTTTTGGGGGGAACAATGGCATCTTACATTCTTTTTCTTTTTTAAAAAACTAGTCTAATGTCCTTTTTGAAATAATTTACATTTTAATTTACTTTTTAATTTTCCTAAAGCTAAAACCAACAACACATATTTCATTCTTTTTTTACCAGCCATTGAAGGTGACATAAAGGTGCTATGAGTGATAGAAGCTTTAATTATAGATTATATTTTAATGGAATTTGTAGTCTAACTCAAGAATTAAGTTATATGTACAAGCACAATATTGATTATAAATGAGTGATAGAAGCGTTAATTATAGATTATATTTTAATGGAATTCATAGTTTAACTCAAGAATTAAGTTATATGTATAAGCACAATATTGATTATAAAATGCATGCTGTCAAAATAGTACAGATAAAGTGCTATAGCTGTTTTAAAGAGAGCAAAATTACCCTCATCCAGGCTTTACTATAATGCAGTTGCCTCAAATATACAGCGGGTTAAACTTGTATTTATTATAGCTGTGGACATCTAGGGACAGACATTTCTATCTGATGGAGAGCAGATAGAAATCCAGCAAGTCTCTGCTCAAGATTGGGCTGTGGATAAAACTTCAAAGGAGTATACACTTGGAAGTTCCATCAAGTTTAATTATAAGAAACTCTTGATATTAACTGTTTTGCCATTGTCTTTTAATGTTTTTAGAAGTTTTTAATAGTAAATTTTTGGATTTTTATTTGTTTATTGAAACAGTTTATTGAGGGCTCTTAACAGCTCTTGTAACAATCCATACATCAATTGTGTCAAGCACATTTGTACATATCATTTTGTAGACATTTATTTTCTATTGAGCCCTTGGTGTCAACTCCTCTTCACCCTTTACTTCCCCCAATAGAATTTTGACTCATAAGAAAACTAAGAAAATATTGGTTATAGATATTGAAAATTAACAAGTATAATAATTGTTACTTGCCTAATCTTCAGGCTTAATTTATATATACTTACTAGAGTCATGTTACATTTTTTGTTATATTTTAAGTACCATATTTAATACTTGATGTGTGCTCAGACTTCAAATTTTGTGTCTCCTCCCTCCCTCCAATTCATTAACTTGATGGTCTGCTTAAGAAAATAGAAGTCACACTGTTAAATGGCAAATTTTACATTAAGTGCAATTTATATTTTGTTAATGTAAAAAATAATTTAGATGAAGTACAATTTTCTTTTAGATCAATGACCTTAAAAAGTATGGGCATTTAAAATGGTAGAGCCATTTCCCTACGACTTGCTGGCATTTAAAATAATAAGATGAGGGAAAGTGGCATTTAAATCAGTGAGTTTCAACTTGTCAGCTTATTTTAAGCGCATTGCTTGAAATGTCAGTAAGCCATGGGATGCAAACATGGCTGTAGCTTTTGGCCCATGATCTACTGGGGTATTAGGCCTTCAGTATAATAATTTGCATATGTACAGGAGCCCAAGTGGCTCATTATTTAAAAGTACCTGCTAACTGAAAGGTTGGTGGTTCAAATCCAACAGCAGCTTTGTAGGAAAAAGATGTAGCAGTCTACTTCTGTAATGATTTCTGCCTTTGGAAACTCATACCGGATAATTCTGCACTTTCCTATGCGTCAGAATTGATGTGACAGCAGTGGATTTTGTTGGCATGCTTTTAATTTTCATAGTTTCTGTATCTGCACACATATTGTATATGTATATGGACGTAAAAAGAGATCTCTATGTGGCCTGCAAAGCCTAAGATACTGTTTGGCTCATGACAGAAATTTCTTTAATTCTGTGTTAGAGAAACCTGAATGTTGTTAATTCCATATCCTACTTATTTTTCTCCTTGCCTTTTCCCTTTAAATTGTGTACCAGAGACGAGCAACCCCAACCACAAGCAAATACACCTTAAAGTCAAGTCAGCTAGGATTATGGAGGGAGGGGATGGGGTGGGAGAGAGACAAAGGGAGAACCTGATTTGTGACAGTAGGATTCAGCAATTGTTGATCCTATTTTCACTTACTTCACACTTAGAGAAGAAGACAAGTACAAAACTTTATGTCTTTCTCCTAGAGTTTGCAATTGTTAGCATTTTGCTACATTTTGCCTTATTTGTGCTCATAGAGATTACACACGCACATTTTTCCTGATCTGTTGGAATAAATTGTAGACATCCTACCTCTTTATTATTGAATACTTAAGTGTATATTTCCTAAGAATAAAGACATCCACTTTTCCAATATAGTATAGTTTTCAAAACCAGGATACTTAATCTTGATAATAGTATCTAATATTGTGAACCTTCAGATTTTACCAAATCCAAGATTTTTATAAGCTTTCATTTTTCTCATCTTAGCCCAAATTCCAGTTGAACATTGCTCTTTGAATTTGATTTTTCATACTCTTTTTAGTCTCCTTTAATCTGGAGTGGCTCCTCAACATTTTTTGTTTTGCTGGCTGACAGTTTTGAATAGTATATACCATTTGCTTTGTACAGTGCTCTTCACTGTAGACTTGTCTGATACTACCTCGTGATTAAATTCAGATCATGCTCTTTTGTAAGGAAAAATTAATGTTATGTTGATGCAGTGGTTTAAGCATTGGGCTGCTAATCACAAGGTAGGTGGTTCAAACCTACCAGCTGTTCTTACATTATCCACTGTAACCCTTCACCCACTTTTCTGTTGTCTGTTCCCCAGGGAGGGTGTTATATTTAGATCATTGTGATTGGTTCCCCCTTTCTCCCCCACCTTCCCCTTAACCTCCTGGTATCTCTACTCATTATTGGTCCTGAGCGGTTTATCTGCCCTGGATTCCCTGTGTTTCCAGTTCTTATCTGTACCAGTGTACATCCTCTGGTCTAGCCAGATTTATAAGGTAGAATTGGGCATAGATCCAAAAGTTACTTAGCCTCCTATCCCATTTTCAGAAAGAAAAAAAAGTTACTCGGTTCCCCTGGCAATGAAAAACTTGTACTATATAGCTCATAACCCAGGCTCAAGTGTAGATATGTGCCTCCCTTGATCATTCAGCACCCCACCAGGGGAGGCAGTATCGCCCACTTTGGGAAACAATGATCAAGATAGTCAACAAAGAAAACCAGGAAAAGACAGCTTGAGAAGAATCTCCTGAGGTTGGATGAAACTTTAGAGTGGAAGCACTCTGTAAAAGAAGCCCAAGTTTTATTGGACCAGACTGAGGAGCACTCATACCTAGAGTGTTGCATAAACTGTAAAGCAATCAGTTGCCAGTCATGGAGGTAAACTGCAAGTAAACCGCCCCAGTGGTGTGAAGGTTAGATTCTTGACTGCCAACAAAATGTTAGCAAATTGAACCTACCTAGCAGTTCCATGGAAGAAAGACCTAGCAATCTGCTCCTATAAAGATAAAAGCAAAAACCAAACCCATTGCCGTTGAGTTGATGCCAGTTCATTGGGTTTCTGAGACTTGTAACGCTTTGCCATAGCAGATAGCCTCATCTTTCTCCCATGGTGTGACTAATAAGTTTGAACTGTTTTCTTATGGATAACAACCCAGTGCTAGCCCACAGTACCACCAGTGTTCCTTCCTGTACAAATTACAGCCTAGAACCCTATAGGGAAAGTTAAACTGTGTCACAAGGTATGTGATACCAGTAGAGGCAGATCAGCCAGAACCTAAGGGGAAATTAGAGAGATAGTTAGAGAGAAAGAGAAAAAGACAATCAGAGAAAGTCCAGAATAACCTGGTGGACAGGGAGAATAGTGTATGCTCAAGGTGGTGATCAAATTCCAGAGAAACATTTCCTTAAATCTCTTCTTTTTAGCCTAAATAAAAGACCCATATACCAGGGATGGGAGTGGTGGGCAGTTATATATAGCAGGCAATTAAAAACTGCCTTTGAGGGAGTCTAGATGTTGATCCTAGCAGACTTAAAAGATTTTTTTAAGCAAATTAAATGAAAGTGTGCTTATGATAGACTTTTAAGAAGAGAGTATCAGCTGAGAGATAATAGTAATTACTTTTTAAAAATTGAAAGTAGAATAGCTAAAATAGTTTTCTTGAGAATTCCACAATAGTTTTGAGCTAGCAGAAGAATCAGCCAAGTTGAAGTTTTTAGAAAAAATAGAAATTAGGCAATCTGAAGAACACAGAGAAATAGAAACATATCCTCAAAGAAATGAGGAGCACGATTCAGCACACCATGGTATACATAGTGATTGAATCAAAAAGAAGGGAGGGGGTAAAATAGTTTCTAAGAAAATATAGATGAAAGTTTCAGAATGCTATGAAAAACAGTCCGTGCCCCCCCCCCCCAAAAAAAAACTCTACAAACTCACAAAATGGGATAAACTAAATGACTCACACCAGACAAATCATAGTTAAAATGTTGGAATTCAAGACAAAAAATTTTGAAAGCAACAAGAAATAGAAAATCTGGGGGGAACGTGGTAATGTGCATTTCTAACAAGCTCCGAAGTGTCGTTAAGCAGTTTCTCTGGGGATCAGATGTTGAGAGTCACTGATGTGATTCCTGGCTAGGCTCTAAGGATCTCCTGTGACCCACTCCATTGCTCATGTGTGGTTTGAATAGGTCTCCTATGCTCAGTGAGGAAGGTTTTACCTCCTGAATTTTCCAAGTCCTTTGCTGTTTCTTTTACTTACATATTGGCTGTGTATAGAACACTAGGGGTTGGGCAGGGAGAAGACATACATAAATTGGTCAAGCCACCAAGCTGTATTTTATCCAACCCTGTGCCTTGTGGCCTGCTTGCAGTTTATCTGCAGATTACAATCATCATTGCTCAGGGGACCTTAGTACACATAGTTCAGGAACCAAAATATAACGATGAAAAGCTGCTATAGTAAAACAATAGGGAGTGGTAAAGTGTGGAAAAGAGGAAAACACATTTAAGCCTAAATTAAATCAAAAGTTTTCAACATTGTGAGACCCAAGTTCAAGTTCTCAAGCCACCAGTTTGCCATCCCTGACTTCCCAATTCTCCCATACTTCAGAAACAAGAGGAAGGAGGAGGAGTTATCAAACATATGCCTTATTAATCACTTTGCACTGCTTAAAAAAAATCCTTTAAGTCTAAGATCAACATCTAGACTCCCTCAAAGGCCATTTTTAATTGCCTGCTATAACTGCCCTCGCACCCCCCCCCCATC
>NW_022103968.1:31850875-31853451 GCF_000313985.2 Echinops telfairi | reverse complement strand
ACGTCTCCCTTCACCCACTTTTCTGTTGTCCGTCCCCCAGGGAAGAGGTCACATGTAGATCCTTGTAATCGGTTCCCCCTTTCCAACCCACCCTCCCTCCACCCTCACAGTATCACCACTCACACCACTGGTCCTGAAGGGACCATCTGCCCCAGATTCCCTGTGTTTCCAGTTCCTATCTGTACCATTGTACACCCTCTGGTCTAGCTGGATTTGCAAGGTGGAATTCGGATCATGATTGTGGGGGGGGGAGGAAGCATTTAGGAACTATAGGAAAGTTGTATTTTTCATCGTTGCTACATCGCAACCTGTCTGGCTCGTCTCCTCCCAGAGACCCCTCTGCAAGGGCATCTCCAGTGGCCTAAAAAGTACCAACGAAAAAAAGCGGATCCAGGGAAACCATCTTTTCATAATGAAATGGCATAAAGGGGAAAAAAATCCAAATGGTAATTGGAATTAGTAGAAAGGAACAAAGAGAAACAGGCTCTGAAAGTAATGTTAATATGTGTATGTTCAGAACCCACCCCACCCCTAAAACAAACCAAAAAACAATGTCATTGAGTTAATTCCACCTTACAATCAACCCTGTATAGTGTTTCTGAGACTGAATTTTACAGGAGCAGCAACCCAACAAAACAGATACACTGAGACCCACTTTAAATAATGGAGAGAATAGCTAGGCAAAAGATGAACAAGGATATGAAAGACTTAAATAATGCCGAGTCCACTAGACCTAGCAGACATCTGTAGGACACTATCCAACTAGAACAGAACGTGCATGTATCATATGCTGGATCAGTAAGTAACTTTCAAAAGGATTATAATCATACAAAGTATGACCACAATGAATGAAATTAGAAACTAGTAACACAGGAAATTTGGGAAATGTACAACTAAAAATGTATCTTTCTCTTCTATTCCAGTATCTTTCAATTCTATTTTGCATGAGTTTTTGAATCCCTCTCATGTGAGGAAATTAAGCAGCACACTGCTAAATAATCAGTTAAACCGGAAAGAAATCTCAGAAAAGTAAAAAGTATGTTGAAAGGAATTAAAACAAAAAACGAAACCTCCAGGATACAGGGAGTAATATATAGGCTGCAAATAAACAAAAATCCAAACTTGCTGATAAGGAATCAGTTTCAACTCATAATGACCATTTGGGATAGAGTCTAACTCTCTAGAGCAGTGATTCTTGACCTTCCTAATGCTGCGACCTTTTAATAGAGTACCTCATGGTGTGGTGACCCTCCAATCATAAAATTATTTTCGTTGCTACTTCTTAACTGTAATTTTGCTACTGTTAAGAATTGGGCAACCCCTGTGAAAGGGTGTTTTGACTCCCTAAGGGGTCATGACCTGCAGACTGAACCGCTGCTCTAGAGCAGGCGTCCTCAAACTGAGGCCTGCCAGGGACATTTCTCCGGCCTGCCAGGTATTTTTGCCCCATTTGTTTTTTTACATCAAAATAAGATATTTGCAGTGTGCATAGGAATTTGGTCATAGTTTTTTGAAAAACTATAGTCTGGCCCTCCAATGGGTCTGAGGGACAGTGAACTAGCCCTGTTTAAAAAGTTTGAGGACCACCGCTCTAGAGTATAGTGTAGTATAGAGACGCTGTTGGATAGAGTATAAATTTCTCTTAAGGTTTCCAAAGTACACCCCTGTCTTTGCCAGAGCATGCTGGTGAGTCAAACTGCCAGCCTTGCATTTATCAATTGAACACTTAGCCACTGCACAACCACGGCTTCTGTAAGTTGTAAATTCTTCTTTTTTTCTTTCTTTTATCGGGAGCTCTTACATCTCATCACAATCCATACATTTACCCATTGTGTCAAGCACATTTGCACATATGCCACCATCATCATTTTCGAAACATTTCTCTTCCCACTTGAGCCCCTGATATGAGCTCCCCATTTCTTCCCCCTCCCTCCCCGTCCTACCCTTCCTTATGAACCCTTGATAAGTTATAGGTTATTATTTTCATATCTTACGTTGTCCTCCATCACCCCTCATCCACTTTTCCATTATTTGTCTCCCTGCGAGGGGGTTATAGTTGATTCTTGCGGTCAAAGCTGTAAATTCTTATGCTAAAAAAGAAAACAAGATTTGTTTTTAAACATTGGCAAAGAGCATCCTGAAAACTGAAACTGACCCCCCTAGAAATTCCATTTGTAGTAGCATTAAGATAGATAAAATGTTTTAACAAAATGATAAATGAAAGATTGGAAGAAATATATGTTATATTCATTGGTTGATTGGACTTAAGATAGCACTACGCCCCAATCTGCAAATTTAATGTAATCCCTATCAAAATTCCAGCTGATTTCTTTGCAGAAATTGACAAGCTGATTCTAAAATTCACAAGAAAATTCAAGAAACGTCAGGTAGCCAAATCAATTTTTAAAAATCATTTTATTAGGGGCTCATACAATTCTTACCATAATCCATACATGCATCCATTGTGTAAAGAACATTTGTACATTCATTGCCCTCATCATTCTCAAAATATTTGCTCTCCACTTAAGCCCCTGGCATCAGCTCCTCATTTTTCCCCTCCCTCCCCACTCTCCCCT
>NW_022103968.1:31848997-31850606 GCF_000313985.2 Echinops telfairi | reverse complement strand
TCCTATCTGTACCAGTGTACATCCTCTGGTCTAGCCAGATTTGTAAGGTAGAATTTGGATCATGATAGTGGGAGGGGAGGAAGCTCATACAACTCGAGGAAAGTTGTATGTTTCATCATTGCTACACTGCATCCTGACTGGCTCATCTCCCCCGACCCTTCCGTAAGGGAATGTACAGTTGCCTACAGATGGGCTTTAGGTCTCCACTCCGCACTTCCGCCAAATCAATATTTTGATGGAACAAATTGAAAGAACTTACACTCGCTAATTTTCAAACACCATAAAACTACAGTATTTAAGGTAATGTGGCACAGGTATATGGATGCACATAAAAACCAATGCAATCAAATTAAACGTCTAGAAATAAGCCCTTAATTTTTCAGTTTTTTTTAAAAACATGGGGTCCCAAGGCACTCCAAAAATGGTGGTGAAACAAACAACTGAATATTCATAAGCAAAAGAATGCACCTGGACCTTTATCTTAAACCATGCACAAAAATTAACTTTAAATGAAATAGGCTTAGACATAAGAGCAAACACGAGAGTAAATCTTCATGTCCGTGGCAGTAATTCTTTAGATTTTACATCATGCTCCCCTCCCAAAAAAATAACAAACACGTAAGAATAGCAACAAAAGGGAAATGAGTGAATTCTATTGAAAATTTTACACTTATTGTATGTACTACAAATGATGCCATCAATGAAATGAGAAAACAATGGGAGAAATGTTTTCAGGCCCTGTATGTATGATAATGGAATTATATCCAGAATACTTCAAGAATTCTTTAAAAACAATAATGAAAAGGAAAACAACTTGATTTTTAAATAGGTAAAGAATCTTTGAATAGGCATATCTCCGAAGAAGAGACTCAAGTACCCAGTAACAATATAGAAAGATATTCTGAGTCATCTCTGGGTGGGTTGAATTGCTATCTTTGGTTAGTAGTCCAGAGCGTAACCATTTCCATTAGGTGTAGGGAAATGGAAACCTAAGTCCAATATGATAACACTTAGGATCTGGTGTAATGAAAAAGATATTAGCAAGAACTCAACATTGTTGTTGGTGGTAACAAAGTGGTGCAGCATCTTTGGAAAAATAGGAGCCCTGGTGGCATTAAGTGGCTACAAGTTGGGCTGCTAATTACAAGGTCAGCAGTTCGAAACTACCAGTGGCTCCCCCAGAGAAAGGTTTTTCTACTCCACTAAAGTGTTACAGCTCAGAAACCCACAGGGACGGTTCTGCCTTGTCGTATTGGGTTGCTATGAGTCAGTATTGACTTGATGATGATGAGTGTAATTTAGGTTTTGGTTATCTAGTTTCCATGATTCAACAGTTTCTCTCAAGTTATTTTCCTGGAGAAATTAAAATACACATCTGCACAAAAACATGAACACATTGGGGTCTTAAAAGCTTGAAGGTAAACAAGCGGCCATCTAGCTCAGAAGCAACAAAGCCCACATGGAACATCATATCAGCCTGTGTGATCAGGAGGTGTCGAACGGATCACTGAAGACAAATGGGCGCATAAGCAAATGTGGCGAAGAAAGCTGATGGTGCCCGGCTATCAAAAAGTATAGCGTCTGGGGTCTTAAAGGCTTGAAGGTAATC
>NW_022103968.1:31818187-31848196 GCF_000313985.2 Echinops telfairi | reverse complement strand
AAAAAAAATTAATTAAAAAAAAAACTTGAACACAAATGTTTATAATAGAAATATTCACAATAGCTCCAAATGGGAATACCCAGCTGTCGTCCATCAACTAATGAATGGATAAACATACTGCGGTTAATCCATGCAAGGCAATATTATTTAGCAGTAAAAAGGAAGTAAATACTGATACATGCCACAATACAAATGAACCCTGAAAACATCATACTAAATGGGAAAATTGAGTTGCAAAAAATTTGTGATTCCACTTACAAAAAATAAGTTTAGTATTAAAAAAAACTAGAGCCACAAAAAGTAGTTCAGTGTTCGCTTATGTTTGGAGTAGAAACCCTGGTGGTGCAGTGGTTAAACAGCCGTTTGTTAACCAAAGGTGCACAATTTAAATCCACCAGCCACTTTGAGGGGGAAATATGTGGCAGTCTGCTTTCATAAAGATCTCCAGCCTTGGAAACACTTTGAGGCAGTTGGGTGGAATCAACTCACAGCAGTGGTGGGTTTGGTTTTGACCTTTTTTTGTGGTGGTTGTGGAGAATGTGGGTGAACTGTTAATGAGTACAGAATTTCTTTTGAAGTATGAAATTATCTAATTTAAATTATCCTAATCTTTCCATGGCTCCATGAATACACCAAACTTTAAGATAGTTGAATACTATGTCATGTCAATTATAATTCAATAAATTATTTTTTTAATCGTTTTATTGGGAGCTCGTACAACTCATCACAATTCATACATACATCCATTGTGTCAAGCACATTTGGACATTGGTTGCCGTCATCATTCTCAAAACATTTTGCTTTCTACTTGAGCCGTTGGTATCGGGTCATCTCCCCCCCACCCCCCCACGCTCGATAATTTATAAATTATTATTTTGGCATGTCTTACACCCTCCCTTTTTTTAAAAATCATTTTATTAGGGGATCATACAACTCTTTTTTTCTTTCTTTTTTAACATTTTATTAGGGGCTCATACAACTGTTATCCCAATCCATACACACATCAATTGTGTAAAGCGCATTTGTACATTCATTGCCCTCATTCTCAAAACATTTCCTCTCCACTTAGCCCCTGGCATTAGGTCCTCATTTTTCCCCTCCCTCCCCGCTCCTCCCTCCCTCATGAGCCTTTGATAGTGTATAAATTGGTATTTTGTCATATCTTGCCTTGTCCGACGTCTGCCTTCACCCACTTTTCTGTTGTCCGTCCCCCAGGGAGGAGGTCACATAATAGTTCCTTGTAATCGGTTCCCTCTTTCCTACCCACTCTCCCTCTACCCTCCCTACCCCCTCCCTTCTTACATATCTCCCATCACTCACTTTTCTGTTGTCCATCCCCCAGGGAGGGGGTTATATGTACATTCTTGTGATCGGTTCCCCCTTTCTACCCCACCTCTCTCCCACCACTCTCATCACTGGTCTTGAGGGGTTCATCTGTCCTTGATTCCCTGTTTTTCCAGTTCCTATCTGTACCAGTGTACATGCTCTGATCTAGCTGGATTTGTAAAGTAGAATCGGGATCATGGTAGTGTGGGGAGGAAGCATTCAAGAACCAGAGGAAAGTTGAATGTTTCATCGTTGTTACTCTGCACCCTGACTGACTAGTCTCCTCCCCGCCACCCTTCTGTAAGGGGATGTCCAGTTGTTTACAGACGGGCTTTGGGTCCCCACTCCGCACCCCCCCCTCATTCACAATGATAGGCTTTTTTGTTCTTTGATACCTGATCCCATCGACATCTCGTGGTCACACAGGCTGGTGTACTTCTTCAATTTGGGCTTTGTTGTTCTTGAGCTAGATGGCCACTTGTTTATCATCAAGCCTTTAAGACCCCAGACACTGTATTTTATGGTAGCCAGGCACCACCTTATGCACCCGACAATAAATTATTTTTAAAACAAATGTGCCCATTATTGATATGAATCAATGAAAGTGATTTCTGTATTTGTCACTGTCCAGGTAGTTACAATGGTAACTATTTGATTCAAATAACTCCTACTGAGTCCTAGTTTAGTTGTTTTGACTTTAAATTAGAAGGTAGCTAAATAGTACATTGAAGCAGGTTTATATTTTGTTCACAAAAGTTTGGCTTAAACTCTCTGAAAATAGGAATAATAATTAGTTAAGAACCGTTTGGGCCCCATCATATATGATTTTTAAAAGTCAGTGAAATGACACCAAATATAAACAATTGGGAATATTATTGGAGTATTTAATGCCTATTATTTATGACTCATTTCTTAAAATTATCATTTGTAAACTTTCTTTACAAAAGTTGGCCAGTTCTCAACAAAGTCCACATGGAAGAAGCACACCAGCCTATGCAACCACGAGGTGTCGAAGGGATCAGGTGTAAGGCATCATCAGAACAAAAATTCTTACCATAGTGAATGATGCGGGGAGTGCGGAGTGGAGATCCAAAGCCCATTAGTAGGCCACTGGAGATCCCCTTGCAGAGGGGTCTGGGGGAGGAGACGAGCCAGTCAGGGTGCGATGTAACAATGATGAGAAATACAACTTTCCTCTAGTTCCTAAATGTTTCCTCCTCGCTCCCACTACCATGACTCGAATTCTGTCTTGCAAGACTGGCTAGACCAGAGGATGTACACTGGTACAGATAGGAACTGAAAATACAGGGAATCCAGGACGGATGAGCCCTATAGGACCAGTGGTGTGAGTGGCAAAACAGGGAGGGTAAAGGGAGAATGGGTAAGAAAGAGGGAACCGATTACATGGAACTGTGTGTGACCTCCTCCCTGGGGGACAGACAACCGAAAAGTGGATGAAGGGAGACGTCGGACAGGGCAAGATATGACAAAATACCCATTTATAAACTATCAAGGGCTCATGAGGGAGGGGGGAGCGGGGAGGGAGGGGGAAAATGAGGACCTAATGTCGGGGGTTTAAATATGGAGAAAATGTTTTGAGAAACAATGTACAAATGCGCTTTACACAATTGATGTGTGTATGGATTGCGATAACAGTTGTATGAGCCCCTAATAAAATGTTAAAAAAACAAACAAACAAAAAAAACAAAAGTTGGCCAGTTCTGTGGTAATAATAGTTTCCTGTAGTGGATGATGATTTGTAACACTTAAAATATTTTTCCTAAACATTTTAAAACACATTTTGAGGCCAACTTAATGTGTCATATCTGGAGAGATTCATGGGTAATTATTTAAGTTAGAGTACTCAAAAGAGGTTTCCACCTTAAACTGTTTGTTTACAACATACAGAACAGTTTGAGTGGTGTGAAAGTCAAAAAGAAATTTTGGTCCAAGTATTTTGTATATATTTTAAATCTTCAAGCTGTTTACTTTCTTTTTATTTGCTGACATTGTCCCCATTTTCTTATGTAAAGGACTTTTAATTTTTCCATGATGGTACAAATTCTTGTGTTGGTACAATACAGTGATTTTAAGTAAGCTGTATTCAGTGGAACTTAAACTACCCCTAAAAGATTTACTTTGCTTTACTTTTAATCTAATCTCCATTGTTAGTCTCCTGATTTTCTTTAGCTGCAAGAGTGGAAGGAAGTGAAAAGCATGTTGTTATTCTTCAGTCCTGTTGTCCAGCAGTCTGAGAACTGGTGAGGGTAGTCCTAAGATAGTCCAGTATAGCATCTTGGGACTTCTTGTTGGGACCTAACATTCCATATTGCATACATATACAAGCACACACATATGTATATATAATTGGAACAAAAGATACAGACATGTTTATCTTCACTACATGCATTTTAAAAATGGACTTTCTTTTTCTATTGTTTCTAGTCAGTCAATTTTATAACCCACTAAACATTTGAGAGCTAAAGTTTTCTAAACAGTATCTTTGAGAAAGAATTTTGAATTCAGATATGTTCATTCTGAGTTTCCTCCTACTGGCCTTTAAAAAATGTATGTATTTTGTATCTGGGGAAAAAACAAAATCCAGAGTAGAACAAGCATAAATGGCTCTCAAGTAAAATGAAATTTGGGATATAAAGTTTATTTTACTATTATAAAATAGCCTCTGTCTCATCAGTGAAATTTGCTCAAGGGTAATACAAACTAGTATGTTTTAATGCTCAGGCACGTTTCCCTTTGGGAATTATAGCCTAAGTAGAGTTTACCTGCAATTAAGTAAAAAGAAAAACCTCAAAATAAAACCCTGAACTAAAAACTGTCTAAAAAGATATGTATATATTCATTTTGTTTTCATGCTTTTGTGAAGATGTTTTTATCTTTATTTGAATTTTAAAAATTATTTAAATGAAACTAATTTGTTGTAGCTGGTATTAAGTTTGTGTTTGATTATGGATCTTTGTATTTGATGTTAAATGGGGGGACATTTTTGTGCAAATATTTTTGCAGGGACACTTAGTCGGTCTGGATGAACCAGCTTCGGGAGCTGGGCAAGAAGCTCTGCTTAAACAAGAGCGAGCAAAAATCATTCGATTCGAGAGACAAGCAGAAGAGTTCCTCAATGCAGTCTTTTATAGAAAAGGTTGGTTTCAGTGAAGAATAACATTTTGCATCTGCTTGTCTTTTATATGCTTTAAAGCCTTTTCTAATTATTTACTTTGTATTTCTCTAATCAAATTAAATTTAGGGTAGGGGAAGACAACCCCTTGCTCCCACCCCTTCCCTCCTCCTTTGCTCCGAAGTGTTGGTGCCATGTAATGTTCCCTGTGTAGTTCGGAATATTATTGAAATGTGAAAACTATAAGGAAGTAGCATTTATGTATTTTATTAGACAGATTGCTTTCTACATATACAAAACAGTGCCATAATCTTGAAATTAAATTTTAAAGCAACTTATTTTCTTTGATATAATACCCTCATTATACTTAATATTTTTAATTATTAAAATTAAGAGAAACAGACTGATGTAACTTGCCTCTACTTTATATTTGAGGTAGTGTTTTAATAATTTAATCTCTTGGCATTTTCCACATAATCTTTCTCCTTGAAACTTTTGTCAGATTCTTTAATATTTCTTTAAATAATATAAACATATATGTAGGAAAGTTGTTCACTAATGTGTTGATAATAGAATGTCTTTAGGAAAACACTTAGCTCTTTTCCTTACCAACATATTATATTTCCCTTACATCAAGATGACCTCTTAACAAGAGTCACTCTACTAAATTTTTATATCAAAGTATTTTTCTATAGGTACCTTTCCCCTCTAGTTCCAACATAAAGATTATCCTGATATATTTTTAAAGTAAAAAAAGTTTTCAGCAATTTGATTCCACTTTCTTTAAATATTTCTTCATTTGCTAGAGTTCAGTTTGAGTTGAAGAGTCATAAAATTAAGGAGTGTATAGGAGGCTATTTTTCATTGATCCAGACAGTTTCTTCCATTAGAGCTGTGTGTAAATTTACACTTTGACCCTTTTAATATGGACTTGCACGCTGGCCTAAAACTCTCAGCCTACGGTCTTCAATTTATCATTCCCATAAAGCATCTTGAATTCCAAAATACTGTCTGTAAACCTTACTTTCTTGGTTAGTTTTATGAATGTGATTGTCTTATCAAAGCAGCTCATATTTAAAGTATAAATGACTGATAGAATCTATTACTAATAAACCAAATAATATCCTTGTAGCTCTTCTTTAGGATGTATATTAAATCATGGGTCTGATATGTTCCTAAGGCAAGCTTTCTTTATCTGAAAAAAACTTATCTCCTTAATTTACTTTTTATCCTCTCTTTGAGTTAAAAAAAAAAAAAAGGGAGAGATTGAAAAGCTCAACTACCATTGTGTTCTTTCTGATTCATATTTACTATGTATCAGGTTTCAGAGGCTATAAATCTTTTTAGGAGCAGAAAGCCGCATCTTTCTCCCATAGAAGCTTCTCGTGGATAAGAGCTATTGACTTCCAGGTTAGCACATGTAATCCACTGTACCACCAGGGATTCGGTCTGAGTAGAGAGAGTTAACAAGGTCAATCATAGGCGTCAAGATTCCCAAAGAGAAATTGTATCCAACTTCTCTACTCCCATTACTTTGCCAGGGAGGTATAAAACGTTCTTTGGGGCACATACCCTTTGGGGGGTGGTGTTTTTTCCTTGGAATTAGTCTCACAATAAACTTTTTGAGAGTATGAGTCTCTTATGAAACTATGTAAGTTAAATGTGTATATATGTCTGTAACCTGGCATCTGATGCTTAGAAAATGATCTGTTGCTTTGGAATTGAATGCTAGGAAATAATGCTGTTATTTTACAATATTTTTTAAATCTTGGAAATAACTCAGTGATGGCCATGAGTACTGTTTAGTATCTAAAATATTAAGGATCCAGAGGTAGGACGAGCAATTTAGTTTGAAGAGGATATTTTGGTTTTTGAAAATTAATTCAGATGCTTTGTTTACAGTAGTGTTATTTGTATGTTTTAATTAAGTATGCAAAGGAATACTTAAGTATACAAAGGTATACTTCTACTGAGGTAGAAGCACAGTTAACATTAAAAGTAGACTTTTGGGTTGTGCACTGTATAATAGATTCCAATTCAAAAACCCCACACCTTCGACAGCTGTTATCATCACATTTTCCCACCCACCTTTGTCACTTCCATTTGAAAATTAACCATATTTTAAACATTAAATTTGTATTTTAAAATACATAATAGTTGTGAAGTAGTATTTAAATGTAGTCCTAATTTTTATCAATGTGTGTTACCCTAGGCATAGATGTATTCATGGATTGTGTTTTAACTAAGTAAAAGAATGAACTGTTCAAGAATTTTCAGAAGAGATAGAAATGCAAGTGGCAGAGATGTTATCTGATACAAATATTTTATTTCATGATTTAGTCATTCTAAAAGATTCAAAATGTGCTGCATGCCTGCAAAACTCAAATTTAGTAATTTATGATCTTTACTCTAAAAATCCATGGCTTTTACAAACTTTGAATTAAACTTATTGACCTAATTTTACACAGAGACATCTAATAAGTTCATTTTACTTGTTTGGCAACTCCTTTTTGTATGCTATATAGTCTTCAGTCTTTACAAGAGGAAACAGATACTCCTAACAACAACAATGTATTAAAACATGAAATTGTATACAATCTAATAATGTATACTAATGCAAATGTCTTTATTGGGGATTATATGCTTTATAGAAAGAAAACCATTCTTAACTATAAAGTTAAATGAGAAAATCCATTAAGTATGCATTTGATAAAGCCCTGTATGTCTGGCTGGACTATTTTATTAAAACATTTAAGAAACCATTGTCAACCATAGTAATGCACCTATGTGAATACTTTTTATATTTACACCTTTGAGAATACTCATATACCTATTAATACTTAAAATCTCTATAGAGAGGACTAAGTTTAGAAACCTACATCCTTGTTAATATAACAGAGATGACTTTATTCATAGAGCAAGCCTTTATAAATTCCAGACAATTCCTAAGTATTTTGATTTCATGGGTGCTTTCGGGCACTGAGGTTGTCTTGGGGGCAAGGGGAAGAGAGTTCTAAGGTGTCCTGTGAGGCTGTGATGTTGTTGTTTTGTGTGGGTGGAGATTTTTAGATTTTAAATCTATAAATCAAGTCCTTAAGTTCCTAACAACTCCAAAATTCTGTGGGTATTTTACCTTGCATACTTAATCTTTAAACAACCAAGGAAACGGAACTTCCCCACTAGAAAGATGTGGCAGTCTGTGTCTGTAAAGATCACAGCCTTGAAACTGTATGAGGCAGTTGTTCCATTCTGTCCTATATGGTTGTTATGAGTAGGGATTGACTCGATGGCAATGAGTTTAGTGGTGTGTCTACCACAACCAATTTGAGAAGTATAAAAGGGAATAGAAGTCACAGAAGGAATATTAAGATCAGTTCTAACCCAAAAGTCTTAACCATGTATAAAAACCAGAACAGGTCACTTAATCTTCAGATCGTATGTCCCTAGTTGATTTAAAAGAATAGATGATAATCAAGTTGATTCATCCATTTATTAATCAGCCTAGCGTATGAATGCATCCTTTATACCAAGAAAAATTAGGTGGTGAATAAGAATAAATACAAGAAAAATCCCTACTCTTTTGAAACTTAGCTTGGTTTGACTACACTGTTAAAGTGTGATAATGATAGAATTGTGATGTTAACAATATATTTAGAAAACACTGCCCCTTTTATTTCATCCTTTTTGCCTTTTAAGATTTCTTTCAGTACTAAGAGCTGTGAGTCAGTGAATTCATGTGGCCACTAAATTAAAATTAAATGGGGGTAGCTGAGGCAACGTCTTTTTTGATCTGTAGATGATAAACACAAGGGTGATTATTTCATAAGAGAGAGGCTTTGGGATTTCTATATCAGGTAAGTGATTCTTGCCCACAAGACATGCTATTTGCTCTCCCTTTATTTAAGTTGATAATACTAGTTGGGGGGGGAGGGTGTAGAAACATTTTAATGAAAATGTTTGTTTATAATCTGAATTCATAAACTTAGAAATTAAAATAAAATTCTAAGAAAGAATACTATTTCTAGGATATTGCATTTTGAAGGGAAAAATAAGATGAAAATTTGTTTGATTGAAAGCTGTCTTTTTTAGTAAATGTCCCACTTTAAAAGTAAATAAATCTTTGTTTACAGACAGTCCCTGGGTCTCCAACCCCAATATTCCCCTAGTGGCCCGTGAGATCATGCAGCGAATGATCCAACAATTTGCTGCTGAATATACCTCAAAAACTAGCTCTACTCAGGACCCCAGCCAGCCCAATAGCACAAAGAACCAAAGCCTGCCGAAAGCATCTCCAGTCGCCACCTCTCCCACGGCTGCAACTACTCAGAACCCTGTGCTCAGCAAACTTCTCATGGCTGACCAAGACTCACCTCTGGACCTTACTGTCAGAAAGTCTCAGTCAGATCCTAGCGAACAAGGTATGGTTTGATGTCAAAGTCTCCTCTATCTAATCAGACTAATTTGGGGAGAAAGAAATTTTTGGCCAGTAGGGCGGCAGCAGCAGCAGCAGCAGCAGCAGCAGCAGCAGCAGCAGCAATAATACATGAAAATTAATGTGATTCTTACATTATTTCTGACTGCAATGATGGAGAAAGTGGTTACTCTACCCACAAGCAGTTAGTAGTAATGATTAATGTACAACCTGGGAAACTTAAGTAGTTACAGTTGTTACTGAATTTTAGGTTTCTTGATATTTCTACAAGCATTTTACACTCTCCAAACAGTGTGATATTTATGCTTTCATTTGAACAGCTATAAAAATTTTAATTTCTCCCAGATCCATCAGTAGTCTTAAGATCAGCACCTTAGAAATAAGTTTGCTTTTATGTTAGAAGTTATGCTCTGAAATTAAGGCCATAAATTAAAAATTTATAAAACATCATTTGCATTTTATAAAAAGAAACTGATAGAGATTAGAAGTCTTTAAACGAGAAGACAACAATGGAACACTGTAGACTGAGATACTAAGTTTGGAGTATAGGCAGTTCCCAAGTTATGAAGAAGATCCATTCCTAAATGTGTCTTGGAGTTGAATTTGTTGATAAGTCAGACCAGGTGCCCATGGTTCTTATTTAATCTTACTTAAAATGCCAGAAAAGGTTTTGGGGTCTTTCCCATGATTTAAAAGCTGAATATTCAGCAAATGAATGTGATTTTTAGGTAGAATTTATTGTGGGTTAGGGGTTGGCTCACTCATTTCACAGTGAGGCCACATTTATATAACATTAAAGAGTAAATTGTCCCTATGTCAGATGCTTGTACCCAGGGACTGCCTGTAGGTTGATCAGTAATTTTGGAATTATGTAAATGATAAATTTATTCATTATTTGATAAACACAATATATACACACGTACATATTATTATAGAGTATTTCAAAATGAATGTGTTGGTGAAGAGCTTATGTTGAATAGCTTATTAGCAAGTGTTTGAGTTTCTGAAGTGTGTTTTCTTAAATCAAATATTGCTTTGCTATTTCATTTTACCTTTAATTTCCCAAAGATAAATCAAATATTTCAGCACAGACATTGTTTGTACCATCATAAATTATAAATTGGTGGTATCTATACTGATTTAGGTTTTATGGTTGTAGAAATTTTAAAGGTTTGGAGAAATATGTATTTTGGAAAATTAATTTTTAAAATAATTTCTTCAAAGGAGTTTGTCTTCCTTAGCTTCGGTTATTTTGAAGAGCTTGCATTTAATGAACTGGCTTTAGTTGCTTACTACAGAATGTATTTTTTAAGTAGTTTTCTTTGCTTTCTCCCATCTTTGTCATAAACAACAAACAAGATTTTTTAAATTCTGAGAGATTTCCTAGCAGGTGATTTTTTTCATTGTCCAACGTTTTCATTGATCAGTGACCTTTGATTGTGTTGCATCTGTTTTATTTAGGGACCCAGAGACACACACATATTAATAATTATAAAACTCTTACTGCTCTAAATATGGCATTAAAAGCTTCAGATTTACAGTAGGAATACAGTAGTAATAGAATGAGACTATGTTTAAAGGCTAATTTTACTAATAGTAGAGGATAGCATTACAAAGAAGCCACTTAGTCAAATTTAACTTTCTATCACTAGTGTTATAACTGAGGTGTTTGACAATATATTCTCACAAAGATAAGTTTTAAGTAACTGTAAGATTATAGTAACTAGCATATAAGTGAAATAAACATTTTAAAATTACATTTCTTTAATGCATTTTAGTATGTTTTCAACTTTAATCAAAATGTTAGACTTAAAATATGTTGCCTATTTAATTACACTGAAAATTCTTTAAATAATACAGACTTGGATTGAATTTTTGATGCAGTGCACTTGTGTGTTAGATGTCTACATGTGTTAAGATACTTGTTTCCATGAGATTACAATTATATATTTAGAAATATTAATGATTCTAAGAGGTAGAACTTTAGATCTTGGTGAAAGTGAACCTTGCTTGTCTATAAACGCAGAGCATATACGAGGAGTACCCCCCAAAATAGGAATTTCTTCCCCAAAGCTCTGTATTTAAATTTTTTTACAAAGCAATTTTATTACAAAGCAATATATTTGTCCGATCTTCGATTCCATTTTTGGAAATCTTTTACAAACTTCATCTGTTTGGATGGCTTGACAGCACCTCCCTCATTTTCTTCACCTCTTTTACATTGCCAAATCGCTGTCCTTTCATGTCCCTCTTCATTCACGGAAACAAAAAAAGAAGTCATACAGAGTGAGGTCAGTCAGGTGAGTAAGGTGTGTGGGACAAGAGAGGCATGCTGGTGTTTGCCCCCCTCCAAAAAAAAAAACTAGCACATGGAGATGGCTGCAAGAGTTATGCTGCATTGTTATGTTAGCAAAACCAGTCCCCCATTGCCACAAATCAGGCCTTTTTGTTTCTCACTGTTAGTCAATCTTTTCAGAACCTGTAACTCCAAATGCACTAAGAATCGACATTTTCATCTGTATAGGAAGTGGATGGACACCTAGAATGAGTCACCTTTTTTTGAAATGAGAAAATCACTTTGTACAGGCGCTGTTCAACATCACAACAGTTTCTGTGGCATTTTTCCCCCCAGCAGGAAACAAAATTTCACAGCCACACGCTATTTTCTTAAACCGGCAGTCACAAAAAAATGAGGTTCTAGTGAAACTGTTTTTATAAAAAAATTCACTGTGACCAGAGAGAACCTTCTTAGGCAACACAGCAAATTGCTCTATGCTCACCTAGCAGAAAAAATGCGTACTTCAAAAGCTCTGCTCTACCCAGTGCAATTCAATTTTCGGGGGGGAGGGGGATGGGGATGGGATGGGGTGCAGCCCCAGCCCCTCGTATGTTTCTAAATAGCCTGAAGTTGGGGGAGTTAGTAACCTCAGACACTCATTATAAATTAAGTTCTATACTTGTGCAATGTTTTAATGTAACTAGGTAACAGTCTCCTCTGCTGGTTGCCTGAAAATCAGATGCATTGGAAATTATTTTGCTATGTTAATTTTGGAATGAGTAGCTTTTTTTAATAGTTTGAAAAGTTCAAACCATATGATATCTAAATATGTTTATAAGAGAAAAAGTCTTGGAGTGGTAAAAGATCTTTAAATTTTATGTATCAGTAACTAATTTTTTATGTGGTCTAGCATTTAACCTCCCTGGCAGTAATCCCGAGTGTGGCTTGGGGTAGATGTTAACTGTCAGAAGAAGTTTATCATACCTGGAATGTCTACTAGAGAGATTAAAATGAGTAATTTCTTAAGAATTACAGGCCTACAACATAAAACAATAAATTTTATGCAAAACAATACCACTTTGGGTACAAAATCACTGACATAATTAGACCACCAGGGAAGTTAAAAAATCTTACCAATTCCAAAACTGTTTCATTATTCCTTCTTTTCTTAAACGTTGTCCACCAATTTGCAATACTTATTATTAGAAAAACCTGACTTTAAAATTTCTCAGGTGAATTTTGAATCTGTAGCTTTCTTCAAAAGATTGACTACATACATAGGATTTTTTTTTTAACGATTTTATTCAAAAAACTCACCCAGATTGTTGACCAACTGTATTATAGAGTATATGGATGTGACTTATTAAAAATCCAATTTTTATGATTTTGGGTGTTTTTTCATTTTGTATTGTGTGACATTGAATCAAGAAAAATTAGAAAGAGAGCCTAGTAGTTCCAGTGCAGAACCTCATATAGTATGAACTGGCATTTCTAATACTTCACACTCTAAGATCTCCTGGTGCCCACTATTTTTCCTCTCCATTAATAAAAATCTAAAACCCTTGGTGATGTTAAGCATAAGATACTTTGTTAAATGTATACAGCTTCAGGAGGAAAAAAAATACAATAGATAAGGCAAATTTGGCTGTACAGCCGACTAGACCCATTGCTTTGTTCATTTTAGCCTGTGCAGCAATTCGCATTTGCTCCTAGGTTTTAATACCTTCAGGTGTTCTTTGTGTCTTTACAGACGGTGTCCTTGATCTGTCCACTAAGAAAAGTCCATGTGCTGGCAGCACTTCCCTGAGCCATTCTCCAGGCTGCTCCAGTACTCAAGGGAACGGGTAAGGGAAAATACTTGTAGCCTAACAATTTTATATTGATCATTTATCAAAGATTGATGTCAGCCTCCCTTGTATTTTTTAAGAATTAACCCTGTAAAGGGACTGTGCCATGGTGGGACTTTTCTAAAATGACTTTTAGTCTATCTGGCTAGTAAAAATATAATCTGTGGAGCTTAAAGTTAACTAAAGTAGATCATGTTTCTCAATCTAGTATAAAGAGTATTAGTATGGCAAGACTATATCTTTTGACTTTTTGTTGTGGAGTGTTTTGGAGCGTGAAACCTTAGCTAAATAACCCTACAGTAAAGGCAATATGGTTTATGCTGTAGCTTTACAATGGAAATTGTACTCCAGTATTTAACTTGGTATCTCTAGTGGGGTGTTGTCTGTCTGTTTTTGCTTTGGTTTTGTTTGTTGATTTGAACTGCAATATTAACCTGTACTGCAGTTCAGAAAATTTTTTTGTTTGTTTTCTAATAGATTAGCCTGGTTGTAGATGTTGATGGGTAGCTATTTTATGGTGTCAGGACATTGTTACATACTCACTTTTGATATTAATATGCATAAATGAATTCTGACAACTTAATTTGAACAGCAAAATAATTATCTAATCCGCCAACATTATGTACATTGTAACCATTTAGAAAAAGCAGACACTGAAGATTGTAGCAGACGCCATGTTGAAAAAGTATTTCCTTATAATTGTATTGTGATTAAAAATGAACTTCATCTATATATGAAAAATAACTTCAATAGGTCTAAATTAGTTAATACTTAGATACATGAAACTTTTAGAATATAAATTTAAGTAGCTATATAGATGTTAAAGTAACAGGTAGGCGCACAGTAGAGACAAATCTTTTCCAACTTACTCTTGATTACCTTCAAATTGAGGGATTCTTTTACTGACTTCTGAAATACTCCCCTTTATTTTCTCTAACATTTTGTCATTTTTCTTTGCCTCCCTCTTTTTTCTCATCTAAAAATAACTTTTAATGTATTTTGTATGTTACCAATCTTTTTTCCTTAAGCCCTTCTTTTTACTACAGTTTATACTACATATAAGTCAACATGTTCCCAAATAATTGGGTTTCATTCATATACCTATAGATCTAGCTATATATTTTTGACTTAACGTTGGGTAATTAAGGAAACATGCAGAAGAAAACCAAGTGTACTTTGCATAAATGACTCACAGCTCACTTTAAACTTGAGTAACAGGCCCATATATTACATGGTTGGAAGTTGCTGTATTTATCCCTCTGAATGGAAAGTGTTTTTCTGTTTTCTTTGGAAAATGTTTTCTACATGGTTTTGTTTTATGGGAGATAAATACACCAGTATCCTTATGGTATTACTATGATAGCACAGAGTCCCTGTAAATCTATGGAGAAGATACGTGGTGTACCATTATGTGTGCAAAATTCACTTTTGTGCCTAGTTAATGTAAATTGTTCCCCTTGAGCATGTCTTGTCAGTTGCCATTTTTAATATTGACATCTTTATTGTGAAACTCAAAACCTAAGAATTACTTTGTATGGACAACCTTATTTGAAACTTATGCACTTAACATTTTCTAGAAGTTTTTTTAAAACCAAAGAAGATAACTACAAAATTATATGTATCGGATGATAAAACATTTTCTAGAAGTTTTTTTAAACCAAAGAAGATAACTACAAAATTATATGTATCGGATGATAATTACTTTGACCAGAACTTAAGGGGGAAAAGTTTTAGGGTAAATAAAGGGTAATTTATTTTAGGCCTGGAATGTTTTAAATGCAGAATCACGGATACTCATGTATCTGCAACTGATAATGTTTTAATGTGAAGAAGTATGGTAAGTTATAATATAGTTAGGTATCTTGGTTTTGTTATTAAATTTTGGCTGGCAGCTGAGTTATTTTGCTAAGCAAGATAAGGAATATTATTTGAAGTTGTCTGAATTTTGATAATGAACATCAACTCGTTTGTGGGATGAATGAGCAATTATCTATGGGTTCCACCAATGTAAATAGTTTTCGGTTTTGTAGCTGTTTGTCATGAATGTTTAATATGTTGCATTAAAATAAATCATTTGGCTTACTCTTTTATTACTGTACTTGTTTAGTGGTAACGTCACATTAGTAACAATTCTGTGTAGGTCTATGGAGACTGATGATTACTTTGTAATTCATAATTAAGGTGCTATTTTCAGACAGTTGCGCGATACTTTTTCTCCGAAAATTTGTGAACCCAGCCAGAGAGAACCAACTGACAGGTTTAATTTTTCTTTGCCCCCAAAGCTCCTGTTTTTTTTCCCTTTTGTTGTTTTTCCTTTTTTCCTTTTTCATGAACAAGTTTTAAAACTAACCGCTGAGACCATTTTTTTTTTAATTTTAGAAAAATAAATAAATAACAAAGTGATGTTACCCAAGCAAGGCCTTCTAATAAAGGAGTGGTCCCCTCACCCATCCCTCCCTACCTGTGCAAGTCCTGCTCACATCAGTTTCCTTCCATCCAATTAGGCGACCTGGGAGACCCAGCCAGTACCGCCCAGACGGACTTCGGAGTGGTGATGGGGTACCCCCAAGAAGCTTACAGGATGGAACCAGGGAAGGTTTTGGACACTCCACATCACTCAAAGTTCCACTGGCTCGATCTCTGCAGATTAGTGAAGAATTACTGAGCAGAAACCAATTGTCCACAGCTGCCAGCCTTGGGCCATCTGGATTACAGAATCATGGACAACACTTAATATTATCCAGGGAAGCCTCTTGGGCAAAACCACACTATGAATTCAACCTCAACCGTATGAAATTCAGGGGGAATGGTGCACTCAGCAACATCAGTGACCTTCCTTTTCTTGCAGAAAACTCTGCCTTTCCAAAAATGGCACTTCAAGCAAAACAAGATGGAAAAAGGGATGCGAGCCATTCATCTCCTGTAGATTTAAAGATACCACAAGTTCGAGGAATGGATCTTTCTTGGGAGTCTCGCACTGGTGATCAGTACAGCTATAGCTCTTTGGTAATGGGTTCACAAACGGAGAGCGCGCTTAGTAAAAAATTAAGGGCTATTCTTCCAAAACAAAATAGAAAAAGCATGCTAGATGCTGGACCTGATTCTTGGGGCTCAGATGCTGAGCAGTCTACCTCTGGACAGCCATATCCCACATCGGATCAAGAAGGAGACCCTGGCTCCAAGCAGCCTCGGAAGAAAAGAGGGCGTTACAGACAGTACAACAGTGAGATACTGGAGGAAGCGATCTCAGTGGTTATGAGTGGAAAAATGAGTGTTTCCAAAGCTCAGAGTATTTATGGGATTCCCCACAGTACACTGGAGTACAAAGTAAAGGAGAGGCTGGGCACTTTGAAAAACCCTCCAAAGAAAAAGATGAAATTAATGAGGTCGGAGGGGCCAGATGTCTCTGTAAAGATTGAATTAGATCCCCAGGGAGAGGCAGCACAAAGTGCAAATGAATCAAAAAACGAGTAGGAATACTGTAGAGTGCCAATTACTGTACAAACTGGGTGAGCACTACTGCATTGTTGAACTATCATTGTGTGCACCTTGCTTCATTTACTGTGACACTTGGGTTTTTTTGTGTGCAGAATTTGCATTGACTTGTGAGTACAGAAATGAAAGGTGCATTCAGAATGTGCATATTTTAAAATGTACATGTGCAGTATGGCTCAGAATATTGTTCCGCCTTTTGCATGTTTCTCTACAAAAGAGAATTGAGTTACCTCACAGAACCCAGTTACATGGAAGTGGACTCCTTGCCTGTAGAGCCTGCATGCTTTTCTTTCATTTTTTATTGTTGTTTTTGTTTTTTCCTCCCTTAAATTATATTTGCCTTTATTTTAAAAAAAGGAAAAAAGCGCCCCCTTTTAGAAGCCACCTCGGTCACTGGGAGCTTCATCATTACAAATTAGAAAGCCATCTTAAAAAATTACTCACACAACTATTGAAGGGATTAAACTAAAGAAATTGCATAAGAGTAATGAACTCTGAACTTGAAGAAGAATTTGATTATCTAATGATAAATAATCGTTTGGGTCAATTTATATTTTATAATTTCTTCTAACTCTTAAAAATTATTTAATAAATTAACAATTTATTCGGTGCTCACCCAGAGGGGAAGGAGGTGGGAAAGGTGGTGGACACACTACCTTCAGAAATGCTTCAGTTAATTACTTTATAACACTACCTTTGCTGTAATTTCATTTGGGATTTTAAAGGGTAGAATTTGGTCTCACCAACAGGTGAGACTATAGCCTTATCTCCTGGAGGACGAGCTCCGTTCTTAACTCAGGAGCAGTCAGGGTACATTGCATAAAAAGAGAGTGGATGCTTCAGTTTAGCAAAATAGGTTTCTTTGTATTCTTTAAATCCTTTCACAGATCGGATCTTTTGCTAACTAGCGATTGAATGTTGTTTTATGAACTAGTTTAAAATATTCAGATCTGTTTTGGGGGGATGGGAGAAACAGGGAATGAAATGTGTGTAAGTCATAGGGTATTGCAAAAGCGGTATCTTGGTTGTACATCCTCAGTAGTCTGCCCAAATATCCACATTAAGAAAGGTTTCATGTTTCTGGTGAGAAAAAAATGCGACCCCCAGTAACCTAATAAGATTTAGGTTGTATGTCATCTCTAACAATAATTCAATCAGGAATCAAACTCATTAGAATTCCTCTTTTAATTAATCCAAATAACAGTACAGGTTTGGGTCTTTGTTTTTATTTGATTTTGTTGGTTTAATTCTTTTCTCTTTGGCATCCTACATCCATATTCCCTTCATAACTCTTTCAGATACTAACCTGGTTTTCAGGGTTGTTTAGCACACAATTTCAGATCATATTTGTACAAACATTCCTTGAAGAGCATATATGCGGGGTTGTTTTTTTTTAAGATAGGTTTTTATAATAAGACTAGTTTTATTTGGAAATTTGATTTTATACGATTTTATTTCAAGAATAACTTATAAGTAAAGCCCATGAGATTTAATTTTGCACTGACCAAATTAATATTTGCGCAAAACAAAGTTACACCACATACACTCTTTATTCTCTTCTGGGAAAGCTGGCCATTGTAGTTTTCTAAATGCTTAGCATAAAAAGAAAAATCATTGGAATTCTTTTGTAAAATCAAATCAGAGCATTGGTTAAATCGAGGTGGTTGTTTTTAGATGACTACTGGCAGTTTAAGGAAAAGTAGATCCAGATAGCCCCAAGGCATAAGTTGTTGCCTGGAAACTTGGAAGCAGTTATAACTAAATCAAGTGGAGGACATTTTCCCTCCGTAGTCTGTGTTCAAAGGTTAGGCACACCATTGCTGTTTTTTAAATACATGCACTGCTCATTCTAGACATAGCCTGGCCTTGCATTCTTCTTGGTTTGTTTATTTTACGTAGCAGTTTAAATGAGTGGACGACTGAGCCTGTTTCCTCTTAGCTTTCTCATCTTTGCAACAAGAAAAGCAATTTGAGTTCCATAGCAGTATATGACTCTGCTTTTCCAGCCTAGCTGGAAGTTGCAATAAAAACACATTATGAGATATGTGGTTTTCATCTGCAGTTGAAGGAAGTTGTAGAAAGTTTGCTGAAAGCAAAGGCTAAGCTTATGAAGAAATGACTTTGTTCCACACCTAAGACATTGTCAGCACACAGCCACGGTCATCTTTTTGTATGCTATTTGGGGTATCAGTAGCCCAAGATTGCTGCAAAAAGGTCCTTTGTGCTCACTTTTATTACCCCCGTCTCAGAAAGGCATCATTAAAGGCCCATTTTAAAATCTGGCCTTAAAAAAAATCAAATTTTGTAGAGTTTTACTGTTCAGAGAGGTTTAATCCTAGTCTATTAGTCTATATAAGTGAAGTATGAGTTGAGTTATGTAAATTTTGTCATTGTAGTGTACATGGAGTGATCATTTTACTAACATAAATATTTTCTATGTGTGTTTCAGTGGATGACAATCGAGCAGCAGAAGAATGGTGTGCCTACCCTTTAATGCTGCAGTTAATAAGAGAACTGTATTGTGTCATTTCAGACTGTAGGCTGAGAGTTGTAAATAGTGAAAATTTGAGTACTTTTTATTATTTGTTTTGGTTAGAAAGTGAATTTAAGAAACAAACCAAACTCTAATCTTTCTCAGATTAAAGTCCTGAGACCTGAAGATTGTAATATTCATGTCTGTGAAGCTTTTAAACATTACACTTGAGATCAGTCATGACTTGATATTCAGGTAAACTTTCTTTTCCAAGAAGCTTTTTAATAAGCATATTTCCTCCAAAGGTCTCTGTCTCTCTCTGTCTCTGCCTCTCTTTTTTTTAACGTGTAGATTATTTTAAAGCACTAATTGCATTACACTGGTAACTGCAATATAAAATAGCCATTATTGTTTTGTGAAGCATGGTTGAAATTAGATAGTGGTCCCTTTTAAATTTCATGAGCCTCTCAAAAATAAATAAACTAAAAAAAAAATTAAAAGCTGCTGAATATTTCAGAAGAGTTATATTTTCCCTTATTGTAGGCTTTGTAAAGTTAGTTTGTAATATTCAGGTGCACTTTTAATGTTCAATTTTGTGTTCAGAATTCCAGTATACCTTGTATTTCTCAGAGGTGGCTCATCACATGGCTGGTTGTCAGTCTTGGTGCCGTAGTGATTCTTTAATATTTGATTTATTTCTTGATTTGCCACTATCCTGTATTGGCACTTTCAGTGTAGATATTCTAATTTGGGGATGTCCTCATAAATGTGTAATAGAGATTGGCCTTTCGCATGCTTAATTTCTGCTAATCAGAGTTGTGCATGGCCCAACATTTTTTTGGCCATTTTTATAGTATGAGAACGTATAGTTCACAACTGTCTTTGTCACAAAAGCCTTTTTTTGTCTCTCATTTTCTAATTGGTAGGTGATGAAATTACTTCATCTAATAACTGGGAGATACTGTGTTAAAAGATCAATTATTGCATTTTTATGAGAGAACATTCATATTACAGAATAGATAGGCTATGGCATTGTGAAATCAGAAACACTAAATTCTATGGAAGGATTCTTGCTGGTATTTAATCATTGGTTTTCTCATTTCTGAGACAATGTAGCCATCAAGCTCGACAGTAGTAGGCCTAAAAGTGACTGAACTCTGATGAGCTATACACTTTTTTTCTGTTCCCCAGATACTATGAAGGACAAAGTCTCTTTCAGGAAAAGTAATTTATATTTGTGTGTATAATACTTTTTAATATTAAGTTTGTTCTGAAGTTTTTAGATGTTGCTTGATAAACTTGCTGCAGCAGATCATGAGTTTGAGTAAGGCTTTGTGTGATAATAGGGGTCCTTATGTGAAGTTAATTACTGTTTAGTTCTGGTGAGCAAGCTAAACAAGTGTGAAGTGTGTATTAGCTTTATTTGATACACTTTTACTTTCCATATTGAAGTGCTTTTAGACTCTGGTTATCTTATATAAACCATTACCTCAACCGATCGGCATTTTCATTCGCCAACATTTTACCTGAGCTGTAACATAAGTTGTATGGGATCAGATAGTGAAAGAATAAGGCACAATGAGAAGTTTAGTTCCCAGTTTTCTGGAGAGAACTCTAAATTAAATGGAAAAAAACCAACTACCTGTAAAGCCCCATATCATAACTACCTTCTGTCATTAGGCAGTACATAGCAACCATTGGGCTGCTGTGCACTCTATGTTCTTCCTCTACTCCCAAGTAAGCACACGGTCCCAGGCCTTGTTCTAAGCCTTTGTGATTTCCTTATATTTATTGGCCCATGATAGAGAGAAGTTTAGATTCAGTTATTTTTTATAAACCAAATTAATGAATCTTAGCTCATGTCAGAACATGAAATTACTTTCAGTCATTAGCAATGGATATATCACAGGTATCATTTTATCTAATAGTTACCGTATATACTCGAGTATAAGCTGACGTGAATATCAGTCGAGGCACCTAATTTTACCACAAAAACTACATTAAAAATGTGCTGAAAAACTCAGCTTATACACGAGTATATACATGGTACTATTCCAATAGATTTCATTCAGAAATCACTTAATTTTACTTTTGTAATTCTTCTTTTTCTCTAACTAAATGCCAGCGGTCATTTTCGTATCAATCACATACATAGATATATTTAGCGTGCTGCCATTGGTAATCTAATACTGCATGCAATAGACCCAATTATTTCATAGGAAATGGTCAAAATTACGTGTTAAATTTTGTCTTTCTGAAGATAGCAAATATAATTTTCCTTTAGAATTAGGTCTGTGTGGATACTCTGGTTAGCAACAATGACTTTAGTCAAACAACCCTCTTAGGAATCTATCAAGCTACATAGGGATTTTAAAAAAATCATTGCTTTTTAAAATATACTGAAAAGGAAATGTATAATTGTGTTACAAGGAATGCAGACCTTCACACTCTTTCTTCTTAATTTATTTCAGATTCATTCTGTCTTTGAGCTTGAGTAGGATTTGTGAACATGGTGACGGGAGAGAAAAGGAAGGAAAATCTTTACTTACCTTTCTATTTTATTCCCCAATAATCTTGCAGCAAGTAGCCGTTTAAAGAAGCAGACACAAGCCCTGTAGCATAACACTGTACTTGTGTGCCGTAAGTGTTAAAAAGGAGACTGGGGGCTGAGAATGGAAAGGAAGGTGGGAAAGTGCATAGGCTTTTGAGAAGAGGCTAAAGAATCTGCCCCTAACAGACTAAAAATGAGTCATGGGATTGATAATGTGGTGAAGTTGGGCTATTTTCATAAAAATCTTTTAGATTGTTTTGAAGATGAGAATCAAGGCTAATTGATGTTGATTTGACAAACAATAGATCATCAGTTCATCTTGCAACTATTTGGGGGTGATTTTAAGGTTTCCAGTTCTTTTAGAGCTATATTAATAAAAGCTGAAAAGCAAGCACTTTTAGTTAATGGTAGATTTATTGGATGTAACAAATATTTTAATCATAGTATTTAATCTTTATTGTTCAAATGTGGAAACGAACTTTTTACCCTGTCTTGAACTGTCATCGAATAAGTTCAAGATGATCTTTTCAACACAGGAAATGACCCTACACACATACCAAAAATATCTAAAGCAGTAAGACACATTTGAAGATCCATACCTCTTAGACTTTTTAGATTTGTCTTGGGAAAGAATTTATGAACTTATAACCAGTATTAGTGCAGTCTTGGGCTCCTTGTTCTGCTTGCTTGCACCCTTTCTCAGGTATGTCCTGAAAACAAATTTTAAGCTAATCTCTTTAGAGATTACAGATTCTCAGTGGATAGTGTGTACTGGGGGAGTGGGAGGGGGGGGTAGTTGGACACAGGACACTGACAAGAGTAGAGCAGGGATTTTTAACTGTCAATAGCCAAATAGAACTTCAATCTAGAATATATTTGCCCTACTCCCCACCCCCCAAATAAGTGAAACTGCTTGTGTTTAAATTTATCAACTCCGTGGTGCTACACTCCGAAGAGTCTTCTTTTTTCATCCAGTTGACTGTTTCCTGCTTGCTTTAAAGGGTATACAGTAACTGCTCTCACTAGGAAAGCACTTGTCTGAAACACTGAAAATACTAGAAAAGGGATAATTTAGCACTTTTTCTGTTACAACACTAAAGTCTTAATTTATCTTCAGAGTCTTAGGTACTGTAAGTTTTAGGCTACTTATTTAAAAATATAAAACATACATAATATGGCGCCAGATCACATTTATATAAGTAATTATTATTTAATTTTAAAAACACCAACATTTTGTACCTTCTAAACATTTCTAGGTGATTACCTCGCTACCACCACTTCATTAAGCATTTTGAGCTTAAGAGTTGGAATTTGAGAGGAGGTAAGAGGTAGAATGAAAAATTGTCTCAGATCATTTTTAGAAAAATAAACCACTAGGAAAATGGGTAGGGATTCTCTTCAAGTCTTCAGGGAATGAGCAGTATTTAGAATCTTTGGCTGAAATTCAAGCCTTTTTACTGTGTAAATTTTTAATAATAATTCACTGACATGCTTTTTACATCAAAAGACTGAAAATGGATCTTAATGTTTTTAAGTTGTGGAAGGGTATATTTCTAAAATGAGGGGGGATAATTAAATAGGTTAGTATACCAGCATTAGTAAGTTTAAGGAATTTTAGTATGTAATAGCAAAGTGTTTGATTAAAAGTCTAATCCTATATTGCTAGTCAAAATTAGTTTCATTCTGATCTAGGAAAGATATCGTCATTGGATATTGATATACTGTGCTGTCAGAAAACCAGATTAAGAACCCTTTATCTCGCTCCCACATGTTGCTTGTTCTGATGGGATGTACACTTGACAGCAGCTTATTGCTGCTTTGAGAAGAAATGTATAAAATACACATTTGGAGTGTTTGCATATAATTCTTTATAACCTCTACTTAAAATTATCAGACATTGGTATTTTATCAGTCCACACTGTTAAATAAAACTAATGTTCTTAGGAATCCATCTTATACACACTGTTTAAAAACCCTCAGGGACAGTTTACACACTATTCTCACTCAATTCAGGTACTTTAATGCTATTCTTAAACCTAACAGTGACTTGTATTTTTCTGTTTTGCTTTTATTTCGACGTGCTGGTAGCACATCCTTGATGAATGTCAACTTAAAAACTCAGTTCAGGTATCCAGGTATAACTCAGCCAAACAGATTTTAAAGCTGCATATGTAACTCTCCAGCACACGGTGCCTCACACTCTTATAGTGGCATTCTTTATATTCAGTTATTACTACTGAGCAGATAATATGGGGGTTCCTGTTAACGGTGTATGAAAAAAACAACAATCTGCATAAATGTATAGCCAGCATGCCACATACATACAAAGGTTACATTATATATATATTTTAAATGCCACTTATAGCCAGCACAATAAAAATAACATTCCTTGCTGCTTCTGTAAACGATAACAGGTGCAGCTTCTCTGCAATGTGGCTCTTGCTTCTTCACCATAACTACTCCTAAATTCAAGCACTGGTCCTTGGGTATCTGACCTCTACATTCTAGTTTATGCAATGTCTTTTGAGAATTCTGTGCACTGGCCACTGTGATGGAACCATTGGGCCAGGAGTGCTTTGAGTTTACTAGTAGTGATTCTGCCAAAGTTGGTGTTGTAACATGAGTATATGTAAAATGTCAAAAATGAGCAGAGGTCTGAATCTGCTCAGCAGCAGACCATTTTTTGTCAGAATTCGAATTTTTGAAGTCCTCACCAACAAGTCTCTTCTGATGTTCTTAACTCCAGACGATAACCCCTTTCATCTTTAATGTTAAGACTTGTCTACAAGAGGTCTTGGTCCTTATTCACCTTGTTGTTTTCTGCAGTATTATCTGTGGTTAACGTGTAGATTATGCCTCTGCTTTAAGATTTGATATCTTACATCTAAAAGGAATTCTTTCCACATATAAAGCCCCATAGCCTTTGAAGATAATGGAAAATGGCATTTTTCAGATTTCTAGAAGTTCAAGTGTCATGCAACAAACAGGAACCCCTTTTACTCTTATGGACCTCATTTCAATATACTGTTTACAGTTTGACAGAATTGTATAATTTAATATTTCTCTTGTACTGTAGTTTATATTTATTTACAGATTTTTTTGTACTGTGTGATTTGAACTTTTTTGTTCCTTGCTATGATCAATGTTTATGTAGTAGAGCACTTATGATCACAAATTAAGGATTTTTTTGTTTGTTTGATTGCACTACATTAAATTTTTTATGCAGTTCTGATTTTTGACTGGACTAAAATAAGCTGTGTCTTAATGTATGTGATGAGTACTTAAAACTTTAATCCACGTGGTTCCCTTTTTTTACATTGTATGTCAGAGGCGCTAGTTCTTTCGTGCATGTGTAAGATTTAATGGTTCCATTGTATTATTTGACCAGACATTCTGGAGAAACATTCCCAGCTGTAATGTTGTGTATGGTAGTTCTCACTGGATGCTAGACTTTTCAAAACCACTATTCTTCTAATAAATTTTGTTGTGAAAAACTGTTTTTAAAGTTTGGTTTCTGCATAAGGTTTTCATGCTCTTTTAAAAAAATAACACAGGGAGTAAAAGAAATGTACTCTAAGTGTACATGGCAACCAAAGTTGGTAATTGTTATGATAAATTTGTAGCACTTGGTACTACCAAATTCTGTCTCAATCTGTAGGTGCAGCCCTGCCCGATAACATAGTAATTGTGACTCTTGAGGAAGGATTCCGGTATTGCCTTTTCTCAGGACAAATAAAGAACAACCTGATGAAATGGTAGGGTATTATATCTTGTGCAGAATTTATGTTTTATGTGAATCTAGGTGAAAAACTGTTATACTATGAAGTTGTTTCCGTTATAAAGAAAAATAACGATTGTAGTGATAACAATTAGAAATATTATAGAGATGCTTTTTCAAGCTCAAGATGTAACTACCTTTAGGCAAGTTGAAATAATAGTGTTGTTTTTTAGTATTTAGATATGGTACTATTATTGGTAATTGATCTTTTAGTTACTATTTTTTGTCTTGGTCAGATGGGCTATCTAGTTATTTCTGTCTTCTGCTCTGATGTTTTTAAAATCAAAATTTTTGTTGGTACTAAAGCTGGTCCCTGACTTTGTTTTCTTGCACTCAGTTATGCCACAATCTTATAGACGTTGTCCTAGAAACTATATTTCCTTTTCAGATTTCAAAGCTATAACTCTTTGGCTCCTTATCATCATCTACTCTAATCAGGTGACTAGATCAGTGTGTTGTTAGGTGCTCTTGAGGCTATACTTCCAATACAAATTTGTTTATTCCACATCATTGTAGTAGGGTTATAATCTAGCATCTCATAAATGACTGTCTTTTGTTTTAATGATTCTTCAAGTTGATATTTAGTGATACCGAGTGAGCTCTTCTGTTGTTATGACCACATTAAAAGAAAGAACTTTGCATCCAGAATTTTCTTCTGTAGTTCAGTTGCTGCTTTTGAATTAATTCACCTTCGCAAGGTGTAGGAAGCAGGGAAATTACATAAGGCAAGCGGAATGGAAAATAGTATCCTGAGTTGTGCCCCTTAGCCCCTCTCCCTCCCGGCACTTGTCAGTTTCTATCATGTTTTCAGACACACTTTTATTCAGATGTAAAACTTGTCCCTGAGTCTTTGTTAGATTTCATACTTGAAATAAGTGAATAACCACCTTCTTTAATATAAAGTGTTTTTTAAAATAAATAGCATAGCAGGTAACTTTTCTTGTATTCAGAGTATTATTATTTGCTTCCAAAAGGTCAGCATTTTAACACTCTTTGTTGTCTCTTCAATGTTCTTGCAAGTTGTTGGACCTTTTGTGGGTTTTGGGGGGTACAGAGGTTATCATACTGGGAATCTTCACAATATTCTTTTTAGATCAGTGAATAGGCATGTCATTATAACTACTTCACTACTCTTCAGTGATGAGTGATTTCAAACCCCCCGCCCCCCAAAATCTTTACTCTTTTTGCTAACTTCTAATCAGCACGGGGTGACAAAGGATTGTTTGATACTTTAAATTAGTCTTTCAAGTTGGAGTTCTAGAAAGCTCTGTAAAGTGTGGGTATTGGGCAATGAATGGCTTTTTGGCTTCATTTCAACTTGGAATATATTGAAAATTAATTTTCTGCTAGGTGGGAAGTAAGCATATGAATTTGTTCAAAAATTGATAATTACAGTGGGTAGCCCCTTTTATACCTTTTCTTAAGTAACAGGAAATGCTCTTAGAAAACTTGGGTTTTTGCACCTTTGCTTAAAGTAACCACACAAAAAAAGATCTGGATGTCATTTTAGATGCCTTTTTATTTAAAACAAGTTTTCATAAAGAGCTGACTCTGAGAGTAGTACTGTGCTCCACAGCATTGACCGGCACTGGGTTTTCAGAAATTGTCTTCCGAGTCACCTCCAGGTGGACTCAAACAAACAGTACGTTAACCATTGACAATACCCAGAGACTCTCCACTCAGTCTTAGCCAACTCATCTTAACTACTCATTCTGGTTTGACTTGAGTAACTGTGTGTAATTTTTTAGGAAGATTTTGTCGAAATACATTTTAGCTCATCATCATCTACTTACCAGTCTTTCGTTGTCTTTTACTGTGTTCAGTTACATTTGGTACACAGTGAGAATAAAGCAAGTTTCTGATCTCCTTGAATTTTTAGTTAACTATATAAAACATATGCACACAATTACAGCAGTACGTCCTGCTACTTTGTTATAAAATTATCAGTAAAACAAAAGGTAGATGCTCAGTTTATAAAACTTCAGTGTTGGACAGAACTCACTGGTTCTTTCTCTTTTAAAGGAGTGTCGCAAGGAAAGGGTGGTGATGTGCATTTCTCTCTCTTGAGGAATGAGTACCTCTGCATTGTACATACTTAGTGGTATCTTCTGTTTCATTATTCGAGTCATTTCCCCCAAAGAACAACATAGATTTTAATCTATCTGTGGTTGTGTGTGTGTGTGTGTACATACACGAACAAAAAGGTTCACTGGCTTGCCATGAGCTCAAACATAATCCTGCCCTTCTAATTGTCATCTATGCCTTTAATGTCTACATCTCCATTTAAGCTGGTTAAGGTTTCATGACACGTTAAGGTTAGTGAAACTCCCTTTATGTTCAGATCATCCTGTCACTTTTGTCTGTGAAGTTGTTTGGGGGGGGGGGGGTGTCCCTAAAATCTATTTTAAAGGTTTCTCTGACTATATATTTTTTTCCTGAGTACATTTGCCCATACGGTAAAAATACCTTAAAAATGAACATGATAATCACCTTGGTAGAATATATTCCTTATTGTAATCTAATAAATTGGGCAATCTGGCCAATGTGAAGAGAAATAAGACATACTCAACACAATGTAAAAACTCACTGCCCTTGAGTCAATGCTGACTCATAGCAACCTATAGGACAGAATAGAACTGCCCCCGTGGGTTTCTGAGACTGTCACTTTTTACCAGAGTAGAAAGCCTGGTTTTCTCTCTTGTGACAGCGGGTGATTTCAAACTGCTGACTTTGGGGGTTAGCAGTCTAAGGAGTACTTTAAGCTGTATTTTGGGAGATCTACTTTGAATAACAGTTTCTACTCAGTCCAGCAGTAGGAAAAGCTAGCAAACTTAGCTTCGTGCCCGGTAATCTCCCTGTGAAACCCCTCCCTTTCCCTTGATTTAGACCATAGTTGATAATTTTATGACATTTTATTTTGCCCTATTTCTAGTGAAGTAGGCTGAAAATTCAGTAAACATACAGGGCTATTACAAAGAAAGCCCTTTTGTTTTTATTGGTAATTCTTAACTCTTTCCACTCCAGCACACTAAAAGGAGAAGCCATGCTGCCATGAGCAACAGCAGTAGGTAAAAAGGTGCATTCTGTACTATGCATACACACGTACAGATCCTCATGCACATAACACACCCTATCCTGATCTCTGAGGAGGGATAACTCGCAACTCTGATTTTGAGAATTGTTTTCTCACAGAATTCAACCACTTGTAAGTCAGGTATTAACAGCCTGGTTTTTTTAAAGTCACCTTTTTGTGTGTTATTTTAATTAATGTTATTTCTCACTTTTCTGTCTCACCGTTGCCCATGTATTTGCCATTTCTCCTAGTTCCAGTCTATGAAAAGAGAATTTGGTTGTTACATAGTTTGGCAATATAATTTATACATGGTTTTCTAGGTGGTGGGGGGAGAAATCTCTGCACACTTCCTGGGCAGAGTTTTGTCATAGCCCTTGGAATATCCAAGTACCAAAAAACACACAGATGTGTAGTAGACAAGCCTGGCATAGAACAAGAACTTGCCTGCTAATTTTTACAAGCACAACACTTAAATTTTGGTGAAAGGACTAGAACTGAGGCATTGGAGAGCATAATTTCAGATTATTAAATGGCAAAAGATGACAACTCATTGCCTTGAAAGGGATATGAAGTGGTGTTTTTATTCTTTCAAAATAAGAGACAATTTACAACTCTAATTCTAATCTAGAATGTTGCCCCTGTCTTTCCCTGCTTTCCTCGAATTGCCCTTTTCTTCTAAGAATAGCATACCCCCACCCCAAAACATTTTCAATATCTGATGATCTTTTTTAAGTCAAAGTATCAGCAGTGACATTGAAGTTGCCCATCAAATAATCTTACTATTAGTTGGAGAACCAGATATTGCAGAAAGAACCTAAATCTAATTCTCCCAAATTCTAAATTCTTAAACAGCATTTCAGCTCTCTGACAAATCTGCCCTCTATTTGATCTTTCTCCCTAAGGTAATGTAAGTGTTGACCATCCGCCATTTCTATTACTTCCAAGAATGCTTTCCTTCAGAAATAAAAGTCTTGCATTATTGAGTAGCAAGTTCAGCTGTGTCTGCCCTCTCATCTAGGAACACATCATTGAGTAAATCTTTAAAGATAGGATTGCGAAGCAACACATAATTCTTATACTATGCCTTTCAAAGTTTTTATGAAGATTATCTTTGTACCACACCCCGAAGAATTCAGCAGTAAGGTGAGGACAGAAAGACTAAAGTGGTCAAGGTCATGCTGGAAATCTGGTTCCCACCTTTTCTACCTAAGTACCAATTCCTGTGGTCTTAACTGCTCTTTAATAGCGGGTTTTAACTATTTCTGATTGATAAAGTAACTCAACTGTTGAAGAGTATCCTCTGAACAGAAAAATTGAAGAGATTTTAAAGCTAGTGATGAATTGCTCTAGTCAAGATGCTGGCTGCTGAGGCTCTTGGATGTTAATGGAAATGCTATAAATATTTAGGCTCTATTAAAGATGTAAGACTATCAGAAAATTTAGTAGCTAGATTTAAAGGCCACGAGTAGTTTAAAGTTTAGAAAAATTGGCAAGCCCCCATTTTTTAAAAAAATGAAAAAACATAATTACATTTCTGAATGTTGGGAATAATTTCAAAAATTGAAAATTCAAGTAGTATGAAATTAAAAGTATCTAAACTTTGGTCCTTTTTTTTTTTTTTAA